>NW_027529428.1:16609845-16637905 GCF_008692635.1 Crocuta crocuta | reverse complement strand
AGGACTGCTGGTCCGCAGGTGTGCTGCCGCTGAGCATCCGCCAGAGCACAGGACAGCCTGCACAGCACAGCAGCGTCTAGGCCACGCTGTCCACAGCATTAAGACTGAGAAACCTTGCAACCATTATGAGCATTCTAGCATATATTTTTCTTCTAGTCTTTTCCCCTATGAATCTTTATAAAAACAATTATAACCGTATCCTACATTTAACGCTCATTTTTTCATTTAATATTATGATATAAATACTTTCCATTTTACTGAATGATATTCCTAAGTATCTTAGTGTTTCCATAATAGTTACTTCCCCTATAGTTAGGTATAAGATTGTTTAAGAATATCATACATATTTGTGTATTCAGCAAATACCCTTGAAGTGCCTACTGTGTGCTGGGCCCTAGGCTAGGTAGGCCCTGAGGATAGATTTCCCCAAGTGGAATTATTGATCAAGGACAAAGAACATTTTGGAATGCCTGGGTGGCTCAGTCGGTTAAGCATCCAACTCCTGATTTCCCTCAGGTCACAATCTCATGGTTTATGAGTTTGAACCCCACACTGGGCTCTGAGCTAATGGTGTGGGGCCAGCTCTGGATTCTCTCCAGAACATCAGGGCAGGTGGTCTAAAAGAACACTGACATCTTCCTCAAGTAAGAAACTATGATGGTTTATCTGGATTCCCAGACAAGAGCATTCAAACAGCAAGGAAATGTGAACTAGGTAAGAAATGATGGTTCATTCCAGACAGGGAAGCAGGTTTGTGCCTGGGGAACTCGATATAACCCTTTGGAACTGATGCTACCCCTGCATCTCCCAAGGGTAGCTGGGGTAGGAGGAAAAGACTGCAAAGAATTCAAGCTTCCTTTCCCAATAAGTAGGAGTAAGCAGTGTCTTGATAGCTGTTGGTTTAGGGTTTTCTTTGACCTTTACCTGATGTAAATGAACTACAATTTGATTTTCAAAAAAAATTTCCTAGAGTTTGACAATCTAAGATGAAAATCCACCCTATTAATAGATCAAGAGAGCTGCCCTATTAAACCCAACTAAATCCTGTGCGCAAACTCCTTTCCCTCAGTCACCCTGAGACCCTCTTCTGTGTTTCCCAGGTGACTTCAAACCCCAACAGTACTTCTGTGGCGTCCTGCAAGACTACACGCCAACTACTGTCCTGTAACCTCCGCCCACTCTCTTCCACTGAAAAAGGCTCATTTTCTCTTTAGGCTATCAGAGTT
This sequence comes from Crocuta crocuta, assembly GCF_008692635.1. Taxonomy (NCBI): domain Eukaryota; kingdom Metazoa; phylum Chordata; class Mammalia; order Carnivora; family Hyaenidae; genus Crocuta; species Crocuta crocuta. The sequence goes on along the minus strand of NW_027529428.1, from coordinate 16,636,679 downwards.
CTTACAAACTGCTGGCAACTCCAGTGGAAAGTGGCACTATCTTGAAGGTGATTTTTAATTTGCCTCAAAAGGTGGCTCAGTGGGTTGAGCCCCTGACTCTTGATTTTGGCTCAGCTCATGCTCTCATGATTGGTGGAAATCGAGACACGTGTCAGGCTCTGCGCTGATGATGTGGAGCCTGCTTGGGATTCTCTCTCTCCCCCTCTCTCTTCTCCTATCCCTTTCCCCAAATAAAATAAACATTTTTTAAAACTTAAGAAAAGCCTTTTAAAATATTTAAACTCATAGCCTAAGTAAACTTACAAGAGTTGATCTGAAGGCAATAATCAGCAGTATCCCAGAGATTTATATGCAATGATGTTCACTGAATGACTGGAATACTTAAACACTGTAAATTATCTTTATGTCCAGCATGGGGTATTAATTTTGTCTGGTTGCCCAGTAACATGGAATGCAGCCATTAAAAAAACTCTATCTATATGCACACATACATATACATCACACATATACACACACAGAGAGATATATACATACTTACTGTGTGTATATATTTCACATTTTAGAAGACTGTTTAATCCATAGAAAATCATACAAGGTATTTTTTAGGTGCAAACAAAGTGGAACAATGATACCTGAAGGACTCTGTGTTATAAGACAAAGACCATGTCATCCTCAGAATAGGCAGCACAAAGAACTCGTACTGAGGCCTCCTGGATCTTACAGTGGAAGGGGGTCCTGAGGAGATACTGCAGGTGTATGACTTCCTCAGTGTGCAGCTGAGGAGGTCCGAGGACCCAGCTGTCCGACATGCAGCCCAGGACTTTCGCTCTAGACCCTGCTACCTACCTCAGGACCCTATTCAGGAACGCGCAGAAACACAGACTTCTACAACTGACGTGAGTCAAAACTACACCCCGCCTGAAGACCGGTCAGACGGTTAGCTTCTCCTATTAACCTACGCAGGTGACGGGGTCTACCGCTCCGTCCAACCAGCAGCCCTTTCCCTCGCCCGCCTCCTCTCTCCATCCCAAAGGACAGGTGCGCACACCAGCCACGTATTTAAAGCGCCAGCTGCGCCGGGACGGCAGCGAGCCGCGCGGGCTGGCACTCGGCGCGGGAAGCACGCTCCCTACCTGCGGACGGGGAGGCTGACGGCNCCCGTCCTGGGCACGGCAGGCTCCCGGCAGTTGCGCTCTTGCAGAAAAGAAACCAAAAGCGAAAATAGCGGCCCAGTTTCTCGTAAACCAGTTGTTAAAAAGAAAAGACTCCATGGTAAAGCAATCTAATAATTCCCACCTATTCCTTTAAAACAAAGGTTGGGGAAAAAAAAAAAAAGTAAAACAGAGGTTGAAAAACAGGTCTGAAGCGAGTTATAGAGACTTCAGACGGCTTTTATCTTCGGAATCCGGACACCTGACGTTCTGCCCATCGGTTCCCCCGCCACACTGCGTCTGATAAAACCTTTTCACAAGATGAGGGAACTCTCTGTCCTAAGTGAACGTAATTCCACAATATATACAAAGAAAACTGGCAGGCCCATGTGGCTTTGGTTTTTATTCTAGAAAGTAGGTGTGTGTGTGTAATAGGAAATATATTTTTAATGCGTGAATTGTGAGGACTTCCTCAAAGTTCCTCGACATAATGAAACTTCAGTTGCTTTGACGTTAAAAGAACTTCCCACCGCCAGTTACACCTTTTAAGAACGCTCTCGATCCCTACTGTCTTGCCATCCTGGGGTCCAGGCTGGGTTGGCACATTCTAGGTGAAGATGAGGAAACCCCTCCAGATGGATGGAGGAGCCCAGCTAAAAGCCACAGACTCACAGAGGGTGATGGCATAACTTAAGCGTCCCCACTGCTGGACTCCTAGGTGCTTCCCTGTCCTTCTCCTTCCTGTCTCTCCCGCCCTGTGGTGTGTCTCTCCCTCTAATTTTAAATTGATAACGTGTACTCTTCATTGTTTTGACTTTCCTGCTCATTTATTTCAAATGTAATTCAAAATATTGCATAACGGATAAATATCGAGATGTCTGTTGCCTTGGTTATGACATTTGCTTCCCAACTAAGACTTTTTACATTCTCAGACTATCACCTGTTTTTATTCTTTAACCTACAAAAATACTGAGGATGATACTGCCTAAAAATCTGGTAGAGTGTGGAATTCTCTTTAGCCTCAATAAAACTGTAAATAGACTTGGGGATTGAGCTGAGACGCTCCCTCTTTCAAATCTCTTTTTAAGGCCACATAGTGGAATATGGCAGTGCTATCCCAACTTTAATGTCTCTGATATTTTCTATTTTATCTTTCATTTTTCTAAAAATGAGAGTTAAGATCCAGGACATAGATTTCATGGCCTGTGAGTGGTCATGACTATTGTGTGAGGAAAAAACAAACAAACAAACAAACAAAAAAACCTGTCTCCAGAGGCCCCTGCCACTAACTAGCTAAGTTATCCTGAGCAACGAATCTACTGAAAGGTAGTCAGGATTAAGTAATATCCTCTTAGATGGCCTCTATGATCTATGAATAATTTTTAAAACTGGGGGGAGAGGGGAGAGAGGGTGTTTAGTTTATTGTTTGTTTTACTAAAGGAATGTCCAGGCTGTACATAATGATCAACAGAGAAGGCACAGTGAATGGAATTTGCCTTTCTCTGAATTTGATGGTGGGAATGGAAAGTATTTACTCAGATTGCTGCCCACTGATTTACATATTAGTAATTTGATGACTGCCAATCTTATTCATCCTGCCCACCTGTTTGCACCCTTCAGCCATTCATTTCCCATATAGCTTATCAAGGTTCTTAATGAAGTTTTTGATATCTTCTGCAGATACAAAAAACAAAAAAACAAAAAAAGATGTGTTTAGAAAAAAAGAGACTTTATCACTTCAAAAAATAGATGAAAGTCTGTATGCTACTATACTGGAATTAAAATTAAAAAGCCTAAAAAAAACCAATCCTGACTTTGTGATTTGGGTAAGGCAGACAGAGAAGTGCTGAGACAGGAGGAGACCAGTGGGAAGCTGAACATGAGGCACAAGACATCCAGATCATCTTCAGTATTGCCATACCCTTTCACGCCCCTCTTACTCTCTTCATTTTTAGAGGAAAAAATTCATCATGGGGTTCACTCACATCACAGTTGACTTGGGTAGGTGTTTAAATACAGAATTCAGGTCTCTGCTGAATCTAATTCTTCGGGAGCAGGTCCTGGGTATCCATCTCTGGCTGTTTTCAACACTATCTCTCGCTGGTTCATGTGCACATTAAAATTTTTAAAACTGATGGTATAACATTTAAGGAAAACATTGAAACAAGAGTTCCTTGCAAGTGCAGATATAACACCCTTTCCTCTAATTTGGTTAATGGGTATCATTACCACCCTTCAGTCTAGCTCTGCCTATCCCACTTCCACATTTGTCCCTAAAACAAGAGAGATAATCTTTCTTTGTCCTGTACTTAAAAGGATAGATCCCAGGTTCTTAACAACTGGGCTTGAAGTGCCATTAGCAAATTCCTGGTGAAGGAGCAATTTCCCATAAACTTTCTTGATCATTACAAACAGGATAAAATAAAGAGACTTTAAGAATATCAAAAACCGGGGTGCCTGGGTGTCTCAGTCGGTTAAGCATCAGACTTCAGCTGTCATGATCTCATGGTTCGTGGGTTTGAGCCCCGCGTCAGGCTCTGTGCTGACAGCTAGCTCAGAGCCAGGAGCCTGTTTCAGATTCTGTGTCTCCCTCTCTCTCTGACCCTCCCCTGCTCACGTCTCTCTCTCTCTCAGAAAGAAAAACATTAAAAAATAAGAGAATATCAACAACCTGCTTGGTTTGCATTCAAAGTTTACAAATGCGTTTTATTACTATATGAGAGACAATGTCCAGATGTGTCTCCACGTTCTATTTTTGGTTGTGTGCGACGGTAAACTACTGCCCCGTGTTATGCCCATCTCTCTCTCTCTCTCTCTCTCTCTTTCTCTCTCTCTCTGTGTTCCCATCGCCAACTTCTGCCTCTTCCTTCACCATCTACTCATAACCTGTACATCTGTGCCAAACAGATTTCATGGAGAACACTTTGCCCTGGTCACACAACTGTTTAAAATACAGGAGTAATTCACATGTGGGGATGGCCAGAGAGTAGAAGCTGTCATCACCTGACACCCACGTTCAGATGCTTCTCTTGCTTACACTGTATTTGTCTCTTTCCTCCCTGTCCTGAGCCGGGGAAGGGCTGGCCAAGTGAAGAGTTCTATCTAGCCTTCAAAGCGGAGCTCCCATGCGGCGGGCACTTGAAAACAAAGATGAGATCTCCAACAATGTCCCCTGTCCTCAAGAATTAATAAACCCTCATAAATAATTATGACTTGAACAATGCTGTGGGACTTTGGGACTCTATGGGAAATAATTTAATTCTAAGGTATCTCAATAAATGAAATGAAGACCATTAAAAATAAAGTTTACAATCAGAGATACCCCTTTAGAGGGTACTAGGAAATATTTTTTTATTGATTTAATATCCTAGTCTAAAAATTACCTAAGCGAACATTGTATAAGTCAAACAGTCCCCTCTGAGTCATTTCACTTGATTTAAGGGCATGATTTAGTTCCAATGTCTCTTTTGGAATTGCCTCTAGAAGTATTATATTATACTCACACTTAGATTTAAACCAAGAACTACGCGAGTTCTCAATATCTAAAGATCTTCAAAGCTTCTCCTTTGAAGGAAACAACTGATTTTTGTTTTCTGGTCTGAATAAGTGGTTATTTAAAGATTAATTTATTCAAAGGTTATAGTCACATCCAAGTCACTGGATTGAGAACCTACTTAATCTGCCACTCATGACTGCAGACTCATCATCATAATAGAATGAGAAGTAGGTTTTTTTTTCTTTTCCCCACCTTTTACTGAAAGGACATTAAGGCCTTTCTGTTTCGAGACAGAGAGAGAAAGAGAGAGAGAGAGAGATGGGCGGGGAAGATTAGCAGTTTCCCCATAACCCGTGAGGGTAGGCCTAGGTTTGGGTTGGAAAGGTAGTCCTAGTTTTACTTCTGGTGGAGTAGGGTTGGTATCTGTCACCCTGTGTTTCACAGACTACAATAATTCTGGAAAGAATCCTCATTTGATTGGTTTTGGTAAAGAATATAATTAATGCCTACTGTAACCACAAACGATTTAACCCAGTTAGTTCATCATTTTTCATGTGTTTACGGAGGGCAAGAGGAAGGTGGGGAGTTGGCATGGGGAAGAATACATTCTAACACTGAAATGCTTGCTCCCAGGTTCACTTAGAAGAAATCAATGGGTCTATAGCTGGCCAAGTGGTACAGCATTTCCAGAGATGCTGGCCATAGGAGGAGGAGAAACAGAATTAAGACTGAGGTCTGAGTATGGTTCTTTGGTGTCCTTGGGTAGCAAAAACGTATGTTGTGCCCTTCCTTAGAAGAGCTGCAAAGGAAAGGGAATAGATAACAAAGTGGATCATTTTATTCATCAGAGTTCAGGGACTGTTCTCAATGTTTTAAAAAGGGTATTCATGCTGAATTGCTCAGAGGTGCAGGAGGCTGAGAGTCATAGGCAGAGAACAGAGTCATACGAGCTGCCTGGGCTAGAGAAGGAGGAAGTTAGCCAGGGTTTAGTCTCGTGGTATGAAGACCTCATAGTTGAGAAGGAAGAGAAATATAAATAGCTACTGTGAGTGAAAAAAATTGGGAATGAGAGAAATATATAGAGAAGATCTTGGCAGTCTGCTAAATATGCTGAGCATATTTGTAGGAACTTCTTAAGAAAGATTAGGTATAGGGGCGCCTGGGTGGCTTAGTCGGTTAAGCGTCCAACTTTTGCTTAGGTCATGATCTCACAGTTCGTGGGTTCGAGCCCCGCGTCGGGCTCTGTGCTGACTGCCAGCTCAGAGCCTGGAGCCTGTTTCAGAGTCTGTGACTCCCTCTCTCTCTGACCCTCCCCTGCTCACGCTGTCTCTCTCTCTCTCTCTCTCCTAGAAATAAATAAAACATTTTAAAAAAATTTTTTAAAAAGAAAGATTAGGTATTATTTTTCAATATTTCAGCTGTCAGTTTATGTTTCCTTAGAAAGCCTTTACATGCTTGGACTGAACCATGTGAAGCCTTGGTTTTATTCACATTACACTCTGAAATATAATCTCCCCCCCCACCACCCCTCTGAAAAAAGCTTTCCTTGACTCTGCTGCCCCCTTTAATTACTGTCATCTCTGATTACTCCATTTCAATGGCATACCTCAGCAAACTATATCATCACTTTCTTCAACTATCACATTAACAAAACAAAATGCAATAATTATAGTTAAGAGTAATATAGTAATAGTAAGACATACAGCATTTTTTTACATGCCGGACACTGTCTTGGTAATTTACATATATTAGCTTGCTTAAATTTTATCCTATGAGAAGGATACCGTTATTACTCCTATTTCAGAGATGTGGATACAGAGGCACAGTGCTTAAGTAACTTGTGTAAGCTTCCACAGTTAGGAAGTGGCACAGCTGAGATTCAAACCCAGGCACTTTGGTGCCCAAGCTCTTAACCACTATACAAGTGTGCAGTGAAATTGGTATCCTTACTCACCGCTGGCCTCATTGTGTATTTGTTCAACCTCAAAAAGTGACACAGAGTTGCCATATGACCCAGTAATTCCACTCCCACATATATACCTGACAACTGTTTACAGTGGCTCATAGTAGCCTTACTCATAATAACAAAAGATAGGAACAATGTAAGTATCCATTCATTTAAAAAATTTTTAATATTTATTTGTTTTTGAAAGAGAAAGACAGATCGTGAGTGGGAAGGGGCAGAGAGAGAGGGAGACACAGAATCTGAAGCAGGCTCCAGGCTCTGAGCGGTCAGCATAGAACCCAATGTGGGGCTCGAACTCATGAGCCATGAGATCATAACCTGAGCTCAAGTCAGAAGCGTAACTGATTGAGTCACCCAGGCGCCCCCAAATATACATCAATTTTGAATAAACAAAAGGTGGCACATCCACACATTTGAGTATTATTCAGCCATAGAAAGGAACGAAGCACTGATAGATGCCACAACTTGGATGAAACCTGAAAACCTTATACTATGTGAAAGAAGCCAGAGTCAAAAGACTATATACATTGCATGACTCCATTTATGTGAAATGTCCAAAATAGGACAAATCTATTGAGACAGAAGGCAGATTAGGAATTGCCAGGGGCTGGGGAGAAGTGGGAGAATGTATAAACCTCAGTGATGTTCTCTGCTGGTTCAAACTGTGCCCAAGCTATAAGCATGCTCCATGATTCAAGTGTAAGATTATAATTTAGACCATGTTCCCCATAGCTTGGGAAATAGCTTAATACTGAAGAGCTTCTGGTCTCAGCCCAAACTGTGCCACTAGATGCCTTCCTTTACAGACCGAGGTTCTTGGCTGAACCTCATTCTCAGATTAATAGAGAAATTCATACTCCTTGGGAAAGCATCTCTGTTAAAAGGAAATATATTATACAAAACTTAAATTTTCAAAAATGGTTTTTTTAAACTACTTTATGGTGTACAGGGATAATTTTATAATTATTGAATANAACATATTATATATATATATAACATATATATATACACACATATATAACATATATATACACATATATATAACATATATATACACATATATATAACATATATATACACATATATATATAACATATATATATGATATATATATATATCATATATATATGAAGCTGATTATCATGGTGTTACTGACAGTAGCAAAAAAAAATCCAACAATGGACATCGTATATACACTTGCAGAAAAATCATACAGCTTTTAAAAATGGGACATATGGGGGCATCTGAGTGGCTCAGTGGTTAATTGTCCAACTCTTGATCCTAGCTCAGGTCTTGATCTCAGGGCTGGGATTTCAAGCCCAGAGCTAGGCTCCATGCTGCATGTGGAGCCTACTTTTAAAAAATGAGATGTATGAATGCTATGTAACAACATGAAATCATTATGTTACCATGCAAAATGATTAAAAGCACCTATCTGTGTGTGTAAAAACATACACACATTCACAAATTCATAGTTAGAAATAATACACACACCCATTAAAGTTATATAGTTTTTTTAAGAGAGAGAGAGAGAGAGAGAGAAAGAGAGAGGGAAGTAGGGAGAGGGAGAGAATCTTATGCATGCTCCCTGTTTAGCCTGGAGCCTAACATGGGGCTCAATCTCATGACCCTGGGATCATGACCTGACTAAAATCAAGAGTCAGACATTCAACCAACTGAGACACCCAAGCACCTGAAGTTATATGTCATTTGATGCTGAAATAAATTCTTTCAAGCCTCTTACCGATATTCCATTGTGTTCAATAACTATATCTAGATTTCTCTTAATTCCCAAGGTATATATTCTATGGTTGCTTTTTTCACTTCTGTTTAAAAATTGTTAACAATATCATATATACCAGAGTATAATGTAGGTGTACAGTTTATAAGTATATCCATTGGATTTCCACTGGGAATTGGAATTCTACTCAGTTCAATGGAAGAAATATTAATGAATATACTCTTTAAAAGGGTGTGGGTAGGATTAAGAGAACCATCAAGTTGTGACATCCCAACTGTGAAGCTGGGGTTGAACCATCAATGACAAGCAACAGTGGAAAGTCCATACCATATCTGGGCTAACATGCAAAGGAGGAAAGCTCCATGAGCTAGAGCCACAAAAGACAGGCCTCTGGTCAAGAGTTCAACTGTGGAAGGACCACTGCTAGATCATTAGTCCCATACAGAGAAATTAAGTAGAAAACATATTCTACCTCTTTCCTCCTGCCCCCAGTCTTCTCTTCCCACTGTCCAAACACAAATGGAAATGAAACAAGCTGTGGTGAGTCCAGGTGACACTCTCCAAAAAGCTCTGCTTTTGGAGGCATAGAACAGGGCAAGGAAGGAAGAATAGATATGAGGAAATGCAAACAGAAAATCCAGATGGTCTGCCTGTTCTGCCATTCAGCAATTGTTCTTGCCCTTGATTCAGGTGAAGGGAAGCTCATCCCCTACACAGGAGAATCAGAATTCCACCAACTACTATATGGCTTTGAGGTGGTATCAATTTGGATATACTGTGATCTAGAAACTAAATGTATTATTTGTCTCCACCAGCAGACTTGATACAAGGTAACAACGAAGGAGGGGCAAGGTAGAAATGATTAACATTTTACATGTCTGTCTGTCTCAACAGCTTGTTGCAAGGCTAAAATCGATTAATTATAACTTCCTACTTCATTTATGTTTCCCTTGCCCTGTGCAGTTCCTTCGTAGATCAGGGATTTTTTTTTTTACTGGTGTGGTGATACACCAGGTGGTGATACTTAATTTCTGCATGTTCTGAAATGTAAATGGTCTCACTTTATCAAGTTCCTGCAGCTACCTAATGACCATTAGTACTGCACATGGGAGTATTCGGGTGTGCTCAGTGAGTCTCTGGTCATCATGCACAGTACTCCTTGCCCTGATTGTATAGCTGCAACCCAATTTCCCTTTGGTAATTGGGATCAGTTATCCCAATTCCATCAGTATGAGAAACCAAAATCATGAAGGGGTAGTTTCAGCTTCCAATTCAACAGAACCACTGCTGGGTCCTGTGGTAGAAGCATTCCTTTCTTTTGAACTAGGACTTCCAAACATGATCGAAGTTTGTAGAAGTGGTGTGCTGGACATTTTCCATTTGTCCCAGCAGTCTTTGTGCCTAGGAGGCTGACCTCTAAAAACTGCATCAATCTGGCTCCCTCGTCTTTGGGCTTCTGGGTAGATCCAGCTAATGGAAGACCTCAGCAGGATATCAAGTATAAGAGGACAAAGGGACGGGCCTTTCTTTCCCACTCTGTCCTTACTCCGAGCTGAGGCTGTGGCAATGGCTCCACGGACAGGATCTCACCCTGCTGGGCTAACAGTCAGTACTGACTGCCTTCCTCTGCTGAACAGCATAGCTTCTGTTGGGCAGCCCTCACCTACAGCCACACCTGTGGCTCTTGCCAGGTTTTAGTAACTGCTCCATCCCTCTGGCCTCTGCTGCTCCCTACTTTTGCTGGTTATGACTGTTACTGAATACAAACTAGGTGCCAGACACTGTAAGAATTGCCTAAATACATTATGTCATTTAGTGCTCACAGTCCAATAAGTTAGAAGCCTTAGGTCCTATTGTAGAGATGATATAGTTTCAGAGGTTTATAGAAGTGACAGTGACAGAGTTTGACATAGAATCTAGGGATGCTTATGCTAGAGTCTCTGCACTCCAATACTATTCCCTACTTCTTTTATCAGTTGTTATCCTCCCTTAAAGAATCAAAGCTCCACATGGCTTTGCTCCTGTGGCACAAAGGGTACCCTGAGAACACACCTACTCCCACAGTTGGGAACACTAATGCTGGTAAGATTTCCCCATGGAGTCATTCAACAAATAGTGTCTGGAATGTGGGACCCAAGCTCCAGAATACTAAGGGTCAGTGCTGAGAGCATCAGGCAAGCCTAGGAGGTTGGCTTGGTGTTTACTTACAGGCTAAATTTGGGGGTGATGAGACACGTTCTCCACTGGTATGGTGGTCAGCCAGGGCTAAAGGCAGGGACCTTCCTCAGGGCTAAAGCCTGCTGAGGTACATGCTATTCTCCCGTCATTCAGTAGCAAAGAACAGAGTACCAATAGTTCCTCAAGCACTCCCCCTTGAGGGTGAAAGAGAAACTTGACATACTTAAGATGGAAACTGCTGGTGGGGGTGAAAAAACAGATATTTCTCAGAGCAGCAGGGGAGAAAGACGGCTTTGTTAAAAAAAAAAAAAAAAAAAAGAGTAACTCTGGTCAAATATGCTTTTTTTCATTTCTTGTCTTAACCTTTTTTGCCACTTTAACGGTGGCAATTTAACAGAGGAGGGGACTGAGTTTCCAACAGATTGAATACACTGTGCCTGTGTTTAGATTCAAACAGAAAAAAAAAGTCCACCCTCCACATGAAACTTATTCTGCAAGTAGAAAAGCCATTAAAATGTTTATACCTGCTTTCTTCCCGTGGATGCCAGGGAGTAAGCGCCGTTAAAGTCTCCCCTCCCACCACCGTCATGTCTAAGTCAGAGTCTCCCAAAGAGCCTGAATAACTGCGGAAGCTTCTCCTCAGAGGTCTGAGCTTTGAAACAACGGAGAGTCTGAGGAGCCATTGTGAGCAATAGGAACTGCTCACAGGCTGTGTGGTAATAAAAGGTCCAAACACCAAGCGTTCCAGAGGCTTTGGGTTTGTCACGTTTGTCACCGTGGAAGAGGTGGATGCAGCCATGAATGCAGGGCCACACAAGGTGGACAGAAGAGTTGTGAAACCAAAGAACTCTGTCTCCAGAGGAGATTCTCAAAGACCTGGTGTCCCCTTAACTGTGAAGAAGATTTGTGTCGGTGGCCTTAAAGAAGACAATGAAGAACATCATCTGAGAGATTAATTTGAACAGCGTAATAAAATGGAAGTGACTGGAATCATGACTGACCGAGGCAGTGGCAACAATAGAGGCTTTGCTTCTGTCACATTTGATGACTATGACTCTGTAGACAAGACTGTCATTTAGAAATACCATGCTTTGAGTGGCCCCAACTGTGAAGAAAGGAGGGCTCTATCTAAGTAGGAGGTGGCTAGTGCTTCCTCCAGCCAAGGACGGCGAAGTGGTTCTGGAAACTTCAGTGGTGGTTGTGGAGGTGATTTTAGTGAGAATGACAACATGGGTCATGGAGGAAACTTCAGTGAGCAAGGTAGCTTTGGTGGCAGCTGAGGTGGTGGTGGATATGGTGGCAGTGGGGACGGTTATACCGGATTTGATAATGATGGAAGCAACACTGGAGGTGGTAGGAGCTATAACGATTTTGTCAATTAGCATAATCAACCTTCAAATTTTGGACCATGACAGGAGGAAATTTTGGAGGCAGAAGTGTTGGCCCCTATGGCGGTGGAGGCCAGTACCTTGCGAAACACAAAACCAAGGTGGTTCTGTGGTCCCAGGAGCAGCAGTATATATGGCGGTGGGCAGATGGTTTTAATTCCTGCCAGGAAACAAACAAACAAACAAAAATAATTCCTGCCAGGAAACAAAGCTGAGCAGGAGAGGAGAGCCAGAGACGCGACAGGGAGGCTACAGCTTACGACAGATGTGGCAAGGCCAAGCATAGTGGTGACAGGGACTACCTGCTAAAAAGATGACATGTTTAGGCAATACTCGTGGGTATGGAGGACTGTATTTGTGACTAATTGTATAACTGGTTATTTTAGTTTCTGTGGAAAGTGTAAAGCATTCCAACAAAGGGTTTGCATGTAGATTTTTTTTTTTTTTTTGGCACCCACGCTGTTGATTGCTAAATGTAATAGTGTGATCATGGCATTGAATAAATGTGTCTTTTAAAAAATGTGCTGTGTAGTTAGTCTACTCTGAAGCCATCTCGGTAAACTACCCCAACAATGTGAAGTTAGAACTCCTTCAGGGTGATGCCAGGCTCCATTCAGAATTGATTTGCAACCTGTTTGGACACAGAAGCCATTGTCTCCACAAACACTGGTGTTGCTGAACTGACAGTTAATGTGTTGTAACCTGGAATTCACCATTAAAAGTGTCACCAAGCAAAGCCCCGTAGTTTATTTGGTTATTAATATGATTGTTGGTACATCCTATGCAATATGGCATCAGAAAAAGTTATAGATGGGATTAAAGTTTGTGTACCATCCATCATCATATGTAATCAATCAGTTATTTAATATTCTATTGGAAAAAAACATTTATAACTATAAAAACTCTCAACAAAGTGGGCTTAGAGGGAACATACCTTAACATAACAAAGGCCTAATATTAAAAACCCACAGCTAATATCATACGCAATGGTAAAAAACTGAGTGCTTTTCCTCTAAGATCAGGAATAAGAGTAGGATGCACTCTTGCCACCTTTTTTCAACATAGTACTGGAAGTCCTAGCCACAGGAATCAGACAAGAAAAAGAAATAAAACGCATTCAAATCAGTAAGGAAGATAAATTGTCACCATTTATAGATGACATGGTACCACACATAGAAAACCCTGAAGACTCCAAAAAAACTATTAGAACTACTAAACGAATTCAGTACAGTTGGAGGATAAAAAGTTAATATACAGAAAGCAGTTGTATTTTATTCACTAATAATAAAGGAGAAGAAAGAGAAATTAAGAAAACAATTCCAATTCCATTTACAATTGTACAGAAAGAATAAAACACCGAGTAATAAACTTAACCAAGGAGGTGAAAGACCTGTACTCTGAAAACTATAGAACACTGATGAAAGAAACTGAAGATGACACAAAGGGAAAGATATTCCATTCTCATGGATTGAGAGAACAAATATTAAAATGTCCATACTACCCAAAGCAGTCTACAAATTCAATGCTACCCCTATCAAAATACCAACAGTGTTTTATACAGAACTAGAATAAATACTAAGATTTGTATGGAACCACAAAAGACCCAGAATAGCCAAGGCAATCTTGAGAAAGAAGAACAAACCTGGAGGTACCACAATCCCAGATTTTAAGATATACAACAAAACTGGAGTATAAGGAATGACAGTATGGTACTGCACAGGAACAGACACATAGATCAATGGAACAGGAATAACAGCCCAGAAATAAACCCATATTTACATAGCCAATTAATCTACAACAAAGGATGCATGAAAATACAATGGGGAAATGAAAGTCTCTTCAACAAATGGTGCTAGGAAAACTGGAGAGCTACATGCAAAAGAATGAAACTGGGCCACTGTCTTACACCATACACAAAAATAAACTCAAAATGATTATAGACCTAAATATAAGAGATGAAACCAAAAAATTCCTAGAAGAAAACACAGGCAGCAATTTATTTGACAATGGCCTTAACAACATTTTCCTAGATATGTCTCCTCTGGCAAGGGAAACAAAAGCAAACATAAACTACCAGGACTACATCAAAATAAAAAGCTTTTGCACAGCAAAGGAAACCATCAACAAGATAAAAAGGCAACCTACTGAATGGGAGAAGATTATTTGCTAATGATATATCTGATAAGGGGTTAATATTCAATATAAAAAGAATTTATACAACTCAACACCAAAAGACACAAACAGTCCAATTCAAAAATGGGCAGATGACCTGAATAGACATTTTCCCAAAGCAGACATACAGATGACCAACAGACATGTGAAAAGACACTCAACATCATTAATCAGCAGGGGAAATCAAAACCATGAAAATCAAAACCACAATGATATCTTACACCTGTAAGAACAGCTAGAATAAAAAAGACAAGAAATAACAAGTGTTTGCAAGAATGTGGAGAAAAAGGAACTCTCATGCACTGTTGGTGGGAATGCAAAATGGTATAGCCACTGTGAAAAACAGTATGGAGGTTCCTCAAAAAATTAAAACTTGAATTACCATATGATCCAGTAATTACACTATTGGGTATTTACCAAAGAAAATAAAAATGCCAATTCAAAAAGATATATTAACTCCTGTTTACTGCAGAATTATTTACAATAGCCAAGATATGAAAGCAACCCAAGTATCCATTGACAGATGAATGGATAAAGAAGATGTGGTATACACACACACACACACACACACACACAATGGAATATTACTCATCCATAATGAGATTTTGCTATTTTTTAACAGTGTAGATAGAGGTAGACGGTATTATGCTAAGTGAGATAGGTCAGACAAAATAGCATATCATTTCACTTGTATGTGGAAACAAGTAACAAAATAAATGAATGCAAAAACAGACCCATAAATAGAGAAAAAAACAATGGTTGCCAGATGGTAGGGGGGTAAGGGGATGGGCAAAATGGGTGAAGGGGAGTGGGAGGCAGAGGCTCCCAGTTCTGGGATGAGTCAGTCAGGAGGATGAAAGGCACAGCCTAGGGAATATGGTCAGTGGTACTGCACTCCGGCTGTATGGTGACTGCCGGTGCCTCCATTTGCGGTGAGTAAATAGAGTATGGGCTTATCAATCATGATATACACGCGAAACCAATGTAACGTTTTGTGTCAACTATACTCAAATTTTTAACAAATGTTTGCAACTGTGGATTATATGTTTAAGTGGCAACCTCTCATCAGACACATTCTCTTCTGGAAAACCGATCCAACAGGTGGCTGGCAACACTTCCGGAGAGTAACAGTGAGATGGCTCCTTCAACTCTATAGAGGCTCAGCTGGGCGCAGCAGCAGGAATTTCTCTCATACATGGGTCACTTAACAAACCTCACTGAGGCCTCTTCGTAATCTGACAGCCGAGCCGCTGTCGGTTCGAATCTGCCTCTCTGACCTTGCCATTCTATCCCGGGCACCTGGCAGAGTACACTAGGCCTCAGGCAGGCGAGCGGCCTCTTTAAGGAAGCCAAGGGCTGCGCTGATTGGCTGAGCCTGTGAATCGCTNGGGGGGGGGGGGTCCGCGCGGGGCCGCCCCTGCCGGCGACGAGCTCCGGGGCCCCGCTCCTCGGGAGCACCTCAGGCTGGCTCTCCTCTCGTCTACCCCCAACCTTGTTTGGGAAGAGCCGGTTCTCCTCGCAAGGAACCCTGGCTTCTCCCGAATCGATGTAACCGAGCTGGGAAAGGAGGCAGAGCATTATCCGCGGAAATCCGCACACCACAGCAGGAAATACCCAAGTTACAGCAACTGGGTCCAGGGAGCGCGGGTGGAGTTACCATAGGGAAAACCTCCCGGAAGCTGTGGGTTCTGGGCTGGAATTTGCAGGGGGGAAGTGACCTAATTTGAAAGAGATGCAAAAACGTACTGGAAATTATTGTAATTATGCCACCAGTCTCAAATGTATGTAATGTGTCATTTGATCAGGAAATGAATCAGTACAGACATTTGGATAACAAGAGGTCACACATGGGTCATGAAATTCTTTTTTTTTTTTTTTCAATAAGTAAAATCCATTCATAGTTCCCAGAGGTGACAGGAGTAAGGCTGCCCAGAACTTGCAGCCCCTATCTACACTCCTCAGAATTACCCCTTCCTATCTTAAACAATAGCACAGGTGAGGGCCTTGAGGCATTGAAGAACCCTTTCTAAGGTTTCAGGAGTAATCAAAGGAAAAATGAGGGCAGAAGGGACCCAAATCAGCATTCTTAGCCCCCTGAGACACAGGGGTATCTAAGCTGTAAGTAGTAAGATATTTGTCAACAGTGATAAAGTTGTAATTTTTGCAGACTTAACTTATTCAGTTGAGTGAACCCAAAGTTATCCCTATTGCAAGATGACTCTTGCTTATATTCTGATAAATATTTTCTGAATGGGAGAAAGCAGAGAGTATTCTGGACACCCTAAGGAACCGCTTAGACTTGGAAAATGGCTTTGTTAGGTTGGGGATGGAGAGGAAGGTTGAAGATACTGATTTCCAAGGTATAGTTCACAAGGTGTGGTACACTTATTTTCAGGTGTGGTTTCCCTTGGGGACCACAGGGAACTTCTACATTCTGCCTGGATTCTACTTTTAACCCTGAGACCAAGAAACTGAGGCCCAAGAACAGGTAAGTCTATACCCTAACCTTCCAGATAGTTTCTCCTTCCTACATGGCTGACGTGAGGACTGTCTCTCCACTTGAGGAGAGATCCCACCCCCTTGTAAACAGGGGCATTGTAAAAGAGACAGTTCTGTGATTTACAGGATGTGAGTATGTATGCAGGAATGGGATTAGAGGACAGCTGTTTTCTTCATGAATGTTTGTAGCATATGTAAATATTTAATCATCTACTCCTATGTACAAGAAAAAAAAAAAAACAGGGAAAAATAAAAACCAACAAAGGCAAGTGACCTAAGCTAGTTTTCTCTTGTATCACTAGTGTTCTATGCAAACATTTATGGGAAAAAGACATCATGGGGAATTCCAAGATGGATAATATGCTGCTACTTCGTTCAAGCAAAGTCTGGTCAGCTGTTACAGACAACTGACTTGGGGTGTCAAAGTCTAGAAAAAGGAGAGAACTTCTGTTAGATGTCCCTACCCTCAGTGGGTGGTCTCTAACTCTCTGGACAGAGGATGGAGTGGGGCAGCGGCAGAGGGGGAGGGAAACCCATGACCTGCCCCTTCTCTACCGTGAGTTGTTCAGCCTCCTATACCCGGCCAAGGCTGACTCTGGCTCCGAGGTCTCTGTAAATCAAGCATGCATCTTTGGCAAGAATACCCGGGAGCCACTGAAGTCTGGCTTGTAGTGCCCACTCACCTGGAATCCAGTTAGCAAGGATAACCATTCTACCTACCTGGCACAAACTGCCCTCCCTTTCCCGGCATCTTCTCCCCAGCTAGCCAGAACCCACTATTTCACGGTAAGCTATGAAAACCAGAAGCTCTGCTGGGTTTCCTAGAGGAGAGTGTGGATCCAGTGGAAAGCACTGAGGCTGGCCAGTCTGATGTGAGGTTCACAACCCTGCTCAGCAGCCTACCAAAGAGAATCAGCAATATTATTGAGGGGAGCGCAGTTGTAACTCCGCCGAGTTTCTGCAATATTCTGAAAGTAAAATTAATAACTAACTGAAGGCCTTCTATATCTACCCAATTGGATTAAGAACAAAAGTTGAAATTTTGGTCCCCTAGAAGTGACAGCGCACTTAAGAACTCCTTAAGTAAGATAAATTAGATAGGTGATACCATGTATTCATTTAAAAACCGCTTTTCCCAGGATATTTAAGTATTGTTATGTTCTTCCCTTCTTGAGACCTTCGGTAGAAGCTGAAGGGGAGAAAGGCGAAGCCGGAAGAGGATGGCCAAGGGGTATCAGCAGTGGGTGACACAACAGGGGCACACAGGAGAGGGCCAGCGATCACAGGAAGAGTGCTGCCACAGTGACCTGAGACACCCAAAACTTCCTAAGCACAAATGCAAGGAGCACAGAGAAATCTGTCCTCAATGTGTCCTCAGTGCATCTTCTGAATCCTCCCTTCTCAGAAGCAAAGTTTCTGTCATCCAGTTGTATGGAAAGTAAGAGAGGGATGGCATCCTCCCTGTCTCTCACAGAAAAGAGAGTGATCTTTTCGTTTGTTTGTTTGTTTTTAAGTATTCAGTTCTTCAAGATTTACAGTGGGAAGCAAAGTCAGGAAACATGGAGCTGTATACCTATAGAGCAGGAGGAGATTCTGGAAATCATCTATGTTCAGTCAGCTGGCCTTAGGCGAGCAAATGTTGGCCATGCTGGTGAAGAATCCCCAAGATCAGACAGCTAGTGAGAAGAAGGACTGTAATCCACACTGTGTACCTAACTCAGAATTTGTCTTTTTTTTCTTTTACCTTGTTTATGGTAGATGTTAGCCCAAAGCAGAGCATATGAGGATACATGTAGAATATGTCATTTTAAGCCTCATTGGGTTTTTTTTACATTTTAGGTCAAGATGGGGTTTATATTCTCAAAATCTATGAAGGAAAACATGAAAAACCAACAGGAGTTTATGCTTATGAATGCTCGACTCCAGGTACATTTTCAAATAATTAAGCTTTTATGTTGTTACAGTGGTTAAATTTTCTATACCATATACTCCAGCAGTATTGCTCTCTTTGACCCCAAAAGGTAACATGCTCTTGGGCCTCCATCTGTAGAGCCAAGATGAAATGGATTATTAATTATCTGGTGAATGGGTGTGTTTAAATCTCCAGTCTAGATACTAGTATAAAAATTTCCATACCAAAGGAACACATAACTGCTTAGAGTGTAGGGTAGGTAGAATGATGCCCCTCTCCTCACCAAATAACTGCATCCTAATCCCCTGTGAATATGATTAAGTTAAGGCGTTTAAGCTCCTTTGAAATGTGATTAAGTTAAGGAGTTTGAGCTAAGGAAATTCCTGGGTTATCCTGGATTGTCTGGATGGGCCCAATGTAATCACAAAGGTCCTTATAAGGGATAGAGAGGAGACAGAGGGTCAAAGTCAGAGAGAGAGAAAAAAGATTTGAAGATGCTACACCACTGGCTTTGAAGACAGAGTGAAGGGCTAAGGAAGGAATTCAGGAAGCCTCTAGAAGCTGGAAAAGGCAAGGATGCAGATTCTTTCCTAGACCCCAGAAGGAACACAGTCCCACAACCCCCTTGGGATTTCTGACTCCAGAACTGTAAGATAATAAATTTATGCTGTTTTAAACTTCAAGTAAATTTGTTATAGCAACAATAGCAAATTAACATACACTGTGAAAACTTGACACTGGATTTATACATTGGCTGATATAAAAGATCAAAGCAAAGTAGAAGATTGTCTAATTGCCTGATAGAAGTTGTCAGAAAGTATTATGAAATGTTGTATGCCAAAATCAAGTGTTAAAAGTTTGACTGAAATTATTTTCCTAAGGTTTCAAACAAAGATCTCTTGGCTTCTATGGTTCATTATGGCCCTGGGGCAGAAGGGCCTCTTGTGAGGCAGTATGGTGGGTGGTTAAAAGTGAGGACAAAACCCAGACCACCTAGGTTTGAATCCCATCTCTACCCCTAACCATATGACTTGTACCTCAGACTCCTAGTCTATAAACTAGAGGTAACAGTATCCCTTTCTGAGGGTTGCTTTGAGAAGTACTGATGGTAATGTATAGAGAGTAGACACTGCATCAAGTCTTTAGAACAGTGTCTTTCACTTTGTTAAGTATTTGTTGTTGCTGCTGTTATTGCTATAAGAGTGTCCTCTGCAGGACAATGATTTCTTTTGGGGAAATGGGACCATTTAAAGAATGGAAACTGAATTATTGTAACAGATTAAAAGTGACCTAGGTGAGACCAAACATTAGGCATACAAACCAGCCAAGAATGTCATATACCCAGAGAGTCTTTTGTCCAAGATCTTTGGAAACTATAGATTTTTACATCCATTCCCATGAGGTCAGGATATGTGAAGGATGTGGGATTTTATCCTATTTACAAGATCACAAATTAGCCTGTTACTATTTCCTGGACACTAGAAGAATACAGGAGATACTTGCATCAGAGACAGAGGACTTCATTACTCACAGCACAGTAAGCAGCATGAGCTTGAGGTTGGCATGAGCATTCCCTGTGCCTCTCAGGTTTCAAGAGGGCATGCAGATAGGCTTAGCTGGATGCTGAGGTGGGTACAGTGGGTATGGGACAGAGCTGAGGAACAGTGAACTATGGAATCTACTACTTTTACCGTGACTGGTCAGCAAGGCTGCTCTTAGGTAAGACATGTTACTTCATCTCTCAAGGTTTCTCACTGCAAACACAGCCCTGAGAAATGGCCAATGTAAAGAACAGTCAGAGCCTATATCCTTGGCCAACCCAGTAAAAAGTAGAGGAATGCTCATGGCCTGTGCTGTTTGATTCTCCCACCACGTGTTTGTTTAGGATGATTAGTTTTTCTTTGTTGATCAGGATATATTTTATTGTTTATCTTCTAATTTCAAAGAAGGATAATAAAAAGAATGTAGATCCGGGGTGCCTGGATGGCTCAGTTAAGCGTCCAACTTCAGCTCAAGTCATGATCGCACAGTTTGTGGGTTCAAACCCTATGTCGGGCTCTGTGCTGACAGCTCAGAGCCTGGAGCCTGTTTCAGATTCTGTGTCTCCCTCTGTCTTTGCCCCCCAGCCTGCTCTCTGTCTCTCTTTCTCTCTCTCAAAAATAAACATTAAAACAAGTTTTTTAGAGGCTCCTGGGTGGCTTAGTCGGTTAAGCATCTGACTTCAGCTCAGGTCTTGACCTCACAGATGGTGAGTTCGAGCCCTATGTCGGGCTCTGTGGTGACAATTCAGAGCCTGGAGCCTGCTTGAGGATTCTGTGTCTCCCTCTCTCTCTGCCCTTCCCCTGCTTGTGCACTTGCTCTCCCATTCTTTCTCTCTCAAAAATAAAATAAAAACATTAAAAAAAATTTTTTTTAAAAAGAACGTACATCAACACTGTTAAAACAGCTTTCCAACCGTAAAGCCACTTGAGTTCTGATCTTAACTGGAACAGGTTAGAGAGAAACATGGTCTGTAGAAATTGTGAAAGATTAGGTGGGTCCTCCTATTTACAATAATTAAACTCCCAACATGTTTCTTGGGGTTTAGAGCTATTCTTTTATTGAAAATAAAGTATCACAAAATATCTGACACATTGTAGGGAATATATAAGTTATGAAGCATATAATAAAATGAGCACCAATGAACCCATTACTAAATTGAATAATTTTATTATCACAATACACCTAAAGCTCCCTATAGGTTGCATCCTACATGTTGAGTGAGCCCAAACAGCTAAAGCGGGTCTGGAATTGGCCTCATATCCCAGAGCCCCTGGGACTGGGCAGGACTCATAAAATGTAAGGAATGGGCCACATAATCATATATATTAATGCCTTTAGCCCATGACAGCATGTCTTTTGGTTCTTTTCCGATTTGATGGCTCCCAATAAAAGGGGTAAAGAGAAGAAGTAAAGCAAAACCTCTATTAAAGAAAAGCCTAATGACAAGAATGCTTTTCCCAGTGGTTTTTCCTTAGTGCTACTTTTTTTGGGGGGGGTAAAAAAAGATAAATCATAACTCAATAATTCCATAATATTGGGGTGTTTTTTTTTTTAATTCAGGGAAAAGGACCAGAATGAGAGATACAGCTACATATCATAGCAATGCCCACGTTCTTAACTGGCTGTACATTCTACTCACTCAGGGGCTTTGGAATATTTAGGTCCCACCCCGGACCAATCAGATCTCTTCATGCCCGGGCATATTGTCACTGTTCTAAGCTCTCCAGGGGACTGTAATGCACAGTCGAGTTTGAGGCCTTTGGCCTTTCATTTTCTATGATGCTATATAGTATACTCAATGATTGGCAGGGATTTAACACAATGCATATTGGAGCTGGAACCAAATAGTTTTCAATTTAAGTAAGCTAATCAGGAAATTAAATCAGTTACTAGAGTCTGATTAATAAGAATTTATAAAAAACTTCAAAGCAGAAAGTTTTCTCTTTATTACAACTTTGGTTCAAGTTGAGCTAGAGGGGATTTATATACTACTAGTTAGAATGATGTTTTCAAATCATCAGCAACCTTCAGGTTCCCATTGTTTTGTTTAGCCTCTGTTACTCAGGAAGGTAGCTATACTCAGTAAACGAAGTATCACTCAGAGAAAAATGAATACTTTCTTAAAAACACTATTAGATAGCACACCTAAATTAATTTTATATCACTTGAGTGACCAGAAAAGCATTTTGATATTATATAATAGGATGGCAACTGGAAATGGAAAGCAGAAAGAACGAGGGAAGATTCCATAGGTCCTTGCTGTGCTCTAGAGCTATGTAGGCAAAGCAGTTATGGTTCATGTAAAGATAAGTCAGGTAGTTTATTCACCATTTACTGTGTATATACAACAAACTAAAGATTTGAGAAATACGTGACTGTACGTCTATTGTTAGTTTGGTATTAAAGAAATGAGGTTTAGTTATAAGCCAAAAAATACATAGTTATTTAATATGTATAAAACAATGTGCTATATGATAAGCAGGAACCAGAAATGCATAAGGTATGGGCTCTGTATTCAAGGCACTTCTCATCTAATTTAGTGGGGAGAGGGTGAGTTATGCTCCAAATAACCAGATGTTTGTGTGTATGTATGTGGTAAGCAGAACATTGGCCCCCTAAAGATGTCCACACGGTAATCTCTAGAACTGTGAATGTACAAGCTTGTAGAAAAATGGACCTTGCAGATGTGATTAAGGGAACAGACCTTGAGATGGGAAAATTATCCTTGATGATCCATGTGGACCCAATCTAAACACACAAATTCTTAAAAGTGGAAAGGTCCAAACAAAAGAGAGATAAATGCCATACGTGGAATTTAAGATACAAAACAAGTGAAAAAGGAAAAAAATAGACAAAAAAAACCACTCTTAACTATAGAGAACAAACTGAGGGCAACCAGATGGAAGGCAGGGTAGGGAGGAATGAAATGGGTGAAGGACATTAAGAACACACTTACATGAACACTGAGGAATGCACAGAATTGTTGAATCAGTATAATCACACCTTAAACTAACATAACACTATATGTTAACTATACTGGAGTTACAATTTAGAGAGAGAGAGAGATGTGATATTGCTGGATTGTAAGATGGAGGAAGGGATCCCCCAGCCAAGGAATGCAAGGAATGCCTGGAGGAACTGGAAAATGCTAGGAAACAGATTGTCCCCTAGACTCTCAGAAAGAAGAGTCTTGCAGACACCTTGATTTTAGCCCATTCAAACCTGTGTCAGACTTCTGCTGTCCAGAAGTATAAGAGTAAGTTGTGTTTTAAGCAACTACATTTGTAGTAAGTTGTCTATATAGCAGCAAGGACTCTGATAGGTTTATCTCTACAACATAAAATATGTGTATACTCAATATATACTTTTTCAAATATATAAAAATTAGAACAGTTAATAACTATTAGGAGAACTTTCTGAAATTGCCTAAACTCCTATAACTCCCAACAACCTGCCATTCTTATGCCCTCTCGTCTGTTTTTTGTTTCATTTTGTTTTGTTTTGAGGTGAAAGCTGTACTGGCTTCTTGAAATAAGAAGGGCTTAATGGTCTGAGGAAAACAAGAGTACAGTGTCTGCTTTGTAGAGAGTCTTGTGGCAACAAGGAACCCAAAATGTAAAGTAGGGAGTGAGAGGGAGAGGAAAGCAACAGACTCTATCTGTATGTGGAAGGACAAGCAAGTGGGAGATGGTTCCAGAACCAGAAGTGACCACGAAGTGCCCTGACTAAAAGATACACCATGTCAACACAAGCTCACCAACAGTGGGGGTGCTTAGATTTACAACTCTCTTCAACTTAACTCTCTGCAGCTCATTGCTGTCCAGGCCCGTCCCCTGCTCTTAGCCTCCCTGTGTCCCTCACTCATGATTATTCTTCTGAGGTTTATTTTTATTGTCATAAAACACAAATAATATAAAATTCATCATTTTATGAATGTTTAAAATGTTTTTATTTTTGACAGAGACAGAGATGGAGAGACAGAGCACAAGTGGGAGAGGGGCAGAGAAAGAGGGAGACACAGGATCCCAAGCAGGCTGCAGGCTCTGAGCCTCAGCACAGAGCCTGATGAGGGGCTTGAACCTATGATCTGTGAGATCATGACCTGAGCTGAGGTCCAATGCTTAACCAACTGAGCCACCCAGGCACCCCTAAAATTCATAGTTTTAAAGTGTACAATTCAGTGACATTTACAATGTTGTGTAACCATCACTACAATTGAATTCCAGAACATTTTCCTCAAAAGGAAACCCCATGCCCATTAAGCAGTCATTCCTCATCACCCCCAATCTCTGGCCACCACTAATGTGCTTTCTGTATGGATTTGCCTGTTCTGGACATTTCACATAAATGGAATCATGCACTATTATCTTTGTGTCTGGCTTATTCCACTTAACATAATCTTTCTGAGGTCCCTCTATATTGTAGCATGAATCAGAGCTTTGTTCTACTTATGGCTAAACAACATTCCATTGTGTAGACACACCATATTTTGTTTATCCACTCATCAGTTTACAGACATTAAGATTTCCACTTTTTGCCTGTTGTGAATAATGCTGCTATGAAAATTCTTATACAACTTTTCTCTAGATACAACTAGATCATTATCAAACATAAGATTTGCAAATATTTTCTCTCATTCTGTGGGTTGTCTTCTTACTCTCTTGACAGTATTCTTTCATGAATACAAGTTTTTAACTTTTATGAACTCCAACTTACTTTTTCTTTTGTTGCTTGTACTTTAAGTGTCATATCTGAGAAACCATTGCCAAATCCAAAATCATAAAGATTTGTTTCTGGGGCGCCTGGGTGGTTCAGTTGGTTGAGCGTTTGACTTTGGCTCAGGTTATGATCTCATGGCTTGTGGGTTCAAGCCCCGCATCAGGGTCTGTGTTGACAGCTCAGAGCCTGTAGCCTATTTCAGATTCTGTGTCTCCCTCTCTGTCTGCTCCTCCCCAACTCGTGCTCTGCCTCTCTCTGTCTCAAAAATAAATAAAACAAACAAAAAAAAAATTTTTTTTAAAGATTTGTTTCTGTGTTTTCTTCTAAGAGTTTATAGTTTTAGCTTTTACATTTAGGTTTTTGACCCAGCAGAGGTTAATTTTTTATATAGTGTGAAGTAAGGGTTCCACTTTACTCTTTTGCATGTAGATATCCAGTTATCTCAGCATGAGGCTCATTCTTTATGAACATAAAGAAGTTAGGCACTGCACAGTTAAGATGAGGAGTCACATACTAAATCTGTAACTGACTCAGATGACAAATCTGTTCATCAGGATTCAGGCCCTCTGAAAAGAGCATCTTGGCCTATTAGTGGTCTTCAAGTGCCTTAAGTTCAAGATGGTGATAACCTGCTGGCTTCTTCTTCTACTAACATTGAAATGGATAGAAATAAGTTAATTTAACTGCATTATGAAGGATTGGGTAAATACAAAGAATGCAGTACACTGACTTTTAAAGAGGTTGCTAAAAACGTTCGGCAAATCTCTTTAAATGTGGTGCAAAATATTAGTCACTTAATGGAATCACTTAGAGGAGTTAATGAAAATACTTATGATTTCCTGTATTCTGTCCATATTCAGGAAGGGTAGGAAATGAAAGTGAAATAATGAGGTCATTGATGCCACAGTCACTTACTTCTACAAAGAAAAACAAATGACAAAGAAAGGTCAATCCACCAAGCAGATCTTAAGCTACCTAGTCTTCCATGCTGACATGGGTCCTGGACCCTTCAGCTGTCTACAATGGACAATGGTTTTAGGTTTGTTCACAAACTTAAATGAGACCAATGAATCCAGTTCGAAATTATAGTTGCTTCCCTCAACTATAATTCTGTTTTCATAAATCTGATCAGAGTGAGTTTTAATTCATTTTTAGTTCTTCATTGCTTGAACAAGGGTGGTCACTTTACTTATTTATTAACTCAATAAAGCATGTTCTGAATGCCCAATATATACAGAGTCTGGAACACAAAGTTATTAATTAAAAAATGGTACCATAGGGGCGCCTGGGTGGCTTAGTCAGTTAAGCGTCCGACTTTCGCTTAGGTCATGATCTCGTGGTTGGTGGGTTCGAGCCCCGCGTCGGGCTCTGTGCTGACTGCCAGCTCAGAGCCTGGAGCCTGTTTCAGTCTGTGACTCCCTCTCTCTCTGACCCTCCCCTGCTCACACTGTCTCCCTCCCTCTCTCTCCTAGAAATAAATAAAAACATTAAAAAAAATTTTTTAAATGGTACCATAGCTTTAATAATTTTGTTTTCTCTATAAATCTTCATAATATATATTCTTTCTCCCTCTCACCTTCCCTTACTCTAAAAATAATTTAATGCATGCTTGCTGTTAAAATCTTTAAACTTTTCGTATATGTCTTGTTTCTACTTCATTTTCTTCCTTATGATAATTAAGAACACGGGGCAGAAGAGGGAGGAGAATTTTTAAGAGAGAAAAATATATCCCCTATAAACACTGTTAATAGTTAACATAAGGGGAACAATTTGAAGTGCCATTATTCTTCAATTAACTTCGTAAGTACAAAACAATAGTGAAACCACATTTTAATAAATGTTTTAGCTTAATATAATTTTAGGGGTGCCTGGGTGGCTCAGTCAGTTAAACGTCTGACTCTGGATTTCAGTTCATGTCATGATCTCATGGTTCATGAGTTCAAGTCCTGAATCAAGCTCTGTGCTGACAGTGCAGAGCCTGCTTGGGATTCTTTCTCCCTCTCCCTCTGTTCCTCCCCAACTTGTGCTCTCTCTCAAAAAAAAAAAAAAAAAAAAAAAAAAAAAAAAAAA
>NW_027529428.1:16420040-16609776 GCF_008692635.1 Crocuta crocuta | reverse complement strand
CAAAAAAAAAAAAAAAAAAAAAAAAAAAAAAAGAATAAACTTTTAAAAATAAGCAAATAAGGGGCACCTGGGTGTCTCAGTCGGTTAAGCATCTGACTCGGTTCAGGTCATGATCTTATGGTTCATGGGTTCAAGCCCTGCATCAGGCTCTGGCTGACAGCTCAGAGCTTGGAGCCTGCTTCAGATTCTGTGTCTCCCTCTCTGCACCTGCCCTGCTCGCACTCTCTCTCTCTCTCTCAAAAATAAGTAAATATTTAAAAATTTTAAAAAATAAGCACTAAAAAAAGAACAAGATTTAAAAAAATAAAAATAAATAAAACAATTTTAGATTTGCAGAAAAATTACAAAACTAATACAGAGAGAGTTTATGGATACCCTTTGTATATTAGCTTCCTCTAACATTAACAATTTATAATATCAAAGTACAATGATCAAACCCAGAAAATTAACATAAGTGAACTAAACCACTGATCTTTTTAATATCTCACCAATTTTTCTTCTAATGTCCCTTTTCTGTTCCAGGATCCAATCTAGGATCTCACATTGCATTTAACTGTTGTGTCTCCTTAGTCTCTCCCAGTCTGCGACACTTCCTCATTCTTTCTTTGGCTTTCATGATAAGTATTTTTGATTAGTACTGGTCAGTTGTTTAGAAGAATTTGTTTTACTTGGATTCTTTTAGTGTTTTCTTACAATTAGATTGACGTTGTGCACTTTTTGCTATTATTCTTAAGCCACAGAATGCTGTTGTGTCTTTCTCACTGCATCATATCAGAGGATACCTGATGTCAGTAGGTCTTATTAATGGTAATGTTAACCTTGGTCACTTGGTTAAGGTGGTGCCTACCAAGTCTCTCCACTGTAAAGTTACTATCTTTTGTTTCCTAATTGATAAATACCTTTGGGAAGATACTTTGAGACTTGGTTAATATCTTGCTACTCCCCCTATTGATTTTAGCACCCACTGGTGGGATCTTACATGCAACAGTTATTACTATAGAGTCTGCCTAATGGTGACTTTTGTATCTTCTTCATTCCATCTGCATTTGTTCATTGGAAAAGCTGTTCCTTATTCACCATATAGCAATATGGTCTCATGAACATTTTATCCTATGGGTTATAATCTAGTACCATCATTATTTACTTTATGGTTTAAATTATGGTTTTGACTATTCAAAACTCCTTCCAGTTGGCTCCCATGTCCTTTTGACATACCCCAAGTTTTTTTAATATTTGTTTATTTTATTTGATCAAAAGATACTGCATATATACTGCCCCTGTCCCAGTTCTGGAATTAACCACTTATTCAAAGAGTCCTGGTTCCTCTTATTGGAGCATAGTACTTAGAAATCAAGACCTGGACTCTGGATGTGTTTGTTGCTATGGCCACTGTTCCTAGATCCATTCAGCCAAGACATGTACATATACTAACTAACCCGTGCACACACTAAACCAGGAGTTCATGCTGGTATCTCTGATCAATCCAGTATGACGCCTCATTCTAGTCTTTCCCTATCTTCATATGTCCTTTATCAGATAGTAAGAAACCTGGCTCTTACTTACCATAATATATTCACTTTACTCCTAGTAGACACATAAAATAATTCTAAAATTGTCAATATATACCCCGATGAGAAACAGATTCACTAACTAGAGTACATTATTTGTTCTTTTCCCCTTTACAATATCCATTCAAAATACTGTTTTCCTGTGAATTGGGTTAGTTCTTCCTGGGCTCCTTCAGAATGGTTAGGTTATTCATTTGTAATAGTTATACTTTATATTCTCTCTACATCCTAGTCAATTTTAATTAGTCATAGGGTAGGGGGGTATATAAAACATAACTGTGCTCTACTAGTCAAAGCTATACAACAAGATACACTCCAAGAAGTGTATCTCCCTCCTCATTCTACCTAACCAATTCCCACCCCTCTCTTTTATATAGCCCTTTCCCACACACTCCCTATAGGTGCCTAATTTCTCTAGTCTTCAGTTATCCTTATTGCATTTCTTTTGCACAATAAACTGACATGTGTATTTTCTTTTGTCTCCTTCTTTCTTACATGAAGGGTTATTGTACCAATGATACCCTTTTATATCTTGCCTATACATTTAACAGTATGTCACTCCAAAGCTGTTCATAGAGATTTTCCTCATTTTCTTTAACAATTGCATAGTAATCCATTGTGTGGATAATATTATTTATTCAAATGATGTGTGGGCACTATATTTAGTTTCCTATTGCTGTGACAAATTTGTTGTAGCTTTAAATTTATCCAAACTGGCTTCTGTTACAGTGAGACATATTATGATATAAATGCAATAAAATAATACTTATTTCTACACAGCCTTCCAGTAAGGATTACCCAGAGCGCAAAAGCATTTTTCTGCTAGGTTTCTGTCCTTCCATGAAAAGTTCTTCATTTAATATTTTTAAATGCCCTCTAGATGTTAAGAGCCTTTAAATGTAAAAATTAAAGTAGCCTTTCATATGTGAAAATGTTTTATTTAAATACATTTTTTGCTCTTGTTGTTAGTATTCATAAACCGCCAGAGATAGATTCATTTAGAATTATAAAGTATGAATGAAGGCATTATGTGAAAGAATACAGCCCTAGTGCATTTCTTAATAATACGTGACCACATAAAAAATCCACTTTTGGGGAGAGTCGATGTGTACATGAGAATTTTTTGGGAAAATGAGAACCATGAAAATTAGGAATAAGAAACCACATCTCCATCTGGTCCTCAGTGCCTATTCCAAGAGACAGGCTTCCAAATTATACTGCAGAAGGACAAAGGAAAATGCACTGTGGTAGTGAATAGAGATTATTACACAGAGAAATGTGCACTTAGTTCTAATGATGTTCTTAAATATAATGTTTTCCTCTCAACTTCTCCTACATTATTTTCTGCTCCCTGATCCATACTTTCTTATTTCATAATGATTGCTGCCTTTGTTTTCTAATAAAATTGCTCCATGTTTCTGTGGAGATATCTACACAGAGATGGTTAGAACTGCTAACCAAGCTTTCAATGACTTCTGGATTAAGTAACTGACTGTGAAGCTCTCTTGCCACTTATTGGAAACAAATTCATATCATGCCTCAGAGTAACTGATCACCTAGTCAGGTAAGATTCACTTTTCAGTCACATTTTTTTATAGCTTACGTAAATAATTTCACCCAAACCTTAATAAAAGTCAGTCCTCTGCCCCTGATCTCGGCCCTCTGAACCAGCAACACATCACATTGTGGTTTGCAAAGAGTTCAACTCTAGGCTCTATCTCAGGCAAAAAGAGAGTTGATTAAAAAAATAGGCATGTTTAAGTCAGTGTTAGAGGGAAGTGATGGTGAATTTTGTATGCAGCGTCATGTGTGGTTCTTTTTTGTAAATGAAAAGTTACTTTAAAAAAACTTCTTATGTCCTCCTCCATGCTTATGTCCTCCTCCATGCCCATCCCCCCCCATGGAGGAGGACACTTGNAAAGAGTCTCACATGGGAAGTTTCATTCAGTTATATTATTTCTGATTACTTCCCCCTCTTCCTTCATTTCCTTACATCTGAACCATTCATTTTTCCCCCTCAATGACTATGTTGAAAAACTCATAAATATATTTTGCCTCCTCTACTTTCTCTCCACCTTCCTCTCCCAATTGATCAGCAAGTAAATGTGGGATTGCATGTTCTTACTTCCTACAAATTTAATAAATCTCAGCCACTATATCAAAAACTCTAGATCATCAGGTCTTTCAAATTTTTTGAAAAATTCACTTAACAAAGATACATTATAATTAATATTCACAGTTCTTAAGAAAGGGATATATTTGAAACCTAATGTTAATAATGAAAACAGCATCACTCGCTAGAAACTAGGCTAGGAAGATGGTTATTTCTACAGATTTACCAATTGTAAGAGAATGCATTTCAGTAAATATAAGATTCTTTCCTTCCCAAATCACCAGATATCTAAATACAGTTATTACAATTCAGTTTTTCATGTTCATCTCCATGAAGGCATAGGCTTGTATTTGATTAGGCTTTTTGTTACTGCCAATCTTAGCAATCTTTAAAATATTCTTTTTGGAACCTTTTCAGAAAGAACTGGTTTTACTATATTTTATTTATTTTACTTTAGACAGAGGGAGAACGTGAGTGGGGGTGAGGGGCAGAGGGAGGGAGACAGAGAGAGAGAGAGAGTGAGTGAGAGAGAGAGAGAGAGAGAGAGAGAGAGAATCTTAAGCAGGCTCCATGCTCAGTTTGGAGCCCAATGCAGGGCTCAATCCCACGACCTTGGGATTATGACCTGAGCCAAAATCAAGAATTGGACACTCAACTGACCGAGCCACCAGATGCCCCAAGAACTGATTTTATTTTAAATCAATAAACAGTTAAGTATTATTAGAATGCAGTTACTTCATTCCTTGAGTTGTCCGGTCCTTATTATCAGTTTGTTAAAGCAATGAAGAAAACTTGAGTGTAAACTATAAACTAGTAACAGAATATATGGAATCAAAAGAAAGTAAGAGATAAGAAAAAATGAACATTGTTAGTTTTGTTAATCTACAATTCCCTTTGAGAAAGCATAGATCATTTGTTGCTAAGTAAAAAGTCAGAGTAATGTGGAAAAACCATATTAAATTGCTGAGGAAACTGCTTTGAGTGGCATATAGTTATGAAAAAGTAGTTGGAATTATTTACACCTGCCTTATTGATATTTTACAGCAATATTATGTAACTGCTAGAGCTATGTTTTTAAAGCCTATCACAGCAACCATAGTAAAAATCAGCAGGAAGTATAAGAAATACACAGAAGCCTTTTTTATTTATTTCATATTATTATAAGATATTCATTGTTCAAACCAGCTATTTCTTGTTATTAGGTAGGTGACAGGAGAAAAAGAAAAGCTACTGTTCCCTCCAATGCCACCATAACCAGGAGGGAAAATGAAAATGGCAGGGTTATTATAATGTTGCAGATAGTTTTTTATTTTTTAAAAAAATTTTTAAATGTTTTTATTTATTTCTGAGAGAGAAAGAGACACAGCATGAACAGGGGAGGGTCAGAGAGAGAGGGAGACACAGAATCTGAAACAGGCTCCAGGCTCTGAGCTGTCAGCACAGAGCCTGATGCGGGGCTCGAACCCACGAACTGTGAGTGAGCCACCCAGGCACCCCAATAATGTTGCAGGTAGTTTTTTAATCCAAAACTTATTTTAATAATCATATCACTAATATTAATAATAACTTCTAGGGGCGCCTGGGTGGCTCAGTTGGTTAGGTGTCTGACTTCGGCTCAGGTCATGACTTCACAGTTTGTGAGTGTGAGCCTCACATCAGGCTGCTCTGGATTCTGTGACTCTCTCTGCTCCTCCTGCTTGAGCTCTGTCTCACTCTATCTCTCAAGAATAAATAAACATTAAAATA
Organism: Crocuta crocuta; assembly: GCF_008692635.1. NCBI lineage: Eukaryota > Metazoa > Chordata > Mammalia > Carnivora > Hyaenidae > Crocuta > Crocuta crocuta. The sequence continues at coordinate 16,604,349 of NW_027529428.1, read as the reverse complement.
ATAATAATAATTGCTACTTTTTACTGAGAGCTTGTTAAACGCCAGCCACTGTTCTGTACATTTTATGTATTCTCTTATTTTGTTTCATAATAACCTAGTAAAGAGATCCTATTATTATTCCCATTTTATAGATGAGGAAGCTTCTGCCGAGAGAGGTTAAAGAGCTTGTCTAAAGTCGTGTACCTACTGTGTAGCAGAACCAAGATTCAAACCAGGGAGTCTGACTACGAATTTGCACTTTTACATAACCATGTTTGTCCTTCCCTGCTTCAATTATTCATTCAAAAAACACACACACAAACCAGGGCATTACCCAATATGAGAATGTAAGTTAACTTTAAACAATTTGGCTCATGCATATGTATGTTATAATTACACAGTAGTGACACAGTAAATGGGAAGTACAGGTAGAAGTTTTAGACAAAATTTAGGATAAACTGTAGAAATAAGAAACACACCCTTCTGGGACTTACTGTCAATGACAAGCTATACGAGTATATCAGCCCTACCTAAGCAATTACTCAGAATTATGATAGCACCTTTATTTTTAGCATCTATAACAACTTGCCAAGTATCACTTAATTTATCCCAAGAGAGCAGTCCGGAGGAGAGCAGATTATATAGCTGCTATCACGATGTCTAAACTATAAATGGAGAAAGGAAAAAACAAAGGCACTAAAAAATCAAGAGGTTTGCTCCAAAATGTGCAAACTGTTTAAGTCTCGTTTTGATTAAACCCTAGTACCCGACGTTGTTCTAAGAGATTTGCTGCCTTTCCCTCTGGATTTCACAGTGCCGATACCAGAGCTCTAGGTGGTGAGTTCAGTGCTGCCCAGACCAGACCAGCTTCTCCCCTCTGTGCAGCAAAGGAGACTGGTGTAGGACTGCCTGACTGAGAGGAACGTACCCCCAGCCCCTTCAGCTTGGTCGTGGCGGGAAAGGGGAAGGTGCACTGAATTATCTGTGAGGCTTTTCCAACTAAACCTCCTTCCCGCAGATTCTCTACTCAACCTAGAAAGTGGCCAACTTCAGAGTGTCTTGGCTTACTGTAAGGGTGAGGAGAGCTGAGCTGGACAAAACACGAAAACAAATGAACGTACCAGGGTAGCCGTGGGGCTGCCCTTTTTTCTCGTGATTCAGTATAGTTACAGGCCAACCCTACCTCTGCCACAGGCTGCAGACCCTGCCTTTGATTCTGGAGGACAGTCTCCAAAATGTGTAGACACTGTAGAAGAAAGGCGAGGATGGTGTACCGGAGTTCACATTCTGCCTTTGGATCCTGTGAGAGAGAGCCCAGGCAGGAAGGGGCTTCAGGCCCCTGCAGCTACCCCTTTGAGTCTCTGCCTAAGGCCCCTCTATTCGGCCCTCCTCTGTGATCTTCAGATTCTGAAAATGGTCCAGCATCAGGCCACCCTTGATCAATTCTGTCAACAAGTCCAGATCTTTCCTTAGCACTCCCATGATTTTACAGGTTAATTTTACATGGACAAAGGTAAACAAAATATAGACATAACTAGTTTATAAAAAGTTTAAGTTCATATAAACTTAACTAGATACATAGTGGGCTGCTGCTGAAATTCTAAGCCAAAAACAATCCTGGCCTGAGGCAGATGATGGCTGGCACCAGGGTTTCAGAATCTTCTAGAAAGCCTGCATTGGTTTCTCAACAAATATCTAATCCAGGTGATACTTTGCTGGGGCATCTGGCCGCACTCACCAACCCTCCTGGGTGTTTTACACTTTGGGCCCCTGGAAGCCTCACCTTTGCTCCTCACCCCTCCTTGACATTTCTCTTTGTCAGTTGGCTTTCCTGATGCACATTCTCAATGAGAGCTCCCAGGGTCCCTATCCTTCAGAGAAGGTGAGTTTCACATAATGTGAAGCAAGTGCCTACACTTCATATTTGTAAAGGCTTTAGATCATGAAGAAGAATGCCATCTTACCCTGGAGTTCATGCCAGAATCCCTTCCCTCCAAGGGCCAGAGGCAAACTCCTGTCACTTCCTATCTTCTCTCTGGTATCACCCCGGGTGACCCACTAACATTCTACCCCTTTTGAAGAGCTTCCAGAGAGTGGATCATCTGCAAAGCAGAGATGATGGGTACACCTACGATTAAGTCCTCAGACTTTCTCCTAGATCAGTCTACCCTCTCTGGCCACCTCTCCACATCCTCCTTGATGACTCGTTACTCAGACATTGTCAGGGAAAACTGCAAAAATCTTCCCAGAGTCTTTTAATAACCCCCTGACAGCACATGGCAGCTGGTACAGACTGAGAAAGATAAAAGTGCCGCTGATAGCTAGGCCCTGGCACTTAGGCCATGGTGTTCTCCTATGGAACATAAGCACCTTCACACATCACCCCCGTCAGACAAGACCACTCTGTAATCATGTCAGAAAACAGACAAAGATATGGACATTGTCCAAACTACGGAGATGACAGAGCACCCCCACCCCCATGCTGACTAATGTGAGGGTGCTGCTTCTCTACTGTTTACCACTTGCATATGCTTAGTTCCTGCCACCTTCTAGATAAGAAGACTTAAAATATCCAGTCATGGAATTATTCCCACTTTCTGACAGCACTCAGTCCAGATGATCTCTGAACCTTTCCCCAAATAATCTAACACAAGTCTATGTGCTATACGTCTCTTCTAATGTCCTCTTACTGAGACACCCACACCCCCTGGCGTGTGTCTCCTCCGGTGCAACAGGTCAGTGAACTCCACTTGTTTTTACTACAATCAATGTGTTTCTGGTGGTCTTCAGCAGGAGGACATTGATAGCACTAGGATACAATAATAAATACCTAATACTTAGCATTTTCTCTGTGCCAAGTACTATTCTAAGCTCTCTGTACATATTAACCACTGTAATCCTCGTTACACACACTGAGATTGCCACTATTATTATTTCCATTTTGTAGATGGGAAACCGAGGCACCAGGAGGTTGAATTAAGTGGCAGTCCTGTTTCCCAGAAGAGGAACGATCCATCACAAGTTTGGACAGTCTTAAACTATGAACACACCAAGAAAATACTTCATTCCTCCATGATCTTTAGGACCAGGGTGATGGAAGGCTAGACTAGTTCCCTAGGACTGTATACTTGCTAATTTTAAGCCCAAATCTCAAAAGTCAGAGGGAAAGACTAGGAGAGTGAGCTCATTTCTGGAGAATTTTTATTTTCTTCACTGCAAATATATGATCTCTTGCCAAGAAGAATGAGTTTATATAGGCTTTAAGGTATATTCCCCATGATATTCTCCAGATAGCCTGTGATATTTGAGCGCTTACCAATATGACAGCCATGGTTTCAGATGATTACTAATCAACAGAATGAACATCTCAGGGCTTGGCTCACTCAATTTCTCAACAACTCTTGATACAGTTGATCACTGATCACTCCCTCCTTGAAACACTATCCTCAGTTGCTTTCTGGGAAAGCACATCTTCTGGTTCTGCTCCTCCTTCACTAATCAAACCATCTCAGTATCTTATGCCTCCTCTGCTACCTGTTACATGTTCTTGGAGTGGCCCTGGCTCATATCACAGTTGTCTTCTCTGTCTGTGCTCACGTCATAGGAGATCTCGTTCAGTCTCCTAATCTCAAATACCACCTATATAACTGATGACCTCAAATTTATATTTCTACTTTAGATCTACCATGTCTAGTTGACATATCTACCTAGATGTCCATAAACACCTCAAGCTAACATGTTCAAACCACAATTCCTCACTCTCACCCCATCGATCCCATTCTTAGCCATCAAATCTGCTCATCCTGGAGGCTTCCCCAGGATGTGCGTAAGTGCGACCACCATGCTGTGCTCAGACTTCAAAGCTGAGGTTACGTCTTACTCTTCCCTTTCTCTCACACCACATTACCCAGTGCATCAGAAAATCACTTTTAGCTCTAAATTCCACACATATCCAGAATCCAACCACTTCTGAATCCAACCACCTCCATTGCTATCACACTGCTCCAAACCCCCATCTTTTGCCTAGATTAGTGCTATAGCCTCCTAACTATTCTCCTACAACTTCTTATTTCCTTCTTATTTGAAGTATATCATAGACATAGTGAAGTACACAATTCCTATGTGTACAGATCAGTAAGTTTCTGCATATGTTTATACCTGTATGATTACCACCAAGATCAATATATAGAACATTTTCAGCCCCCAAGAGGATTCCTCCTGCCTCTCTCGTGTGCGCTGCTTAAAGGTAACCATTTCCCAAACTTCTATCCTCATAAATTAGTTTGCCCATGTTAATGCTTTGTATGTATGGGATCACACAGTATGTACTCTTTTATGTCTTTTTTCCCATTCAATATTATGTCCACATTGTTTATTCATACTGTTGCTTGTAGCAATAATTCATTTTTTTCAAGCTTTATTGTATTTGATTACATAAAGCCATGATTTACTTATCCGTTCTACCGTTGATGAATATTTGGATTGGTTCTAGTTTGGGCCCGTTGTGAATACTGCTGCTATGAACCTATATGCTCATCTCTCTTGTGTACATGATATTATTAAAAGTCAGACTGATCCTGTTAAAATGTCAAGTCACACAAATTCCTGCTCATAATCCTCCAGCAGCTTCCCAGAATAAAAACTAATGTTTCTAAAACTTCCTCAGAGTAAAAAACTAATGTTCCAGCAAGGCATGGGAGAAACTGAATTTTGAATTTTATCTTAATTAATTTCAAGTTAATATATTGCTAGTGGCTACTGTAATGTATAGCACACGTCTATAGTAACTCTGGATGTCTGGAAGGTAAAAGTTTTCAAAACTTTTTTCTGGCATATTTTCACCTAAGTATATTTACAACAAGCTTGTGAAGTTCACTAAAATAATTCTCAATAGGATTCTGGGTGGGATTTATTCTTGGGTATTATATAGTATTTACAATATTATGAATAGTTTTTAATGGTTTCTGGCATATAAAAATTTTTTTATTTTTGTATATTGAGCTTATATGATCTTATATTCAGCCATCCAGCTAAATTATATTGTTGATTTTAGTAGTTGTTTATATTTTTAGTCATTTTTCAACTTACTTTCTTAAATCTTATAATCATTATCCATTTGTTTAACTCCTACTTTTACTGCTCTATGATTTAAAAATGGTCTATAAGACTTTTGGCTTAGGAATTTATTGGGATATTTTATTGTGGTATAACACAATGTTCACTCAATATTTACAAAGAATATTTTTCTATGTTTATTGGGTTATACACATATACATATAATTAACTTGTTAATTTAATTGCTCAAATCCTCAATATTCCTACAATTTCTTTTTTTAAAGTTTACTTATTTATTTTGAGTCAGAGTGGGAGAGTGGCTGAGAGAGAGAGAGAGAGAGAGAGAGAGATAGAGAGAGAGAGAAGCCCAAGCAGGCTCCATTCTGTCAGCATAGAGCCCAACACGGGCCTCAATCTCACAGTGAGATCATGGCCTGAGCCAAAATCAAGAGTCTGATGCTTAACCGACTGAGCCACCCAGGTGCCTTGAATTCAGTTTCTAGTTGATTTGATACAGGGAGTGCTGTCTTCTTCCAGACTGAGAAGTAATGACAACAACATCTTTCATGAAAGCTCATCCCTTTCCCTTTCTACCACACTGCCTTTTCTGTAGCCTGTATTCCCCCTCCCACTGTGGGCTGATGCTAAGCCACTATTGTTTTTAATACTTCATATTTTAGCTCATTTATGAGTACTATCAAATTAGGCTTTAGTTTTCAAAAATGAAGTCAGTGTAAACATTAATTTCAATGTGAAATTAATAAACATCCCATCTCAAAAAATGTACTTTGGTAGGGACCCCTCCCTAAGGAGAGTGAAAAAGAGGAGAGAAGACTTCAAGGTCACCTAGATATGTGCCTAGGTGCCTACATTCCCCATGGCCTTGTAAACTGAGACAACTTAATCAGACTGCATGTTTATGTAAGTTAACACATATGGGAGACAAAGAAATAGAAAATGCATTAAAAAACTATGCCATGTGATGTGGGCCGCTCAGTTCTTTGGGTACGAACCCAATGAGCGGTCCTGGCACGAATCAAGTTGCTTCCTGGAAAGAAAAGCCTCGGTGTCACGACTCTGTGCAAGAATCCTGCAACAGTATCTCTTTCTCATTAAGCAAAAACATTCAGGAGGATTACAGAAGAACATTTTATGGCACAAAACTCTAATTAGATTTATGTTTATGTTTGTCAGTTTGACCTCTGTGGCTATTCAGTTTGGGTCTTTATTTAGCATTATATTATAGGAGGAATGAGTGTTGAAGGGATTAAGTAGCAGCAAATTGAAGATTTATTGGTTATGATTGGATCAGGTTCACCGTTCTGTAGAACTCTTAGACCCATACACATCAGAAAAGGACACAATGTAAAAATAAAAATTGCTTCCATTTCAGGAATTATTTTCTTATAATAATGAGAGAGTATTTTATTTTTAAAATCTCATGTGAACATGAATATTGGAAGTATTATTTCCCAGAAATGGGTAACTAAATAATGAATACTTTTTACAACCTACTTCTGTCTTTATACTGAAATCAAGTTTAAATAAGAAACTTCCAATTTAAAGGTTTGCCTAAAATTCATTAGAACTGGAGGTGACCTGCCCCATGAATTTTTCCTATTAGCAATTATATCACTAGATTAACTTTCTGATATTTATTGGATTCTGATTTTAGCTACTGTGCAAACAATATTTTCTTCTAAATAAAAGAATATCCAGATTAACAACCATCTAAGCTGAGCTCCCCAAATACGTTGCAAAAAATGGCAATGGGCTGATACCTGAGCAATGTTTTAAATGGAAGGCATATCACTTCAACTCACCTTCTTGACCAAAATTTTACTATGGTGTATACTGCACACCTATAGGGCAAGTAAGCATCTAATACCCAGGGAGGGTGATAGTAGTATCAGAGATAAGAAAACTTGAAGAGAATACAGAAACATTTACTGAGGAAAAAACCAATATTCTTCCTACTTCTTGCCACTGCAGGAAAACCTGGTGTGTTTTAGTATGAGAGCAGAAAAAGTATGGACTAGGGGTGCCTGGGTGGCTTAGTCGGTTAAGCGTCCGACTTTCGCTTAGGTCATGATCTCGCGGTTCGTGGGTTCGAGCCCCACGTCGGACTCTGTGCTGACTGCCAGCTCAGAGCCTGGAGCCTGTTTCAGTCTGTGACTCCCTCTCTCTCTGACCCTCCCCTGCTCACGCTGTCTCTCTCTCTCTCTCTCCTAGAAATAAATAAAACATTAAAAAAAAAAAATTAAAAAAAAAAAAGAAAAAGTATGGACTATTAACAATTAAAAGTAATGATTTGTGAAACGGAACATATATAATGCTAGTCTTTCCTTTCCTCTTTTATAAATGTAAAGATGGAATGTTTTATTATAAAATTATTTATAAATTTTTGCATCTGAATAGAATTAATCCTTACCAAATGGTTCAGATGTTTTTGAATAATAACTGAGAGTGGGACACAAAAGACCTTTTTAAGATACAGGAAGAATTACAGAGTCAGGCAACTATATCATCACATATATTCCTTATGTGATGATTTAAAATAAACACATGCTGGGGCACCTGGGTGGCTCAGTCGGTTAAGCGTCAGACTTCGGCTCATGTCATGATCTCACGGGTTCATGAGTCTGAGCCTCACGTCAGGCTCTGTGCTGACAGCTCAGAGCCTGGAGCCTCCTTCAGATTCGGTGTCTCCCTCTCTCTCTGGCCCTCCCCAGCTCGTGCTCTGTCTCTCTCTCTCTCTCTCTCTCTCAAAATTACATAAACATTGTAAAAAATTTAAAATAAACATATGCTGTCACTTACCTATCATGACTAATCCTGAAAGGGTGGTCTGTCCCATTTCTTTGTTAAACACCTTTGCTGAGGTATAACTGACATAGTATACAATCCACCCATTGTAAGGATACAATTCAGTGATTTTTAGTACATTTATAGTGTTCTACAACCATCACCATAATCCAGTTTTAGAACATTTCCATCACCTCCAAAAATTCCCTTGTGCTCATTTACAGTAAGTCTTGGATCGCAACATCAGACCCGGAAAATCACTCATCTACCTTCTGTCTCCAAAGATTTGCCTTTTCTAGGCATTTCACATAAATGGAATTATACAGTAAATGTTTTGTGTCTGGCTTCTTTCACAAAGTATAATAATTCTGAGTTTCATTCATCTTGTACTATATTTCCTCCTCCAAGGGAATTTTAGAATCAGCTTGTCAAAAAAATGTTTTATTGGGGCGCCTGGGTGGCTTAGTCGGTTAAGCATCCGACTTTTGCTTAGGTCATGATCTCGCGGTTCGTGGGTTCGAGCCCCGCGTCGGGCTCTGTGCTGACTGCCAGCTCAGAGCCTGGGGCCTGTTTCAGTCTGTGACTCCCTCTCTCTCTGGCCCTCCCCTGCTCACGCTGTCTCTCTCTCTCCTAGAAATAAATAAAATATTAAAAAAAAAAATGTTTTATTTATTTTTTAAGTTTATTTATTTATTTTGAGAGAGAGAGAAATGCAGAGAGAGAGAGACACAGGCAGACAGAATCCCAAGCTAGCTCCACGCTGTCAGTGCAGAGTCTGACATGGGGCTCAAACCCACAAACAGTGAGATCATGACCTGAGCTAAACTGAGGAGTCAAACGCTTAACCAACTGAGCCACCCAGGCGCTTCTGTCAAAAAAATGTTTTAAAATTTCCTAACCAGGTGGGGAAGTCTTTGTTCAACACAGCCTTTAATGACTCTTATTTGTTTCTTGCTTTGGATTCCTCCATCTTCTGAAGCATTCTGGAAGAATTATTTTAGATTTAGAACATTTCTGAATGTAATAAAACTACATGAAAGTACAAAAGTACTTTTTATTGGATAAAGACCTTCAGTTTCAGGATTCCCTGAAGACATCAAAATGCAGGATTAGAAGCACTACCATTGAGAAGATAGAAAGGAGACAAAATAAAGATCACCTACATGGTTACAGTTGTATTCAACACGATTCGTTTTGTTTTGTTTTGTTTTTCCTTTGGCTCATATCCTGAAAACAAACACTTTGCAAATTTCCTGGATATCATGATAAGAGTTGTGAAACAATATTATTCTCCATTTTATTGTGACTATAATAGCATCTCATTAGACCAAAGTCATGTATCTAACAACTTCTTGTCTGGCACGTGATGAGGAAGCAAGAAGAAATCCTTAAAGACAAAAGAACCAAATAATTCTAACAAGGCCATGCTCTAAAATGCATGCAGCATACTCGTAGAAAGCCCCTGGCTCTCAGGTCCTCATCAGAAGTTTATGTACTTCTACTTTACACACAGTTCTAACAAGCCTTGCTCTCTTACTGCTCCTGCCCCTAAGAAAATCAAAAGCAAAAGATCACTGAGAGGGAGAGAAAGAGAAGAAAGGGAACCAGGAGAGACTGGTGCTTTAGGAGACCATTTACTACTAAGAGTGAGAAATAAGTACTTGACACAGGAGGAGACAGAGAATAGAGGCAGAAGCCTGGGACCACTCAGCAAACTGTGACAGTACCACTGGATTACAGCCCAGGAGAGCTAATGATGACTGTCTTCACCAAAAGAAACTTCCTAATGTTCAAACCACCTTCTGATACACCTAGAAAAAGATGTGTAACTACTAACTAACTAAATTCATAAATAAGTAAACAATCAAACTGTTTTGGTTTGCTATATTCTTTTATGAAGGCAGCAGCATTTATACCATATCCCACAGCAAAAGCAGTATATAGCTTTTAGACAAATGTCTGTTAAAATGGCTCAAAATCTTTTGCAAATTTTCTTGTTTAGAGGAGTATATTTCAGTCCTCAGGATAATGCTTTTAAATATGAACAGGTGATTCCCAATATTGCTGAACATGTAGCATTTCTGCATTTCTTTTTATTTTTTGGCTGTCCTCATCAACTAACAAAATTAAGACACTGGGCTAATCTCTGGGAGACTGCAACCCCATTCATAACCAGATATTACAGTATTTAAAGTTCATTCTATAAAGAAGTTATTGATTATTGTTGGGTAAGTTACATTTGCAATAAACTAAACACCTTACGAATTAGGTTGTATAAAACATTTTTCTACTACTAAATGAACAGCATTACTGAAAATAAATAGTAGGGAAGATGGATTTCACTGAGAACACTGGATTAACAGTCCAGAGAAGGAGCTCCCGCCCTGCTGACTACTCATTCTGCAAATCTGCATGTGCCTTTTAACCTTGTTGAGCTACAGTTTCTTTATCTAAGAAGTGAAAGAAACCTCAGTACAAACAGAACTAGAGATATTGGTGAGTTACCTAGTTGTCTTTCTCTTCTGGAAGAATGGGGATATATTAGTCACATCTGCCAAACAGACTCTTACAGGAGTAAATCACTTAATAACCATTAGCTTTTAGAAACTGTATATTCATTTGTGTGAAAATTTTGTCTTTTTCTCCTGAAACATATTTTTACTTCCTTAGGCTTTAAGGTTTACAGACATGTATTTCTGACTGGCACTGTGTAAAGCTCCCTCTGCTCTTCCCATACAAACTTCCTTTACTCCACCAAATACAGGCATGTTAAAAAAAAAAAATGTTCTGTATACATAATTTCTTTTTAGTCTCATAAAAAAGTAAACCTATGAGGCAGGTACTGTTATTATCCCCATTTTACAGATGAGAAAACTAGAACATACGTATGTCGTGACTCACCTGAGGTCACACGGCTGGGAAGAGATAAATGGAGTCCCATCTAGAAAACTGCAGAGGCCAGGCTGACCGAAGGTGGGAGGGGCTGCAGCAGAAAACGATGTTGTCCTGGGGCACAGATCTGGTCTGAAGGACCTGGAAAACTGAGCAGAAAGGCAAAAATAGAAGCATTAGAACTTTTCAATCAGGGGAGAACCATGGGCAGAATTAATATTTTTAAATAATCAATCTTACAATTTTGTATCTATTTTCTAGGCAAATAATAACTAACAACTTTTACTCAACCCTTATTAAAGCTCTGCTCTAGACCTCTGCATGTATTTGCTCATTTAATCCTTATAACAATTCTTTAAAAGGAAGGCACTGTCATTTACTCCATTTTACAGATGAGAAAACTGAGGCACAGAAAGATACAAGAACTTACCAAAATCCAGACAGCTTGCAAGTGATGGAACTAGGCTTCCCTGGCAGGCAGTCTGGCCTCTGGGCCACAGTGCTTTTGTTAACAGACACAGACCACAGGCTAGACATATAAGGCTAGCAGGGGAGACAGCAAGAATGGAGAAAAGGGGGGATTTCAGAAGAAAAGGGGTGGAATTTCTGGACTAAAGAAGTTGATGGGGATTAAAAAGGGGAGTAAGTTGAAAATAAAGCCAAAGTTTTCATTCCCCTGGGAAAATACCAGGGTCTCTGAGGAAGACAAGGAGCCGGTCTGGAGGAAACAACGATGGAAATGCAGGCAGTGCTGATTCAGGGCAGTGCCAGGAATGCTAGACAGATGGCTGCAGCTGGCAGCACTGCTCAGGGAGTAGATGGCGCTCCAGAAAGAGATGTGAGGGCCTCTTGCAAAGAGAAACTCTCAAGTCAGGAAAACAGGTACACTCTCCAGGAAAGAGAGAGCGAAGAAAGCGAAAGAAAAAGGATCTAAGTCCAGGTAACCACCAGGGACAGAAGATGAGAGGAAAAAGCAAGACAAAGAGACTAACACATAGCACTGTGCACCAGTCCCTTGCAAATATGCCATGTGACTTAGGAGAGCATCCCTGTACGGCAGCTAATGTTGCCCCTGGAGATAGAGGAACTGGAGTTAAGACATTCAGAGGTCTTGCCCACAATCACACAGCAAGTAAGTGACATAACTAGAATGTGAACCTAGTCCATGTGACCCCAAAGTCTGTCTCTATCCATAAACAAAAGTGTGTGAAAAAGGGAAAATGCCTGACACAGGTGAGGGCTCGTGGCTGGTGTCTAGGACAAGACTGAATGGATACGAAGCCCTAGAGGTGAACCACAATAAAATCTTAAAAGGCTACATAATGCCTAAGAACTAAAGAGCCAGTGGAAGTTTTTTCAGCAGGAAAGTAATATAAGAATCACTTTAAGACAGGAATATAAACAAATATAAAAAGAGAAGTGTTAAAAAATGGATCAGAGCAGGAAGAAACTAGGAGCAGAGAACACAGACGTTAATAATGTTACTTCTTTTGACGGGTAATGTTGGAACAAAGGCAGCATGGAAGACAGAGACTGGATTCAGGAGGTATGCAGAGATATTTTGGTAAGACCTGCCTGTCCATCTCCCTGGGGAGGTCCCCAGAAGGCAGTTGAAAATAGGATCTACCACCAAAAAGAGTTCTAGGATGGAGAGTTAGACTTCAGAAGTCATCAGGAAGTAGCGGTAGTTGGAGATTACAAAGTGATGATATCACCAGGAATTGGAAGACCAAGAGAAGATGGCTAAGCAGGAAATTCTGGGGGGAAAGTAAACAAACAGAGGATTTGAAGGACCTTTTCTGGAAAGACTCCAGTGCTCATCTGTTCTTATGAGTTTCCTTTTCCTTTTGTGTATCCCATCTACAGAAGGGGAACAGGTCTTGACCTTTCAGAACTTCCGCTGCTCCCTGTTCTGCCCTCATCTTGAGCACAGACACTATTTTCCTTACAAAGCCACAGGCTGGCCTCGGTCTCTCTCAGGGAGAGATCCTGGAGCCCCCAAATCCAAGCCAGTGCAACAGATAGGGGAGGCCACATCTCAGAGAAATGGTTAGATGACAGTCAAGTCTGCAGACCCTGGCCATTATTCCGAAGTGGTGGTGGCTACCAGTTCTCTGAGGAATATGCTGTGGCACTGAAAAGGAGGTCTTATCAGGACCACGGGAGGCTCATATTCAGAAAGTGGTGGTTACTGAAATCACTTAGGGGAGGGGGGGCATGAAATGCTCGTGAGAAACTGGAGGCAGTGAGTTGCTGAGGTTCTTCCAAAGAGATTTAAATAGAATATTCAGGTCAGTCTGTATCCCAGGTCAATTTAGAGCTCTTGATGCAATCTTCCTAAAATTCTGGCATCAAATATATGGAAAGCTAAAAGTTTAGATGATAATCACATACCCTGTCCATTTACCCCTATTTTCTATACTGACTTGATTATTGCAAGTATACTTAACAGCAGACTGCAAATTAGGACTTTGGGACAGGCAGGTCTGGGTTAGAATCCCAGATCCGCTATTTAATAACTACAGCCACAGGGAAAATCACTCAAACTTTGATCCTCAGTTTCCTCAACTGTAAACTGAGATAATGCCTCCTGTGGCAGTTAATATTGATTGGATTGTTTCACTTCTGTTCCATTCCAACTCCCTTACAGAGTGCCTGTGGATACAACAGAGGTTGGAAAGTGAAAGGCAAATTTCCCAGACTCCCTTGCAGCTGGGTTTCACATCTAACCTGGTTCTGCTAAGTAGGCGTCCCCGGAGGAGACTTCGGAGGTGGACGTGGGCACTGTAAAGCTCCGAAAAGATAATGGATCTTCTAGTAACCACTGTAGTAGAAATGACTGGTATTTTGGGAATGTGGAGGTGGAGTCTCAGCATTTGGTGCTAAGTATCTGTGACAGGAGACAGGAGCTGTGGGGTTCCCCCAGGAAAGTCCCATGTTCTAGCAAAGCCTTTCTCCTGGCTGTGTTGCTCCTGACAGTATAGGATGCAAACTGATTTTCCTGGCTCCCCAGAAATTCTTAAGCTGCTAAATATCCTGCAGGAATTGTCATTTTGTTTAAACTACTAGTTGGAATGGATTCCGTTTTTTTCAGCTCAAGGACCAACGTCATAGGGTTTTTGTGGGAAAGTCAATGTATGTATACTAGTACGGTACTTAACACCTCAAGAGCCACATTACTATTTTTAGTGTATCACCTTCTACAATGAAGTAGAAATAAGCAATCTGCAATTTCTTAAGGATTTTCTGATTTTATTCTTTGAAACATATTTTTGTTCTAAGATTCTTAGTTCTAAGTATTACAGAGGTTTTAGTTTTGTGCAGTTAGGATTGACAAAGTAGAACATTAATTATTAAACTAAGAAATATGTACTCTTTAAAATGAAGAAGACCTCTTTATTGTTGTTTTTTACTTAAGTTGTGGAATTGTCTTCAATTTCAGTACCAGACACAGTTAGGGGTGATCTTTAAAGAACCTTGGATAATGGCTGAGAAGGTCAATAGTCTTTTGTTCTTTCCTAGGCTCTGCCGATCTTGTTAGCATCTTCCGATCTCCTTTGGGAAAGTCAATATATTTTGGAATCCATAATTTAACATAAAAGGTTTTTGTCAAATTAGCATTCTTATCTTTTACTTAGGGAGACCCTACAGTTTTCAAACATCTGAGAGTAAGAATGGATTTAATTGTGTTTAATCTTTATTGGAAGATATGTAACAAGATGCTATATGCAAAACTTTTAAGCTTCTAAATACTACTGTGATTTTGTGTATGTTCAATTATCTTCATAAGTCATTGATTAAATAAATCATTTTTTTTAATTGAATTTATTACTCATTTCCCTTTCTGGAGTCTCCTCCCCAAACTACTTACTGGATGTTGAGCATTTAAAATATCTGTAGAGGGGTGCCTGGGTGGCTTAGTCGGTTAAGCGTCCGACTTTCGCTTAGGTCATGATCTTGCAGTTCCTGGGTTCGAGCCCCGCGTCGGGCTCTGTGCTGACTGCCAGCTCAGAGCCTGGAGCCTGTTTCAGAGTCTGTGNCTGACCCTCGCCTGCTCATGCTGTCTCTCTCTCTCTCCTAGAAATAAATAAAACATTAAAAAAAAAGAAAGAAAGAAATTTAAAAAAAAAAAACATTAAAAAATTTAAAAAAAAAAGAGAATGCTCCAATGGGAAAAAAATGCAATGAAGATAATTTATAGGACAATGTCACTGCCTTCTTTGAACTATGAAAATGTTCTCTGTGTCCAAGTGAAATTTAATCATTTTATTATATTAAAGGGGAAACTTGCAGTAAGTGGTCTGTGGAAGTTAATGTAATTGTCCCTTTTGGAACTCAAGAGATCGACAAATTACTGAGATAAGTAATTTTGTAGCTGTTCTTAATATTTTTTAAACAGAGGGGTGCCTGGGTAGCTCAGTTGGTTAAATGTCTGACTCTTGATTTCGGCTCAGGTCATGACCTCATGGCTCGTGGGACTGAGCCACTGCAGCCAGCTCCTCTCTGGCAGTGCAGAGCCTGCTTGGGATTCTCTCTCTCCCCCTGCCCTGCTCACACTATCAATCAATCAATCAACCAACCAATCATTCAATCAATAAATAAACAAACTTTAAAAATACACATTTTAAACAAACTGAAGAATTAAAATACACAAGAGGGGGTGCCTGGGGTGGCTCAGTCAGTTGAGCGACCAACTTGATTTCAACTCAGGTCATGACCTCACTCTTGTGAGGTTAAGCCCTGTGTCTAGCTCTGTGCTGGGCATGGGGCCTGCTTGAGAGTCTCTCTTTCTCTGTCCCTCCCACACTTGCCTGTGCAATCTCTCTCTAAAATAAATTAATTAATAAAAATAAAATAAAATACACCAGAAAAAGCAGATATAACAGTTTTATGAAGGTAGTTAGGATATGGTTTCTACTATTATGTACAATTTTTATTTTTTTTATGTTTATTTTTGAGAGAAACAGAGATAGAGCATAAGTGGGAGAGGGGCCGAGAGAGAGGGAGACACAGAATCCAAAGCAGGTTCCAGGCTCTGATCTGTCAGCACACAGCCTGACATGGGGCTCAAACCCACAAACAGTGAGATCATGACCTAAAGTCAGACACTGAGCCAAATGAGGCACCCAGGTGCCCTGTGTACAATTATTTTTAATAAGCTAGTTCCTCTTTATTATGTTCTGTTTAAAATGAATTGTGGTTCTATAACTGTTAAACTAGTATCCAATAAACCTATAAGAACATTAGAGTCTGAAGTCATAATCAGGAACATTCTAATTTCAAATTGTTCTGTAAAGCAATACCAAAAATAAGAGACAAAAAAAAAAAAAAAACACCTAGTATTAAAAAAAGATCTAAAATTCTTTTAAAATAGGATGAAGAATTTTACATTTATGATTTAGATTACAAAATGCTAAGGAGGGGCACCTGAGTGGCTCAAGTTAAGCATCCAACTTCGGCTCAGGTCATGATCTCATGGTTTTTGAGTTCGAGCCCCATGTCAAGCTCTGTGCCAACAGCTCAGAGCCTAGGGCCTGCTTGGATTCTGTGTCTCCCTCTCTCTCTCTGCCCCTTCCCTACTCATGCTCTATCTCTCAAAAATATATAAACATTGAAAAAAATTTTTTTAATTAAAAAAACTGCTAAGGAAATTTATTATACATGTTCTTTTTTGCTATTCTTATGTGTCAATATTTGGGGAAGAAGGGTGAAAATGAATGTACATTTATTTACATGATGCCTATTATTGGTAAATTAATATAATTATCCCTTTATGCCTACTGAAAAAATCTGATAATACAATTTATTAATTAAATTGAAATTTTAAATGTATTTAGATCTAGGCCTATGATTTTAAGCATAATTTATGAAGCATGAGATAATAAAGTTTTAACTAATAATTAAAATTATAGCTCAGTGGTATCTTTCATCAAGAATTTTTTGCCCATGGAGAGGTATGCATAGATTTTTTTTTTTATGCTAGGCTCAGAGTTTATTGCAGATATACAATCTTGCTGATTTTCACAATTTATGATATACGGAGATGAATGCTTCTATTATTAGTAGTAGAAGAGACACAGAAAATAAGATTTGTTCATAACCATTTTTAAAAATAAACTTAAATTTTAGAACAGCTTTATTTTACAGAAAAAGAGGACAGGGACACCTGGATAGCTCAGTCAGTTAAGCAATGGTTTCTGCTCAGGTCATGGTCTCATAGTTTTGTGAGTTTGAACCCTGCATCCAGCTCTGCTCTGACAGTGAAGAGCCTTCTTGGGATGCGCTTGCTCTCTCACTCTCTCTCTCTCTCTGCCCCTCTCCTGCTCATACCATCTGTCTCTCAAAAAATAACTAAACTTGAAAATATATATAAAAAGAGAGGACAGTGTTCTTGAATACCTTACACTTAGTATACTCTACAGTTAATATCTAACATTATTATGTTATGATTGTCACAGCTAAGAAATTAACATTAGTATATCACTATTAAATAAATTCCTTATTCAAATTTCATTAGTTTTTCCCTAATTTCCTCTTCTGTCCCAGAATTCCATCCAGGATGTTCTTCCATTACTGTATACAATGAAGTTCACTCTTTGTGTCATGAAGTTTAAAGGGCTTTGGCAAATGCAGTGTCACATTTCCACCACAACAGTACCATACAGTTCTACCACCCTTAAAAAGCCCTCTGTTCTCAATCTTTTGAGAATTCCCAGAGGATCAGTTTTCAGATTGATATTTCAGCTTGATCTTCCACTGGAAAAACCTAAGCTGTGAATTTTTTCAGGCAGTGGTTCTCAACCCCAGCTGCCCACTGGAATTACCTGCAACCTTTAGAAAAGGTTAATGACTGGTCCTAACTCCAGATCCTAGTTTCACAGTGTGAGGTGTGAGCCTAGGTGTTGGGATTTTGAAAAGCCCCCTAGGGGCTCACAATATGCAGGTAAGATTCAGAACCACTGATCCTGCCTTCATCTGTTTCATGATTGGATTCAGCTGCATTTTGGTAACAACACAAATGATTAATCGATGCATCTAACATCACTTTTGGGGGCATACTATGAACCATCATGAGTTTTTAAATAATATAGCAGGGATGCATTTCACATGCTAAATGATCATGTTTGCAAAAACACTCTGGCTGGAGGAGGCTTCTCTGCTGTTATTTTCTGTTTGATCAACCTGGGAAGTGCCAGGTTATTTCCTCAAAGGGAGGAAACATTCAGCCATGTTTCAGGTTGGCTTGGCCATCGTCTCTGGACTCTAGGGTGCTGCTAATCCTCTGGTATCCAACCACTTTCCCTACCCAGCATGTGGTTTATGGCCCCTACCTAAGTGTATGTTAAGGAGTTCCTAAGCTCTAGGTTTTGTGGACTATCTGGCAAGCCCAGACCTGCTTTCAATTCTCAGCTATCTTCTATGCCCCTCTTCATGTTGACATAGGAACCTTGCAAACATTCTCTATAACCCCTGGCAGCTGAGGGAGACTGGGTGGCCTCTCTCAGGTCTGCTCTAAGCCTAGATCTACCTTGCAATCATTTCTGCTCCACTTCAGTTGTCCCTTTCCAGAATTCGCAACAGAAGATAGGCCAACAGGTGCTCTCTCTCTGTCCAGGGATCCCCAAACCCATCACAACCTTCCAGAGTTTCAACTCCTAAAAGGGACCAAGGAGCCAAGCCCATCTTTAAAGCTAAAATCTCCTCTTCTAGTTCCTTTTCACAATAGAAAAAGGCAAGAAGGGAAAACTGATTCACGTTATTTCTCATTTCTTCCCACCCTATGGTTTATATCATGAATTCTATGCTTGCTATCCTCTATGTTCTGCTAATGATACACAGTGCCAAGATCTTAGAATTTAAAAAACAACTTTTGGGGCACCTGGGTGGCTCACTCAGTTAAGCGTCTGACTTTAGCTCAGGTCATGATCTCACAGTTCGTGGGTTTGAGCCCCGCATCAAGCTCTGTGCTGACAGCTAGTTCAGAGCCTGGAGCCTGCTTCAGATTCTGTCTCCCTCTCTCTCTGACCCTCCCCTGCTCATGCTGTCTTTCTCTCAGAAATAAATAAAAAACATAAAAAATTAAAAAATAAAAATAAAAAACAACTTTTCTCTCTCAAGAATCTGACTTTCTTGGGGTGCCTGGGTGGCTCAGTTGGTTAAGCACCTGACTTCGACCCCAGTCATCATCTCACGGTTCATGGGTTTGAGCCCTATGTCAGGCTCTGTGCTGACAGCCAGAGCCTGGAGCTGCTGCGGATAGTGGGTCTCCCTCTCTCTCTCTGCCTCTTTCCCATTCGCACTCTGTCTCTTGCTCTCAAAAATAAATAATTAAAACATTAAAACAAAAAAAGAATCTGAATTTCTCAAAATAATGGGCTGTCAGACAGTTGTGTCTCTTCTGTTTTCTAAATATCCCCTCAGAAATCCAGTCTCCGTCTGTGCTCTGGGCTGTTATCTGCTTTCTGCTCCAATGCAGTGAAAGACACTGACTAAAGTGACAAAGCACTTGAGGCAAAAAAAATTGTGGCAAAGAAAAATCTCTATTGATGTCTCAGAATAATACCCCTCTACCATCATATCATAAAGTGATATGGACCTGCTACGTCAAGTGAATGTCAAGTTGCAGCTGGATAAATTTGGAAAGCACAACGATTTCAGTGCAATTTTTAATAATGGTCAATAAGATGTACTTGTTTTTAAAGGCACATAGATCTTTCCTCACAAATGACAGAAAAGGCTGAGCATATATTTTAGGGTTGAATAAAAGTTTCAGATCACATGCATTCAAGACTTGAGGACACAGAAGAAGAATATCATATCCATTCTGTATTCCAAGGAGATTTCACTACCAAGGTGACAGCTGGGAATAGCTGTCCAGAGGAACATTAGTCAAAAGTCTACTGAGATTAAACAAACAAACAAACAAACAAAAGCAAATGAAGAATGAAAATCTCCTGGAAGAACAGATTAACTCAGTGCTCCAAATCAAAATATGAGTAACCAGACTTTGTTCTCTGTTTCATCCTCAGCTGGAAAGACAGCTAATAATGCAGAATGAAATGAGAGAAAGGCAAATGGCTTTGCAGATTGCTTGGTCTCGAGAATTCCTCAAGTATTTTGGAACTTTTTTTGGCATTGCAGCCATCTCTTTAACAGCTGGGTATGTTTGCTATTTACTTTACATTTGTCTTAAATAATTTACTTCTTTTTGCTTTTGACAGTACCCAGTTGGCCCAGATAGGACTTTGGTACAAATAATGACTATGCGAACACAGGAATCCCTTAGAGCTTGGTCCTTGGAGATACCTATAGAACCAGAGTAGAAATAGTTCATTCTACCTCTAGTATCTCCGATTTCTTCTATCCTTTTCTGCATTTAATAAGTTACAGGAGTGACTTGACACCAATATCGAAGTCCTCTGCAGATTTATCTCCACAATCCCTAAGGGGCACATAGCAATACTAAACCATTTTTTTAAATGAGTAATCTAAGCCTCAACATCAAATAAAGATGAGCAAGTCAGAGATTCTGCTCTTGTGAGCTGCAGACTCTGGGGAGGGGTTGTGGGTAAGAAAAACTTATTTCTGTAAAAGACTTAAATGAGTACCTTCTAAAATGGAGGACAATTCTTCCAAAGAGCAGGTAATTTTTTTTTCATTAAGTAGAGAGATAAGTATTTGTAGGCCATTCTTGATATTTATTCTTTTTTTTTGTTCTTGAACCAGGGCAATAAGAAGGAAAAAGCCAGCCTTCCTCTTCCCTATCATTCCGTTAGGCTTTGTCTTCACCTACCAGTATGACTTAGGATATGGAACCCTTCTCCAAAGAATGAAAGGTAAGTTTTTGATAAAGTGGAGTCGATTTCTGATTCGTCTTCTAGTTCAAGGATCCTCTCCTTATGACCCCTTCATTTATGAACATTCTGACAAGACACCTCTCTCTCTGAGCCTCTAGTGACCAATGTTTCTGCTCCCTCTCACAGCAGTGTGCTAGTCAGCTCATACCAGGGGAGGGGCACCTGGGTGGCTCAGTTGGTTAGGCGTCTGACTTCGGCTCGGGTCATGATCTCACGGTTCGTGGGTTCGAGCCCTGCATCGGGCTCTGTGCTGACAGCCAGCTCAGAGCCTGGAGCCTGTTTCAGATTCTGTGTCTCCCTCTCTCTCTGCCCCTACCCAGCTCGTGCCCTCTCTCTGTCTCAAAAATAAATAAATGTTAAAAAAAAAAAATTAGAGTCAGCTCATACCAGCTCACGAGAACTATCAAATTTTCAGGAATCTGTTAAATTCCTGGTTGTTAAATATAGTCATTATTAAAAATTAAATTATATAAACTTATAATGAAATTAGAGAAATATTAAATTATATTAAAAGCAATGGTAATATATACTTATCAGTTTTTCATTATTTTACTGTTATGTGTGCTCTTAAGTTATGTGTATCTATTTTATGTATATCTACTGTACCTCTATGGCAGAAATGCACATGCAATATATAGACACAATAAGACACAGATACAACTCCAACTTCAGTGGCATCCCATTGGTAACCTGAAGTTGGTCCTGGTGGGATATTTACACAGGGAAATCTGCAAACACCAAGTAAGGCTTGACCTACTATTTTGTTGATTGTCTAAGCCAGAGGTTGGCAAACGACTGCCTGCAGGCTGGCCACATGTTTTTGAAAATAAAGTTTTTTGAAAACACAGAAATGCCCCTTGATTCTGACCTGTCTATGGATATGTTCCCATTACCATGACAGTGCTGAGTGACTGCAATAGAGACAGAAGGCCCCACAAGCCTGAAATCCTTACTGTCTGGCCCTTTTAAGAAGGCTTGCCAATACAGTCTAGGCTTAAGGAAGTGATGAAGAAAATGTTAATACTGTAGATAATGCTTAAATGTTTGTTGTGTCAGTAGCCATTACACTGTGAATAGCACAAACAATTTAGGAAATAGCCTCCCAACATTTAAAAACTGTTACCTGAAAAGTAAAGTAAAATAAAATAAAAATTGTTATCCGATTCAGCCAAGTTGTTTATATCATTCTTAAACAAATGAAGTTCCAACATATGTCACTGTTTCTACTTTTGTCCTACTCATTAGTATAAATGAAAATACCAACTATCATTCACGTTGGAATTATACTCTCATCAACTGCAACTATAGGTCAGCTATGAATGTAACATTTTAGTAAAAAAAAAAAAAAATAAGAACATTCTGAAAATTAATTTGCTACGGGAAATTTATGATAAAGTATACTGAACATTTTATTATTTTTATAAATTGTGTGCAGCATATATTTTATATAAGTAAAAATTATAATAGACTTATGTTGATAATAAACTTACATACTTTTTCTTTTCTGGAGAGCTGGTTGTTAAATAATTACCAGCACCACGCTGCTCTCACAGAACTCTGGCTTTTCTTTTCCTAGAAAATAGCACTGCCACTGTCCCTTCTTCTTGAGCCTTTAACCCAGAGCACGTTGGAAACAGTGCTTTCACTAGCCTTTCCTCTCATGGACTCTCTGTGGGCACATCACTGTCTCTTAAGCTCTGTGAGGACTCATTTGTTACAGAAAAGGAGGAAGTACAGACTCCTTTGCAAGTATTAGAAGCAGGGAGTAGAACTTCTTTTTCCCGGGCCTGGGGGAAACAAGGGTTATATGTTCTTAAAAATTCCCATTTGAAGATGGAAATACATTTTCCACACAGAAACTCTGCAAAGGTATCCCATTTGGGTCAAGCATTATTGGTATCATAGTTTAGCTGTATTGTGGGCTAAATAGCTTTTGTTGATGGCCTAGAAATTTATTTATTGCATTATTAGTAGGGGAAAATGCATTAAACACTGACCTACAAATTAAATTTTGAAGTGCAATCTCATTTTATGCAGGAGACTGACTACACAACTGATTTACCAATGTTAAAGCTCATTTCAATAACCTGCTCTACTCATCTGCTTAAGAATTCATTAGTCTGATTTTTCAAGATGAAGAGCTCTGGAGATAGATGGTAGGGATGCCTGCACAGAATTATGAATGTTTTTAACACTACTGAGCTGTCCAACTTGAGATGGTTGAGATAGTATATTTTATACGTATTTTACTACAATAAAAAATGGGGGAAGAAAAGAACTCACTAGTCTGAGTTCAACTATGTTTCATTGTTTATATGGACATTAGAATTCTCAGTGCCTCATAAAAATTAATATGTACTATTAAATGTCAAGTCTGTTACACAGCATTCACTTGAACCTATTACTAATAGAGAACAAGGTTATTTTCTGTGAACATTGTGATTGTGTATTTAGGAAGTAATTTTATTACAGGTCCATCAGAGTCTACAGAACATACCATTTAAAATTTTCAAGACACACTGTGGAAATTTCCTGTTTAAAAAAAATACAGGGGCACCTGGGTGGCTCAATCAGTTCATCTCAGCTCAGGTCTTTATCTCAGGGTTGTGAGTTAGAACCTCATGTTGGGGTCCTCTAATCTACCGGGAAATGTGCCATCTTTGAAAGTTTAGGTTATAACATTTAGCCCTGCTAACTAGTAATGACCCAAGATACACAATCCTTGTTTGACTGAATTTATCATCAGCCTTTTTGCAATCACTTGGTGAGAATTTGCCATACGTAAGGCACTATCACATGGAAACATCTGGTATGTCATCAAAGACTTGTCTAGTTACACATAATTTATAATGATTTTTACTTACTACTTAAGACAGAGGCAAAAAAAAGATGTCTGCAGATGGTCGAAACATTATAATTTGAAAATTGTAACCCCACCCTCTTGGGTCCGGAGTACAAATTAACTGTGTGCTAAAATAGAGGTACTTAGGGGCGCCTGGGTGGCTTAGTTGGTTAAGCGTCCGACTTTCACTTAGGTCATGATCTCGCAGTTCGTGGGTTCGAGCCCCGCGCTGGGCTCTGTGCTGACTGCCAGCTCAGAGCCTGGAGCCTGTTTCAGAGTCTGTATCTCCCTCTCTCTCTGACCCTCCCCTGCTCACGCTGTCTCTCTCTCTCCTAGAAATAAATAAAAAATTAAAAAAATATATTTAAAAAAAAATAAAATAGAGGTACTTAAAGGAAACGTGTGTTCACTCCAAGTAAAGTTTACAGATGTCAACAATGTAGATTATAATTTTTAAAATTTTGCTAATTAGTCTTCAACTGGGCCCAAGAAAGTACTAGCTGTTATTTGAAAGAGGAATTGCTTATAAAATGTATATTCTTGTGTATATGTATGTATACAGACTAAAGAAACTTTAATATTATTTGGGGTATTTATAAGTAGTCTCAGGTAAAAGATTAGCTTTTCTGAAAAGGCAGAATTTTAATAAGCTTTATTTTCTCTTACGCATGTCACTTACATATTAAGGGGCAATATAGTAAGACTGTATTTCATTTCTCTATCCCTAACCCCTCCAAACACAACTAAGGCTTACGATCCTGACTTTCTTTCAAGGGAAAAAATACTACATGGTATTCTTTTTCTTTTACATTTTAAAATGTAATTATCTATCAAATAAAATCTATGGCATCTGATTTATCTCTGAGTCTTCAGAATTCCTTTCCTCCCAAGGGAAAGAATGACCTTCCTTTGGGAGTTTCCTTCCCCCAAGGACAATGGGTGAAACATTTGAATGTGAGATTTAGGGGCATACCTCCAACACTGTTACAGTTTGTCATTGAGATATAGCAATTTGGCCTTCTTACAAAACACTAATGGCCATTTTGTCACCCTGCATATTTCTGTACTTTATTTAAGGTGAAGCTGAGAACATACTGGAAACAGAAAAGAGTAAGTTGCAACTGCCAAGAGGAATGATCACTTTTGAAAGCCTTGAAAAAGCCAGAAGGGAACAGAGTAAATTCTTCATAGACAAATGAAATAATGTTTACCCACCGAACCTCAAAACACTTCATCGTTGACTTGAATCATGGTTTTTATAATTTTTTTAGATGCTTGAGATTTTGATATAATGGATGTTATTTTAAAATGTTAAAATGCAAGATGGGTTTTGTTAAATGATTTTAAAAATAAAATTTATAACATCGACACAAACTCATGAAGGTACTCTAAATAGCTTTCTATTTCCTATATATGTGTGTATCACAAATATCTAAATGTATAATTAATAAATTATGTTGTTTTGAATTTCTGGAAGCAAATGTCCTTGCTGCTCTCATTTCTCTGCCACACACATGTTCCCTATCACATTTTTCTCCCACCGATAACTTCTTTTATTTGAATTTGTCAACTTTGTCCTGTTTCCACATGATAGAAAACAACAAATATTAATGACTAACGTGAATATTGTACTTACTATGGCCACTTATTTTTTTGCATATATTATTGTAATCATCCCAACAATCCCATGAGGCAGGCACCATTTTATGGATGTGGAAACTTAGGCACAGAGAGCTTGAATTACTTGCCTAGAGCATATATAGACAGAACTGGGACTTGAACTTAAATGGTTTCTCTCCAGTGAATATGCTCAAACAAGCAAAGACAGCTGTGAAACACAAAAAGGAAAAATATTCAAAAATGACTCAGGAAAGAGTTGCTAAAGAGGCGGCAATGAGGTGAGGTTGATTAGGATGCCTATCTTTTTACTTCCACTCACCAGGAAACCTATACTCATAAGATAACCCTATTTATCCCCATTCCTACAGTTGCTAACCCTACATATAATAGTTTCAAAGATATTTCCTGATATATACTCTGTATCAAGCACTACTGTAGGAACTAGGGTTATATGAGTGAATGAGCAGACAAGGTTAGTACATCTCAGTTCTAAGGGGTAGAAGAACTGAAGAAAGGAACAAATAAACATGGGGATAAACAAGACCATTTCTGATGGCGATGAATGCTCCAGTAGAAATAAAACAGGATTATAAGAGAGTGATTGGGGTTGGGGGGGGAGAGACTATGGATCTGTGACAGTAAGGACTGTATTTGAGCTGATACTTGAGTGGTGAATTAGCCAGTCCTGTGAAGAGCAGGTTTGGGGACAGGGAATGGATCTCAACAAAGGAAAGAGCCAAAGGAAAGACTTTGAGACCTGGCATGGCCAAAGAATAGAAAGGCCAAGCAGAATAGGAGGAGATGAAATCTGAAGGAGGAAAACAAGCCACTGTTGTATACGATAACCATTATACTCAAGCAGCTGACCACATATCAACATGGTTCTGATACAATCATAGTTGTAGAGAACCTTGGGTGAGATCTTGAAGGATGTATTGAAGTTCTCCATGAAGATAAGAAGGTGCGGAACAATGACATGCTGGGCTTGTCAGAAGAAGAGGCTTGATTAAAGGCAAGACGGGATGTCATGTCTGGAGATTTACTACTGGTTGGATTTGCCCAGGCCGGGGGTCCTCCTGTGAGGGGCGTGTTCAGAAATGCACTTGGGAGACACAGATTATCTCCAGAATGGCTTTGGGTTTAAGGAATTTGCATCCTGAGACTAATGGGCACAAAACACTGCACTGGGTGTGACTGGAATTAGTCTACTATAGGGGGAAGATCCCAGAGCCCATGCAGTGAAGAACTGCAATAGTCCACCTGAGTACTGACTCGTCAGTTCAGTACTGACTGAACTAAGGCTGTGGCTTTGATACGTTCAGGACAGTGCCAGAAAAGAAGAGCAAAAGTGGGAAACTAGTTGGAGTTTGTGGAGGGAGAAAAAGGTAACCCCTCTTCATTGAATCATTAGCATGGATTTTCTGGAGGACACAGGAAAGAAATGATTGAGAGGCACACTAGTGGTCTAAAGGATGCTTAACATCTAGCACTGGTTCACAGACCATGCCAGAATCTGGAATTGCATTTCTTTCCCCTTAAATTCAATCATGCCGTCCAAACATTCCTGACACAGTCTAGCCAGGGCCTACTGAGAATGGGCTTGAGTGTCCTGCAAAGACTGACTGGCTAAAGACCTTACTTACACAAGATTTGTGTCGCTATGCAACATAGCAGGCTGGGGTCCCTCTGGACCTCCAGGCCATTCATTTGTATTGGGTTCTCACCCTGACGTTAACTCTGAGTCCAATAATAATTGTTACTCAATAGAGGCTCTGCTAAACACACACACTCACATTTTTGTTTGTCCCTATTATGAGGCAAAAATGAAAGCAGAGCTATTAAGTAATGGCTTTGGAATTCAACTGTATTAAAATATATTCCAACTGTCTTTGGTATTACTGATTATCTAATGCTTTTCCCCTTATTTATTGTTAAATATAATAATAATTATATTATGAAATATAATTTATAATTGAAAGGACAAACATTTTTGCTTTGACACTCTTGAGCTGCTTTTTAGCCATTTATGTTAATACTTGCATTAATTACTATTGTTATTATTATTTTTAAATTCTGATTACCAGCCAGACATCTGACATTTTAAAAAAATTTTAATGTCTATTTTTGAGAGAGAGCATGAGCTAGGGAGGGGCAGAGAGAGAGGGAGACAAAGGATCCGAAGCAGGCTCTGTGTTGACAGAAGATAGCCTGATGCGGAGTTCAAACTCATAAATTGTGAGATCCTGACCTAAGCCAAAGTTGGATGCTCAACCAACTGAGCCACTCAGGCGACCCTAGACATTTCTAAATACTCAACATGATGTGATCACTGTTCAGCTGGCATATAATTACAGATCTTTGTGATATTACAAGAAGAATATCGAAATTATTATAAGAAAATATATCAGGACAAAAATAAGAAACTAAGGTCTGATTACAAGCAAAGATTTAGAGATTAGAATAATGGTAATCTCACCCAGTGCCTTTTCAGTGATCAGGATCAAAGTTGGGGGAAATCTCATGCCTACCTGTGTAGGTGTTCGTCTTCCCCCAAGATCTGCTGACTTCACCAAAGCAATGCAGAGACTCCCTCAGCTTCATGTGGAGGTTGAGTCATAGTGTGAAGGAAATAAATATGGGCCCAGAAATTTTCTACACCAAAATGACCCTTCTTGGAAATCACTTTATAAAAATAAAATAATATAATAGTAAAAACACAGTTTATAAGATTCAGTACTTAACCATTTTGAATGTTTTAAACTCATATTTAAGTGAGAGAACTATGAACTAAAATTATAGGAGGCACTGAAATTATAAATAAATTAAGTTTATATGGTATTGCACCCAACTCAGTTTGTGTTTGGGGGTAAAACTGAACGGTCCTTTATGGTTCAGTAACTAACTGCACTTTGTAGAGATTATAGAAGTGCCCCAAATCTACTGAAAATAATTTTAGTGAGAAATACTGAAATTATTTTCCAGATGTTAAAAAGAGAAGACCCTTGGAAATGGTCTAGTATAAGTCCCCATTTTTCCATTTTCTCAAGAAAATGGAGGCCTTTAGTGATTTACCTAAAATTCCACATCTGGTAATGATAGTTTGTACTAAAATGCTGGTGTTTTGAATTCCTGGCAGGATTCTGCCTATGAAAGGACAGTGACAATGAAAGTCAAAATCAAAAATATACTTCAAACTATCATAGATACTCAGCCCCAGAGCCTTAGAAGGGCAGAGGCTTAGGAGGGCAAGGTTTACAAGAGCATGAGAAGGAAGCAGACTCAAATTACAAAGAGGAATCCACAACCAATGTGATCTGAATGTGAGCAATCTGAAATTCATAATATATAGACTTTGACAATTTTAACATATGCATGTTCAAATGTTATATTCTAGAGACACTAGGCAGAACCTAGATACTGTTTCTGCTCTACTGTTCTGGGAAAGGAACAAACTCTTGCTGGGAAAATATTATTAAATAAAGCCCAAGCCAGCGACTGCACTATCTCTTGCCTTGGAGTGTGTTTGTTCTGCAAGAGGGTTGGAGATGCTCCTTAGGTTTGGCCTTGTGGATGCCTACAGGGGATTCCAGGAATATCCTGCATTCTACCAACTGTACAATTTGTACAAAGTAGACTCTAGTAGTCAGGGATGACAACTTAGCATCTCTGATGATGTTTTTCCTGGTAACTTTTGGTCACTCTTGGAATTTATGAAGACTGGAGCAGTGCTTGGCCTGCAGGTGTACCAGGAAGCCCAGACTGACTAGGGGTCAGGGAGAGGGAGTGAGAAAGGCCTAGAAAATAAGAGGGCCAAAGAAGAGTAGTCTTCACAAAGGGATAAAGCTGACTCAAATGCCCTTCATAGTAAACAGTCCAAAAATGGCTTCCAGGGGAGCCACTGGAAATGGGAGCTGAGCCCCTCAGGAAACAAAGTCACCTGTGCGATTGTCTTGCAGCCTAGTTTGTTCTGCTGTGCTAATTTGTTCCTCTGGCCACTCAGAAGACAGTAAGAAATGTGGCTGGGCAGGACAAATTCATCATGACTGCTGATAAATGTAACTGGAAACCCATATGCCACTGATAAAGACTCAAGAGTGCTGCTAAGTCTCAGGTTTAGATGACATTTCCGGTTCAAATTTCTCCATCCACAGGTGTTACAGGGTTGAACGATGGATTGCTAACCTCAGTTTACTTATTTTTTTCTTGGAGGATTTCAATTGTGGCCAGCAGCATTCTGTGGATATTTTCTGCTCTGCCTGGACATGAGGGATAGGCAGACACTGACCCTGAGTTGGTTTTGGGATTTCATTTGGTGTTAAAAAAACAGGAGTTCAGGATGTGTCCACATGAAGTCATGTCCTAGGGGGAACCGGCAATCTGGGATTCTGATTTGGTGAAGGTTTCAAAAAACTGTAAGAAAACAGTTGTTGAATACATGTGAAAGTCCATGGATCATAGATACTAGTAGACATTGAAATGTGTTAAGGGAGGTATGTGAAAAGCCGTCAGAATGTCAGGATAATATGACTGGGCTTTGACGAATACAGGTGTTGGTTTTGCCTCCTCTTCATACCATCCCCACACCATTAATTCATTGCTGATGAAGATGTGACTTGAGTAGAAGGTAGAACCAATTCTATTCACCAAGGTGATTTTTGAAAAGAGAGTGAGCTTGCTAGGAACCCAATATAGGTTAAAATACTCAACAATTTCACATCTTCTTAAAAGATACCAGAGAAAAGCTGGCGTCTGGAATGCTTTCTTTTCATTTTTAAGGAACTAAAACTTTTGAAAGGATTCCAACTAAATGCTACCTATTTCAAACTAGAAACAACAAAAAGACACTTGAGGTTTGAATACAGTTTGTGCCTATGGATTGTTATGTCTTTGAATTCAATAACCATGGACTATGGAGAGAGTACTGGGCAGATCTTCCAGCCAGTTTCCTTTTCTGATCTGGAAGCTTAGGATAAGCCTGCCATCTCTAAAATAGCCTGAAAATCTAAGAAGGCAGGCAAAAGGGTTTCTGTTCAACTTCTAACTTTTTAAAGTTCTCTTCAGCAATTCAAGCAGAGACATCAATTTCCTACTAGGATTGTTTTAGGAAAAGAAAAAATTCAAATAGCCTCATGATTAATGGAGAAGATATTCCATTGTCCCTCCCATTTCTTTTTCCTCAGAGATAATTACTTTTATCTCTTTTAGCTGTCTCAGTATAGGATCTCCCTGAAGCAAATTTTGCAATAGTGCCTTGAGCAAGTCATTTACTTGGGCACATAATCCCAGAAACTCTGGTGGGGAATTGGTGGAGTAAGATAGGACAGAGAAGAAAGCTAGTAAATGAAATCTTATCCAGGAAGTTACCTCTGTGGGCAATTTAACCCCGCTGGGGAACTCTGAGAAATAGTTCAGAATAATCCCTTCACTCCAGAGTTATCTGACCCAAGGAATGAAAGAGCTGGTAAATAAAAACCTATTCTTGAGTTCATTGGTAGAGGGCTGGTTCTGAGTCCATTATTTCTCCAGCACTTAGGGTGTTTTGGCAATGTGGGCCCTGGAGGCCAGAGAAAACCTGGAGGCAAGAGATGCAGGTACTACAAATTGGAAGTCAGATCAACTTAAACTGAAATGGTAAGGGCCAAGGAGAAGTAGTTGAAAGCAATTCATATTTTTTTGGGACGCCTGGGAGGCTTAGTCGGTTAAGCGTCCGACTTTCGCTTAGGTCATGATCTCGCGGTTCGTGGGTTCAAGCCCCGCGTCGGGCTCTGTGCTGACTGCCAGCTCAGAGCCTGGAGCCTGTTTCACGGTCTGTGACTCCCTCTCTCTCTGACCCTCCCCTGCTCACGCTGTCTCTCTCTCTCTCTCTCTCCTAGAAATAAATAAAAATAAAACATTAAAAAAAAAAGAAAGCAATTCATATTTTAATAACAACAGTGTTACTTTAACTTTACATCTCTAAGTAATGTTCCAGTGTAGCTATTTCCTAATGTTTCCAATGTTTCAAAATATTCTTTTTTATTTATTTATTTATTTCTGAGAGAGAGAGAGAGAGGAAGAGAGAGGGAGACACAGAATCTGAAATAGGCTCCAGGCTCTGAGCTAGCTGTCAGCAAAGAGCCCGACACAGGGATCAAACTCCCGAACCGTGAGATCATGACCTGAGCCGAAGTCGGACACTTAACTGACTGAGCCACCCAGACACCCCTAAAATATTTCTTGACATAGCATACAAATCATGAGGAATCTGCTTTCACCTCTCTACCTTATACCGTCTCCACCACTACTACCACACACTTGCAACCTTCCCATGGCTCCATCTTTCCAATACTGTTACGTGATCATTTTGGTTACATCAACGTTCAGTGTTTACATTATAACGACGATGAACACTTTGCAGAATTGTGTCATGTGGTAAAGTATAATTATTTTCCCTTTCTTGTTCAGTGTCCTGCCTTTCTAAAATTAGTAAGTCTAGTTGTTTCATGTGCTTAATGTTCTATATATTTATCACTTCTTTGACCATGAACTCGTTGTTAAGTTTCTCCCAAGACATCCAATCACATCAGTTAGTCTATCAGTATCTCCTTCCCGAAGAAACTTGGGAGTCTCCTGACCTCCTAACCTGCTCCCACCCGGACTGTTTTCCATCTATATCTGGTACTCAGCTCTCCCTTTACCCATGGTGGGGGCTCTCTTCTCCTTATTCCTGTGTTGGTCTTTTGTTTCCTATACCCTGTGCTGTGCTCCCTCATTTGCTCGAACTCATCCTCCTATAGCTTTCTGAGAAAGAGTAAATGGGGGAAACCTATGAAGACCCTACGTATCTAAAAATAACTTAATTCTCTTCTGATGCTTGATTGATAGCTTGACTGGCACAAAATTCCTGGTTATTAGTAATTTTCCATCAGGATTTCTAAGACATCTCTCATTTTCTTTTTGCATTTCTCAGTCTGTTCGACTGTTGATATCCTGTGCTGGGAAGCCTTCCTTCACAGATTCCCCTCTTTACCCTGTTTGAGCTCTGACCACACGTGTTGGGCCACTCATCACATAGGCAGATGTGTTCCTTACCCCACTCATCACCTAGCCTGACCCACTGGGCAGATGCTATCCTTAGCTAGTCAGGCCCACCTCCCCTTCCTTGCTGCCCCCAGTGTGAATGCCCTCCTTTACTTCTCTAAGCCACCAGTGGACACTTCCATCGCTGTGCCCTTCCTGATGGCTTTAGCATGGAATTATTCAGAAAAGAAGGGAAGAAGAATAAAAGAAAGAACTGAATTTTAACATCTGTCATTTAATTTATATATTCGGAATTTTTTAAAGAAAATTACTTTTAGATATTATGTTAATGATGTTGACTTTATAGGCTAGATCCTTTGTTTTAAATGTTTATTTTGAGAGAGAGACCATGGGTGTGAGTGGGGGAGGAACAGAGAGAGGGAGAGAGAGAGAATATCAAGCAGGAAGATATATTAGGCCTAGTGCAGAGCCCTATGTGGGGCTTGATCTCATAACAATGAAATTATGACCTGAGCCAAAATCAAGAGTCAGATACACAACTGAATGAGCCATCCAGGTGCCCATAGGCTAGATCCTTTTATTTAGAATTTGGATATAGAGGTTTTCACTAAAGAATATTCATGTTTATTGGAGAAAAGTATCCCAGTGAGTTGTTTTGGCAATGTCAGTGAGCAGAAAGCAGAGTTTTAAGGCCGAAACAACCAAGGAACAAAACCCCTAAAACCATGGAACCCCATCCTCAATAGAACAGGATTGAGTCCTGGGCCATCAACCAGTTTCTATATGAGGTGCAGACACTCTCAAGAAGCGTGTTGGCTCCTGAAATATTTATGTATCTACTACTCTGCCAATTAATTAGGAACTTGAGTCTAAACACCAGTGTAAAGCAATATATTTTAGAACTCACCAAAATATATGGTTATGCTCAATATGCCAGACAATTAGCCTCAAAAGTTTATTTATTAAATGCATCACCATTTCAGCATTTGTAATTGCTTGAATAATTCTAACAGTAGTGTTTAATAGTATATAATTTTAGTAGTGTAAATGAGACTGTTCTGTTGCCTTCATCCAGGGCTTCTTAACCTTAGCACATCTGGGGCCAGATAATTCTTTGTGGTAGGGGGCTGTCATTGTAGGGCTTTGTCACTGTAGGCTGTTTACCAGTATTCCTGGGCTCTGCCCACTAGATGTCAATAGCAACCCCCCTCTAGCTTGACTGGACCATCAAAGATGTCTCCAAATTATCCTTAGTTGAGAACCATTACCTTGAATTGACAATGCAATCATTTAAACTCTCTCTCTTNGGGGCTTGAACTCACAAACCATGAGATCATGACCTGAGCTGAAATCAAGAGTTGGACTGAGTCCCTAGACTCTATTCTTTGCTGTAAATGTATATTTTTTCCCTTAAAAGTGATAAATAACCATTAGTTTTTAGCTTTCCAGGTATACAAAATTAACAGATGATTATTGAAAGATAGCTAGTGATAATAGGAGCATAAAATGCCAATTTAAAAGGTACTTAGCTTATATTACAACATTTCCACTATTGGGTGTAACCTGATTGCTGGGTGGGCAAAATGAAATCATGTTTACAAACTTTCTCAGGAAACTTTAGTCAGTATCCAAGTGTTAAGAGCCCAAACTCTGCAGGCAGAGTCACAGTTTGAACCTTTCACTCCAGTGCTCACCAGACCTGAACATGTAACTGTATCTCTGTTCTTCTAGCATCTCACTTCTAGTTTGGTGATACTAATATTATTCAGCTCAGAGGTTGCTAAGAGGGATAAAATGAAATAATGCAGACAAAGTATCTGGCAGATAATAAGCATTCAGTATTTCCTAATACTACTGTTCTATGTCCAAAGCATATTCCATGACTGTTGCGGTTTTCACTCTAGTCTATAACTTGATGAGTTCTAATTGACAAAGGAGAAACAGCTGACCGCAAACCTCTCTCTGTTTATCAGTTGATTGTATTATACCCTGTTTGTCAGAGAAGTGACTATTCATTTTCTGTGGACACAATGAACATATCTGAGAAACAAAACTAGAGAAAGTGATGTAATCAGAGGACATATTTGATTGGTGCATTTAAATGACACTTCATAAAAAAAGGTATAAAAATTCAAATAACATTTAGTTATGCATTAAACAAATGATATTTACTGAAAATAATAAAGCTAAAATCAGGGCTGTAGAAAATCCAGAATTATCTGAGTTATATGGACCTGCTGACAAGAAAACCTGAAAGCAGGGGGCGCCTGGGTGGCTCAGTTGGTTAAGCATCCAACTTCAGCTCAGGTCATGATCACATGGTTTGTGGGTTCGAGCCCTGTGTCGGGCTCTGTGCTGACAGCCAGCTCAGAACCTGGAGCCTGCTTCAGATTCTGTGTCTCCCTCTCTCTCTGACCCCCTCCTGCTCACACTGCCTCTCTCTCTCTCAGAAATAAATAAAAATATTTTTTAAAAAAATATATTAAAAAAAAAGAAAACCTGAAAGCAGGAAAATAGGGTTTTCAGAGAAGACTGTGCCTTTTAGGGAAGTGGTCCTATGCATTCAAAACAGCTGGTTATTGGATCACATTCATTCATTCTCTGGAAGCAAGAAAGAAGATAAGAAGAAGGTCTCTTCATTCATTGTAATTTAATGAGCAGATATTCTACACACACCAAAGAGCAGGAAAAGTACCCTCATCAAAAATCAGTAAGTCACTTGTTAGAAACCACTGAATCATAGATGAAGAGAGCTCATAATCATACAGAAGCATAGAACTTGCCCTAGATTTTTCATCAGTTTTCTTCTTCACTAGTCGACTTAGTTCAGAATGATTCCTTTTGTCAAATGCTTTTGGGCATCACCCTTACATTTCAAAAAAAAAAAAAAATCACATCTATCAGTCAATGGGAACAAAAAAGTAGAATTAAACAACCTTCACTTTATAAGAAGGGCAATTTACAATTCTTTTCAAAATTGCTTCTATAAAACAATACTCCTTATCTATCAACAGAATTATATGTACTTTTAAAGCTTTAATATGTCCTCTCTGGCATGCTAATATGTGCTT
The DNA here is from genome assembly GCF_008692635.1 of Crocuta crocuta. Lineage (NCBI taxonomy): Eukaryota > Metazoa > Chordata > Mammalia > Carnivora > Hyaenidae > Crocuta > Crocuta crocuta. The sequence goes on along the minus strand of NW_027529428.1, from coordinate 16,569,208 downwards.
GAGAAATGTTTGAGAACAGTTAGTAAAGATTATTCTGAGCTGTTTCAAGGTTGGCATATTGAGCCAGAAACAAACAAATATAAAATATAACTTGTTGATCTCTTCTAATAAATGCAAATTATAAGTGACATGTGATGTCCTTGCAAAATAAAGGTTAACATTGAAAATCAAGTTGGAAGGTGACAATAAACTATTAAAAAAGGGGAAAAATCAAGTTGGAAGGAATAAAGTATGATTATTTGGGTTCAATAGTCATGATTGAACATCTTTGTATTAATTTTTCACATGTTCCATTGTTAAAAGATTGAAAGAGTAATTACTATGTTTCTACAAAATGCTGGCTGGAACCTCAGACAAGTTAGAAAACATTCCCCTTACCAAACATAGACATCTGTTTTCCACTGTATTAGCATATACTTATAATACTGACATTAGTTCTTTACAATATATTTTAGGTATTGCATAACCCATTTATGCTAAAGACTGGTATATTTAGGAATTCTAACTTTATTACTTTCTTCAGGATTGCATAAGTAATAATTTCAATGGTATTATTCCTAAAATCTTTCATCAGAGTCTTTGGGCAGTGGCTACATGGTAGTCTGTCAACTATTCAGCACACCTTGGGATCTTTAAAAATACTGATGCCTGGTTCCCACACCAGGATACACTGATTCAACTATTTTAGCATGCAACATAATATTAGTGTTTCTTAAATGTCCCCAGATGATTCTAATGTGTTAAAATATTGGGGAAACTTTGGGCTGGATTAAAGGCCCAGGTTGGTCCTCTGGAAAACAGTATGGAGGTTCCTTAAAAAATTAACAATAGAGCTCCCCTATGACCCAGCAATAGCACTGCCAGGAATATACCCAAGGGATACAGGAGTGCTGATGCATATGGGCACATGTACCCCAATGTTCACAGCAGCACTCTCAACAATAGCCAAAACATGGAAAGAACCTAAGTGTCCATCAACTGATGAATGGATCAAGAAGATGTGGTATAGTTATACAATGGAATACTACATGGCAACGAGAAAGAATGAAATCTGGCCATGTGTAGCAACATGGATGGACCTTGAGGGTGTTATGCTGAGCGAAATAAGTCAGGCAGAGAAGGACAGATACCATATGTCTGCACATATAGGTGGATTAGGAGGAAGTTAACGGAGGACGATGTGGGAGAAGAAGGGGAAAAATAGTTGGGGAGAGGGAGGGAGGCAAACCATGAGAGACTCTTGAATGCTGAGAACAAACTGAGGGCTGAGGGGGGTGGGGGAGAGGGAAAGGGGGGTGATGGGCATGGAGGAGGGCACTTGTTGGGATGAGCACTGGGTGTTATATGTAAAACAACTTGACAATAAACTATTTAAGGAAGAAAAAAAAGAAATAAAAAATAATAGTAAAGGTCCAGGTTGGTAGTGGGAGCCATGGACCATTGGCTAATCTAAAGGAATAGTCATCCTAACGAAGAGAAGGTTCGAGATTAAGGGTAATGGGGAAAAGGGGTGCCCTGGAGTAAGTCTTACACAACTGCCCAGGAGTCTGTAAAAATGCACAGATGAGTCAGTGGTGTCCCATTTTGTCAAGGCAATTTGTAAGTACCAAAGATTTTCTTTCCCTTCCTTACTTTTCCTTCCTTTACTTCTGGGTTCCTTCCTTCCTGCCTGCCTGCCTGCCTGCCTTCCTTTCTTTCAAAATCATGCTATCCCAAAGAAGGATGGGGAAGGATAACACTGAAAATGCATGTCTTTTATTATTTATTTATTTTTGAAAGAGAAAGAGAGCGCAGGGGAAGGGTAGACAGAGAAGGAGACACAGAATCCAAAGCAGGCTCTAGGCTCTGAGCTGTCAGCACGGAGCCCAACTCGGGGCTCAAACTTGTGAAGTGTGAGATCATGACATGAGCTGAAGTTGGACACTTAACCAAATGAGCCACCCAGGTTCCCTAAGACTTTATTTAAATTTATCATTTATTGGGTCGGAGCATCTATAGTCACTAAGCTCTATTTTAGGGCAGTGGGTAACTTAGGCAAGGCAACAGTTCCAACAGTTAAAATGAGACATACCTATTTGTTCTCCATTTCATATGTAGTGATCTCTGAAGATTATAGGGGGTACCATATTAATACATAGTGAGATCCCAAGGGTATCTCTAATTTGAGTCCAGTATTATGTCCATTTGGTACCAATCGGGACATTTCAGAAGATGTTAAAATTAATTCAGAACCTGTGCTGTATAAGTTTAAGAGCCAATAAATATGCTTTTATCTCTTTACCATTTACATCATTTTAATAAATTTTAGACTTCCACTTGGGCCTAACTGTGGGCCTCTGTTTCAGTTTTTTTTTTTTCTTTTTTCTCTTTCCCTATAGCCAGGTTCATTGTTTGTTAATTGCTTTCTTCCTTTTCTTTCTTTCTTTCTCCCTCTCCCTTTTTTGGTTGGCTACTAAATATAATTTGGTGTCAGGGGGTGTCCTCTCCACCCTGTGCTTATTTATATCTTCCCCCAGGGGCTCAAATCAATATTATCAGGCTCAGGGGCCACCGGCATGGCAATGTTTGCTTTACAGGGTTTAAAGAAGTTTAAATTAACTCCTTTTCTGTGCCACAGGGATGCCACAAGTGTTTTTCCCTGTAATCCTGAGGATCAGAATCTTTGTTGTGACAATAGCATAGGAAGCAGCAGCAGTAAGAGTAGAGATATTTAAGGGTCCTGCTGTGCTGTCTGCTATTGGATATATGAATCATAAGCTACCCATTGGCTTTCTTTTCTGCATCTCTCTCTCTCTGTACAATTTCTTCCCAAAACTTTCATATTTCTTTTTTTTAAATATAACGTATTGTCAAGACAGCTAACATACAGCGTACACAGTGTGCTCTTGGCTTCAGGAGTAGACTCCCATGATTCATCACTTACATACAACACCCAGTGCTCATCCCAAAAAGTGCCCTCCTCAATGCCCATCACCATATTCCCCTCTCCCCCACCCTCCATCAACCCTCAGTTTGTTCTCTGTATTTAAAATTTTCATATTTCTAACTGAAGAAAGTCATAGCTTTTAGTTTTTGTCTTGATCCAATCACCCATAGCACAGACCTTCTGGGTGGTTATGGGAAAAGTTAAAAGACCAGCAGCTGGTCCCCCACTTCTCCCCCAGGGAATGTCTGTCATTCTCCCTATGGTCAAGGTCCACATACAACAAGGTCTTTGGTCTATAGCTTAGGTGGAAGCCATCAAGTTCCATGACTGTCAGATTAGCCCCTTGATATGCTAGCAACGAGCAGCACTAAGCAAAACCCAGGTATACTAGCTTGGGATTTTGCATTAGAAGGGCATTGACTTACTTCTCTGGTATTTTGGCAGGAGCTCGCACCAAATGCTCCTTCACCTTTTCTTTTCTCATTAGCACCTGGCCACAGGCCTGCAACTGGGTGCCATGCTTAATTCTCCCCAGGATGGTGGTCTCCTTCTTTTCCACAAAACTCACAGAAAGCCAACTCTGAGCCTGTCCCAGGAGTGCATGATCACAACAATATCCACATGGCTGCCCCTAAGCTGATGATCACCAGGCTAGATGCAGTGACTGCACTGTTCTAGCTGGACCCTTGGTAAGTGGGACTCGAGATAATCAGTTAAAGTTAGTTTTCTCCGCCTTTACAGGTGAGATGCTCAGAGACCACCTGCCAAACACAGGCCAAACCCAAAAACACGTTAAGCTGTGGTATATAGTAAATTAACAACAATTCTTGTCTTGGGGACAAGAGCATTTTAGGGTGGGCAGAAATGGCAATACCGACAAAGGCAAAAAGTATGCCCAAAACACAAGCATGCAGCAACTGGCAGTTCTGTCTCAGGGGGCCTTTGCCACATCATGATGGAACCAGTTAGTTAGCCAAGAGGAGTTAGTTAAAGCTGACTAGGTACCCTTGGTCATAAATGGGCCACTTTGTTTATGACCCACATGTTTTAATTACCTCCTATTCACCCCATTGGTGAAGGAGGAAATTCTGCCCCAAGGTTACAGGGATGACCACATACAACATTCGACACCTATCACCAGACGGCTGAGACTGGCAGTTTATTGGTCGCACATACTCATGGCGTACGGTAGGAGGACACTGCATGCCATGCAAGGCTAAGTGGGAGCTGCACTCAGAACAGAGTGAACAGCTGGGGGCTGTATGAGGCAGGCCTATAGCAGCAAGAGGGTGAGGTAGTGAGGTAAAGCTAGAATTGCTACAGGAGGATGTGACTGGCTTCTCTAATTCCAGGAGTTGGCAGGAAAATGAAACCGACTACGGAGGGATGTATGAGAACTGTGTCTGGTCCTCATGAAGAGAGCCGCTTGGCTAGGAGAGCCAGCCTCCACTACGGGAGCAGTGTGTGGCAGGAGACTTGTAGTTAGGCCATTTAAGTCCCTCCGTGCTTCACCAGGTATCAAGGCAGCATAGAATGTTGGGCCTTAATTTTTTGCGCCAATATATTAACATTTACGGCGATCAATACAACTAGCATGTTTGGGGGCCTATTATTGAGTGCCTACTGTATGACAAGCATGTATCACCAGTGAACAAAACTAAGATCCCTGTTCACAAGAAGTATGAAGTATCCATCTACTGGCATAATTCTTTCTCAGCATTCCCTTAGGACATATATTGTTTGAGTAGAAATAGGAAAATACTGAAGTTATTTATCTTTTCTAATCTCTTAGAAAATTTTAGAGATTTCCCAAAGTTTTGCTGATAAGAGAACTTTCTGGAGATCCTAATTTCCCTTCATTTTTTGTTTCAGTTTTCTTGATAAAGCAGCATAACCTGAAGTGAAAGCACAAATATCTAGAGTAGCTCCAAGGATGCTTATGAGACATAAAGTCAGCACTGAATGCTGATCAATACTCTTGAAAAAATACTAGGGTTTACCTCTCCTTCTTCCACAGATCCCAGTGAAATGATGGAACAATTATACACAAACAGATCTGATGCAGCACTGATTATCATGGGAAATGAGCGGAAATGTCGTCTGCTATTGACACATTAGAGAATACAATGAGATTTTCAAGATAGAAAATTGGTAGAAAAAGATTAATGGTAAAATATAAAAGAGCAGAGTCTCATGCCTTTAGAAAAGTGAGTTCTCTTAGAACCACAGGCTGACCCTAACTGGATAGAGTGCAGGCAGGAGACCATGAGCAAGGGAACTCAAGAAGGGGCTGTAGAACCTCAGAGGCTGTCTGCCACCTGGGACAAAGTTCTGTGAAATAGAGATCCAACCCAGAAGAACAAGGGCAGCACCTGGGAAATTTACAACCTGGACAGGACAAGGATGCAGCCCCCAGACACAAAAACCAATTCCACAGAAAGTGCCCTGGTCCAAGTCCCTCACCACCACTTCCACAAAATCCCTGGAAGCAGGTCTCCTGGTCCCAGAATCTACAGTCACTGCTTCTTATTAGATGACTGGTTTTTAAGAGGCACAAAAATAATCTGTGGTAAGCACTCAAATGATTACTTCAGTCTTTAACTATCTATCTCAAGTGCTGCTAATATATGCCTAAAACCCTCATGAGAAACTAATGAATGTAAGCTTAATTAATTTCTTATATAAAAAAGCACTCTGCTTATACATGTATTTATCAATTAGGATTGTGTTCTCTGTAAATAACAGAAGACCCTGTAACAGTGACTTTAAACAAGCCAGGGAATCACCCGTTTAGAGCTGAACCATGTCGGCAGGCTCTTTCCTTTCTGGAGCTGTGCTTAGCATGCAAGCCTTCCTCCTTCTGCTGCGGAAACTCATGGTCCCAACATGGCTGCTGCACCTCTGGATCAGTGTCCACTTTGGGCAGGAAAAGAAAGGAACAGAAAAAGGCTTAGTGTCTAGATCAGAAAAGCAAAGGCTTGGCCAGAAACTTCCACTGTTTGCTTATATTGTACTGACCAGAATTGTGTCACATGGACCCTGCTACCTGCAAGAGACATCTGGAAATTGTTTCTACAATTCAACAACCTTGAGAATCAATCTATAGTTTCGCTTACCGCTTTGTACCTACAATCAAAGGCATTCGTGTGTATCTATTAACCTTCACCATGCAGATTAATTCCAACTGGAGCTGGATGCAGCAGAACCGGAGAAAGGGGGCTTTGGAGTCCAGAAGACACCGGCAGGAAGGAAGCCCAGCTTCAGCACTTAGCAGATGTGTGAATGGCATACATTTAGTTTTTCTCTTTTAAAAGGTTTCTTTGGACTTTCTTGTTTTTTGTTTTAACAACATGAAAGAAATGCCTTTTAGCTGTGCCTACAAAAGGCTGTGAATCCCACTTTTGTCTGTTACTCTTTTTTTTTTTTTTTTTTTATATGTTTTATTTATTTCTAGGAGAGAGAGAGAGAGAGACAGCATGAGCAGGGGAGGGTCAGAGAGAGAGGGAGTCACAGACTCCGAAACAGGCTCCAGGCTCCGAGCTGGCAGTCAGCACAGAGCCCGATGCGGGGCTCGAACCCACGAACCGCGAGATCATGACCTGAGCGAAAGTCGGACGCTTAACCGACTAAGCCACCCAGGCGCCCCTGTCTGTTACTCTTAACAGTAGGGTAAGCCCACATCTGCCAAGTTGTACAAGTTAGGTGTCTACTCAACTTGCTTCCTCTCCCTATAAAACAGGAGAATGGCCCTTTCGCTGGACAACTGCAAGGACTCTATAGGACAACATAGATAAAGTAAAAATGCCCCTGCCAACGGAAAGAAAACCAGTCTCAAAGTAAGCTAGCAAATGCTTCTATCTGTTGTTTTACTGAAGACAAGAGCCAAGGATACAGTTTTCAGATCACTTTGCGGGACTGCCCCAAAGCTTATTAGACACAGGGGACTCTGCTTGCAAAAGAAGGATGTGTGTGCTTGCAAGCAGTTCTCCAAGTCACAAGGAAAAAGACAAGTCACAAGGTAGAATCTGTTATGTTTGTAACAATTAAGGTTTTTTGATTTCCACACAGACATGTGAAAGACCCTTAGGTCATCTTTATACATGTTTCTATCATATCTGATTGCTTAAAAATTTTGCTTGCATGCCTCTGCTTAACTGGTCTTCTGGTTCTTCCTGTATTTAATTGTTCCTTGAGGTCATCTGAGATGGTCACAGGAAGCTGGTATCAGTCACCTACTACGTTTTTAATGCACTCCATCCCCACCAACCCTGCCCCTCCCCAGAAATTTACATTTACACAAGCAATTACTTTTGAGGGCAGCCTTACAAATGGATTTTTTTTTTGCAATGATTGTGAACCCACAAAAAAACCCTTCAAACCTCAGTTTTGAGAAGCCTCTCCCAAACTGCTTGTTTTAGCAGAAACCTATGTAAAAGCACTACCTCTGACCATCTCATAGCTTTGACCAGGGCTGGGGTGTGTGTGTTTGTTTGTTTTTTTTTATTATACAATGCTTAGCATTTGACCAATGCCAAGTGGGTCCTGTTGAAATTAGCAGCAATCTAGAAATCAGAATTATTCTATCCCAGAGCTGTATCTGTAACTGATTGTTGAGTTAGTACTTTAACTCAAAGCTATCCTAACTTCCTCCTGGTATCTAGTTTAACTGGTAGAACTGAGGTAATCTGAATACATTGTGAACACAAGGAAATAAATTATTGAAAAAATGAACCTATTTACACTTAAAAGTTACTATCCATTTGAAAGAATATTGAATGAGCATATTACCTCAAACTGTTAAACTTGAAGCTGTTAAAAATTACTTCGCTATATACAGTAAACATAAAATACAGTAAAAAAAAAAAAAGACATGATTTCTGTGCTGTAACCTGTATTATCAAAATATTCTTTCTAGAATTGTGGGATTATTTTTGTTCGTGTGTGTGTGTGTGTGTGTGTTCACCAGTCTCTAGTGATATAGAAAACAATACGATCTAAAATTAAAATATTCAAGTAACTGGTTATAATAAGACTGTCAAGAAAAGTCAGTAGAGAAAGTGCACTGTAAACTTAAGATATTGTACAGGCTTAAAGTGATGCATTGAGAATTTTAATGTTTTTAACCAGGATTTAGAAAAAAGTCATCAGATCTCTCTTTTGTTAGTAATGTATTCTTCATTCATTATATCTTTATGGATTGATATACCAGACACTAGTCTAATTAACTTCTTTAGATTAGGTTATGCAACAAATGGTCATACTGGAAAACTGAATTGCCAGAATATAGGTGATTTCAATTTTATTTTTCTTGATATAATTTAGTGTAAGGGCCATGCATAACTTTATAATAAAGGAAAAGTTCAAATCTTAACTAACTTTACCTAAGTATACAAAATAGTTTAAGGGTAAAAAAAAACAAAAATATATGCAGCTGCAAAAGATCCAAGAACCGAAAGATGGACAAATGGAGGAAAGTTGAGAAGAGTAAACAGAGAGAGGGTGGGGTGGGATGGGGGTGGGGGTGAAAGGGGGAATTTCAAGGAGGTGGGTGTGGAAAAGGGAGGGACTTGGACCACTGACTCAGGTCTAAGTGGTTGCCCAGGGTTATAAAAGCTTAGTTGAACCTGGCCAGGGATGCAGCCTCAAAGTCCAGCATTGGAACACAGGCAGAGACCGGCAGGCGACAGCGGCTGCAGCTCTAGCGGAAAACAAACGCCCAGCGCAGCAACGGTCTGGTCCAAGATGCTGCGTCTGTTCTTGTCCCACCTGCTAGGGCTCTGCCTGCTACTGATCCTATGTGCCAGAGAGATCCCAGCTCAGAAGACCGCATTGTTAAGGGTATGCGGCCGCGAGTATGTCCGCCTGCAAATCCAGATCTGCGGCTCGGTCCGCTGGGGAAAAAGGAATCAACAATACCACCGGGAATCTCGGGAATCTCGGCAAATACCCTCCGCACTCTTAGGTGAGTTCTTTGGCCCCCGCCGCTCCCTACTCCCCATTGGCTGTTCGGGCTGCCAATCGACCGTTCTAAGGACACCCGCCCTGGCTGTCCGGAACACAGTGGCTTCCCGCGCTTAGCCCTGACTCTGAGGCTGCTGATGCCCAAAAGTTCGGAGTTTTCTCTTGCAATGTGCTTTTCTAGTAAGGTCTCACCAGGGATCTCACCCGAGGGAGTGAAAGCAGCGGGAACAGCAGAAGCCTGTCCTGAGAGGCACTTGGTGCCCTTCACCTCCTGCCAGTCAGGATGATTGGGATGGGGAAAAGGGGGAGCCACAGAGGAGGTTCGGTTGGCCAAAGACTCGCTGGAGGAGGGGGCGCATCTGGGTTGGACACCAGTCAAGTCCGTAGGGCATATAGCAGAGAGTCAAGTGTGCGCTGGACTGGTTTGAGTGTCACAGGGCATGGGACTTAACTCGGAGACCACTGCTAGGGTCCTCCAGTGCTAAATACGAAGGGTCTTCTTAACAATCTCCTTTGCAAAAAAGCTAGACTGTGGCCCACACCATCAAAAATCTTTTAACTTCACCTAAGGGGGAGAGTCTGGCCTCCCACCCTCTTTCCACTGGGCCGTTTAGTTCATTTGAGAGTAGAGCATGTGACTCTTGATCTTGGAGTTGTATGTTTGAGGCCACCTTGGTGAATTTAAAAATTTTTTATGGTATTCTATGTCACAAATCTACTATATATATTACCATTCTTAGTGGACATTTAGGTTGTTTCCAAATTGTTACCTAAACATGATTTTCTGAGCACAGTTATATATAGCTATTTGGCCAAATTTCTGTTTCTGTAGCAGAGTATTGTGATTTTAAAGTATTTTCAAAGAACTGTCTTTATTGCTGCTCAATACATAATTTAACCAGAAATAACCTAACAAAATATTGCCTGCAAGTGAAGATCAAGAAAAATGCTTAAATTACTAGTTAAGAACCATTTTGGAAGTATATATCAATCAAAATAATTTGTGATTCATGAGCTTAAAACCTCTATTGTTAGTTTTTGTTTTGTACTATTAAATTGTTAACTAGCCATTTTTTAGCACTGTGTATGCAGAAATAACACTCATTGCACCCCTTTCAAAAAATAAGAGACATTTTTAACTAGAAGAGGTGTATGTTAGTAATTTTAGTCCAAAATACAGTAATTAAGAGGGGGCCTTGGTCGCTCAGTTGGTTAGGCATCCGACTTCAGCTCAGGTCATGATCTTGAAGTTTGTGAGTTTGAGCCTTCAGATTCTGTGTCTCCCTCTCTCTCTGCCCATCTCCTGCTTGTGTTCTGTCTCTCTTTCTCTCTCAAAAATAAATAAACATTTTTTTAAAAAGAGATGTTTATATGAATTCAGGTCAATTCGAATATTATCTTTTACTTAGCTTGAGAAGGTAAAGCTGTTGATTGCAAAATGTTTCAAAATAAGTTAAAAAATAATTTTAATAAAAGGCAAAAATAGACAAGTGGAACTACATCAAACTAAAAACCTGCTGCACAGCAAAGGAAATAATCAGAGTGAAAAGGCAGCTTAAGGATTAGGAGAAAATATTTGCAAATCATATATCTGGTAAGGGTTTAATTTCCAACATATATAAGGAACTTCTACAATTCAATAGCAAAAAAGGTAATAATCCAATTAAAAAATGGGCTGAAGACTTGAATAGACATTTTTGCACAGAAGACATACAAGGGCCAACATATAAGAAAAGAAGCTTAATACCACTAATCATCAGGGAGCTGGAAATCAAAATGACAACGATATCACTTCACAGCTGTCAGGATAGCTGTTATCAAAAAAAAAAGGACAAGAATTATTGAGGATGTGGAAATACTAATACCCTTGTATACTGTTCGTGGGAAGGCAAAGCAAAATGCTGCACACTATGGGAAACACTGTGGAGATGCCTCAAAAAAAAAAAAAAAAAGAATTCCCATAAGATGCGGCGGCAACTCCACATCTACATATTCATCTAAAACAAATGAAATCAGAATTTTGAAGAGATACCACTCCCACATTCATTGCAGCATTACTCACAACAGTCAAGATGTGAAAAAGAACACCAAAAAATACAGCCTATGAATAAACACAATATAAACTACAATTGTTTTGCCTAATTCATTAACTGGCATTAAGTATATGGAAAGTTAACTAAAGTTACTATTAGCTTTTCTCTGTATTCAATAAGGCCCCAACTAGAGAGGGTTTAAGTCTGAGCAAGGAGAGCAAGAGTGAATTTAACTTAGGGTATCTTACTGAAGGAAAATGAAAAAGCTTCTGACTACCAAAAAAATGGTACAAATTCTCATCTGTCAGGTTTGATATAAATTAGAATGAGCATTAGGGGGAAAGATAAAATACTAGAGTTTGTTTTCTTTCCCTTGAAAACTCCCAACTGTTTAAGTTTGTATTGGCTGAAAGGAGAGTATGGAGACCCTTGCTAGAGAACTCACAGGAAAGGGGCCAGCCTCAGAAGCATTCATGCCTGGGTGAGAGAGTGGTTACCCAGAAATCTACAGTCCATGCTTAGATTTATATATCTTGGCTTCACTGTTTCCACAGTTTCAACAGTAACGCTTTATTAATAAGCTGAAAAGTACAGAAGGACAGCAAGAAGCGCTACAGGTTTACACAATAAACTTCATCTCTTTCTACGTCTCATGTTAAAAACTCTCAAAGTTGTGTAAATGGAATAGGTAAGGTTAGGAGAGAGTCTACATGACTGAGACTTTTTTGAGAGCAGGAAATATGTTTTCTTTTTATTGCTATCTCTTACCTGGCAGTCCAAGAGACATGGAAACAGTCAATGCATGTTCAACTGATCTAAATGGGCATCAAGAAGGAAAACACCAAGGGTGCCTGGGTGGCTGTTGGGTTATGTGTCTGACCTCGGCTCAGGTCATGATCTCAGAGTTCATGAGTTGAAGCCCTGTGTCGGGCTCTCTGCTGACAGCTCAGAGCCTAGAGTCTGCTTCAGGTTCTGTGTCTCCGTCTCTGCCCCTCCCCTGCTCTCTCTCTCTTTCTCGCTCGCTCTCTCTTTCAAAAATAATAAGCATTTGGGGCGCCTGGGTGGCTTAGTCGGTTAGGCGTCCGACTTTTGCTTGGGTCATGATCTCGCGGTTCGTGGGTTCGGGCCCCGCGTCGGGCTCTGTGCTGACTGCCAGCTCAGAGCCTGGAGCCTGTTTCAGTCTGTGACTCCCTCTCTCTCTGACCCTCCCCTGCTCACGCTGTCTCTCTCTCTCTCCTAGAAATAAATAAAAAAACATTAAAAAAAAATAATAAGCATTAACAAAATAAAAATTTTTAAAAAGGAAGACATCAGCTAGTTCCTGCAGGTTCCCAGTCCAAGTTCCAACCTTCATACTCGCCCATCCTGGAATGTGTTTACGAACAGGCTCCCTTAACATGCAGAACTTGCATGACCCATAACATGTAACAAAACGTCATACAAGTACATTAGTACACACAGCACAACAGACACCAATTGCTTCTTAAGGTCACTGATATTCTGGTTAGTGTTCTTTTAACTCATTTCTCTATTAAATGTAAAATACTACTGATTTGGAGTAAATACTCTGGAGAAAAGAAATTGTTAAATAGATGTATGAGGGATGTCAGAGACCGATATCTCCTGATTCTTACATCAGAGCAGTGAAAATTCTGCCTTTTTAACTTTATCCTGAAGCAGTAATCTGCCACTATGGAATGTTTGACAGGATTACTATAATAACTCAGAAGTTAGTAACAGAAGAAAATTACTCAGGTAAGAAAAATTCATCTCGAGTCAAACTGAGTGTTTTCAATGACCAAGATGACTTCAGAAATGTCAGGGGGAGTAAAAAAACTATGATAAAAGCATTAAGGGGACATGAAGAAAGACAGACACAAGGTCTGTGGAGTAAAGCAGAATCTTAGTAATGCTGTCGTAATTTAAGCTGCCCAACTATAATACGCTAAATTGCTTCATCATGATACTTGCTGACTCTGTTTTGATGTTTAATTCTATTAAGACAATGCTTTCCTTTATGCCTAAGCAAAATTTTATTGTTTTCCTGATGTTCCTTGAGTATTTTTCACTCCGTCGACTTTTTTTTTTTAATTTAGAAATCGCGTCCTCCTCCTCCTCCTCCATCAATGATGCAGAAACCTCGAAAAGGATGTTGGAATCCATTCCTAATTTGCCACAAGAGCTGAGGGCAACACTGTCTGAGAAGGAGCTGTCATTCAGAGAGCTACAACCTGCATTGGAAAGTTCTAATCTTAACTTGGCAGTATTGGGGAATAGAATTCTTGATGGACAAAACCGCGTTGAAGACCAAAATCTTTCAGAATTAGGTAGCTTAAGCTTAGAATCACATTACCGCAAAAAGAGAAGGGACTATATAAGTTATAGTGACAAGTGTTGTCACCAAGGTTGTACCAGGGAAGAGCTTTTGGATTTATGCTGAGATGAAAGTGTTGTGTATTCCATCTCCCATTCACATGTGTTCCTAATGACACCCACTAATGATTCTGTCACCCCACTGATTATTAAAACATGAGAAATCATTATTTCGTGTTTGGGTTTTTCATTTGGTGTATAACAAAATATTCCTTGCATTATTAGAGTCTGTGCTAATAATAACTTTTTATTCCAAAAATATTTTTGCCTTTTAAGTTAATGGTAATCAAACTGGGTTATTGCTTTTTTAATGCTATTAACTTAAAATAACATTATCATTTTTAAAAATGTTTATTTATTTTTGAGAAAGACACACAGCATGAGCAGGGGAGGGGCAGACAGAGAGAGAGGGAGACAGGCTCCGAAGCAGGATCCAGGCTCTAGCTGGCAGCACAGAGCCTGACGTGATGCTCAAACCCATGGGCTGTGAGATCATGACCTGAGCCTAAGTCGGCCACTCAACCGACGGAGCCACCCAGGCGCCACACAATCTTTATCATTTTAACCATATACAATGACTCAAAAAAATGTTAATACATAGCTTAGTAAAACATTATGCTTTGCATTAGTGAATAAGGATAAGCCTATTTTTAAAATGTGCACTTGATAAATTTGTACTTGATAATCTATCACCCACTCTTTTTCCTCTAGACCTAATGCCCAAATGTTATTTCACTACCTAATATTAAACAAATTATTTTAATAGCAAAAGAGATAAAAATAAGAAATAACTCAATTTATACAGTGCCTAACAGTAGGTACACAAAATGGACCAAAACGTTTTTACTGATAATTAAACTCAGATCAGATACATAGAGTCACAAAACTTGGACTTTTCTAATAGATTTTAAAAGATGTTTGTGTCTTCTTGAACTATTCATTGCAAACAATCAGATTGGATACTAAATCCATTTAATTTAGTTGGAGCCATATAAACTCAAGTATCTTTCAAACTAGGGTTCTTCTAATTCTACCATCTAAGACATTAAAAGTAAATTATTTTTGGGGCGCCTGGGTGGCTTAGTCGGTTAAGCGTCCGACTTTCGCTTAGGTCATGATCTCGCAGTTCGTGGGTTCAAGCCCCGCGTCGGGCTCTGTGCTGACTGCCAGCTCAGAGCCTGGAGCCTGTTTCAGTCTGTGACTCCCTCTCTCTCTGACCCTCCCCTGCTCATGCTGTCTCTCTCTCTCTCTCCTAGAAATAAATAAAAAAATTAAAAAATAAAATAAAATAAAATAAAATAAAATAAAAGTAAATTATTTTTAAGGAGAAAACTGAACCGATATACACAAGAGAAGGAAAAACTGAGTGTCATATATTACAGAAGAACTTATTTAGCAAGGGAACAAGCTTTATGTTCACTCTTTGAGAATTTACAAACCATTTCTATAACAAAATAACTGTGAAATGATATGAAAATTTGTTAGAATAGTAAGTTAACAAACATCTTAGTATTTAGCCAGTTTCTCTGACTTACATATGCATACACTTCAGGCAGCATTTACAGAAAAGTGCACTTAAATAGCAAGTTACTCTCTATCAAATATCTGTAAACAGAATTTAAAAATTTCTCCCAAATTTTAAATCTCCACAATGGTTAATCATAATGAGATTATTAAGTCCTGACCAAGGCTACCTTGTAAAACTTCATAAACAGCTGCAGAACCTCAGAGGCTATAAGCCACCTTTGACAAAGCCAGGAAGAATGCTATCTGAAATAGGAAGTCCTACAAAGGAGAGAAGGGCAGTACCCAGGAAATTTCCAGCCCCAACAGATGAAGAGGCATTCTTAGACACAGAAGGTATCTCCCCAGATCCTGTCCTGGCCCACATCCCTGATGTGTAGCTCCAAATAAGCCCTGGAGACAGGGTTCCTGATCCCAGAATCTGCATTCACTACCTCTGATGATATGACCACACTTAAAGTAGTACAATCTATGGTTAACCATCTACTATACACAAATAATCAGTTAAGATCTTTAAGATATCTAATTCTCCTGTTACCAAAGTCCTCCTAAAATTCTCATGAGAAACTAATGGTTGTATGATTAATTTACTTCTCACATAAAAATTTTACTCTTTGTATATGTGTACTCAGTAAAAACAAAAAACAAACAAACAAAAAAACCTATAGCAGAGGCTTCAAAGAAGCCTACAGAGTAAATAATCTAACCTGTTTAGCATCTGAACAATGCCAGAAGTCTCTTCACACATTTCCAGTCAGCTAATGCTTAGTATACAGGTCTTCCTCCTTATACTGCTCACCTCATGGTCCCAAGACAGCTGATGCACCTCTGGATCTTAGTGTCCACTTTAGGCAGGAAAAGAAAGGAACAGATAAAGGCTTAGTGTCTGGATCAGAAAAGCAAAGGCTTTGCCAGAAACTTCCACATGTGTGACTATATTGTACTGACCAGAACTGTGTCATATGAAGCCTATCACCTGCAAGAGACTTGAGAAATCATTTCTAGATTCACTTAAAGTCTAGAAAGTTGAGGTAGGCAAGGGACAAGGGTCTAGAAGAAGACTGAGGTAATCAGTCTTACTGCTGCTCTTACAGCTACAAAGACTATTTAAAAGACATTAATCTTTATTACCCTTCACTATTAACTCCAACTGGACTTGGATCTCAAGGGATATCATGGAAAAAAGAAAGAAACCTTCGGAATCCAGTAGATATGAATTGGAATCGCAGTTCTAGCACTTACCAGCTATATGCATAGGCACTTATATTTTTTCTCTTTAAAAGAGTATCCTTGTTTCTTTTGTTTTGACTGAAAACATATATTTGTATTTTTAAATTAATTGGAATTATTTATCTAGTTTTTCCAGTTTCTTTTCTTTTTTTATTTTATTTTATTTTTTTATTTTTTTTAATGTTTTTTATTTATTTCTAGGAGAGAGAGAGAGAGAGAGAGAGAGACAGCGCGAGCAGGGGAGGGCCAGAGAGAGAGGGAGTCAACAGACTGAAACAGGCTCCAGGCTCTGAGCTGGCAGCCAGCACAGAGCCCGACGCGGGGCCCGAACCCACGAACCGCGAGATCATGACCTAAGCGAAAGTCAGACGCTCAACCGACCAAGCCACCCAGGCGCCCCTTCTTTTCTTTTTTTAAATTCAACTTAGTTAACATACAGTGTAGTCTTGGCTTCAGGAGTAGAACCCAGTGATTCAAATCTTATATATGACACCAATGCTCATCCCAAAAAGTGTCCTCTTTAGTGTTTGTCACCCATATAACCCAACCCCATCTCCAGCAACCCTCAGTTTCTTCTCTGTATTTAAGAGTCTCTTATGGTTTGCCTCCCTCTTTCTTTTATCTTATTTTTCCTTCTCTTCCCCTATGTTCATCTGTTGAGTTTCTCAAATTCCATTTATGAGTGAAATCATATCTGTCTTTCTCTGACTTATTTCATTCAGCATAGTACTCTCTAGTTCCATCCACGTTGTTGCAAATGGCAAGATTTCATTATTTTTCATCACCGAGTAGTATTCTAGTATGTGTGTGTATGTATACATATACATGTATGTATATACATAGTACATATGTGTGTGTGTGTATATATATATGTACACTATATCTTCTTAATCCATCAGTTAATTGACATTTGGGCTCTCTCTATAATCTGGCTATTGTTTATAGCACTGCTATAAACATTGGGGTGCATGTGCCCCTTCAAATCAGCATTTTTGTATCCTTTGGATAAATTCCTAGTAGTGCAACTGCTGGATTATAGGATAGTTATATTTTTAATTTTTTGAGGAACCTCCATAGTGTTTTCCACAGTGGCTGCACCAGTTTGCATTCCCACCAACAGTGCAAGAGGGTTCCCCTTTCTCCACATCCTCACCAACATCTTGTTGTTTCCGGAGTTGTTAATTTTAGCCATTCTGACAGGTGTGAGCTGGTATCTCATCATGGTTTGGATTTGTATTTCCCTGATGATGAGTGATGTTGAGCATCTTTTCATGTATCTGTTAGCCATCTGGATGTCTTCTTTGGAAAAAGTGTCTATTCATGTCTTCTGCCCATTTCTTCACTGGATTGTTTGTCTCTTGGATGTTGAGTTTTGTAAGCTCACAGTTTGGTTAGAGAGAGGTATATTCCCTCTAACCCTACTTTGTTGAGGATTTTTTTCATGAATGGATGGTGCGCTTTGTTAGATGCTTTCTCTGCATCTATTGAAATATCAGATAGTTTTTATCCTTTCTCTAATGTGATGTATCATGTTGATTCTTTTGTGAAGACTGAACCACCCTTGCAACCAATGAATAAATCCCACTTGATCATGATTCATGTTTTTTTAAATGTACTGTTGAATTTCATTTGCTAGTATTTTGTTGAGAATTTTTGCATCTATGTTCATCAGAGATATTGGCTTGTTGTTCTCTTTTTTAGTGGAGTCTTTATCTGGTTTTGATATCATGGTAATATTGGCCTCATGGAATGAATTTGGAAGTTTCATTCCATTTCTATGTTTTGAGAACAGTATGTATTAACTCTTCCTTAAATGTTTGGCAGAATTCATCTGTGAAGTCATCTGGTCCTGGAATTTTGTTTGTCAGGATTTTTATGATTACTGATTAAATTTTTTTGCTGGTTATTGGTCTGGTCAAATTTTCTATTTCTTCCTGTTTCAGTTTTGGCAATATGTATGTTTCTAAGCATTTATCCTTTCCTTCTAGGTTGTCCAATTTCTTGGCATATAAATTTTAGTTAATATTCTATTTTTCTGAGACGTTGATTGTTATTTATCCTCTCTCACTTGTGATTTTAGTTAAGTTCTTTGTAATTTTTCTTGGTAAGTCTAGCTAGAGGTTTATCAATTTTATTCTTTTTTTTTTCAAAGAAACAGCATCTGATTTCATTGATCTGTTCTATTTTTTTCTTAGTTTCTATCATTGTAGAGTTGTTCTGCTAGGCTTCAAATTGCTCTCTGGTTTATTTACTTGGATGGGGATGATATCTAGTCATAAACATGAAATGGGATGAGCTCAGATACTCCTATGCCACCATCTTCCACAGATTTTCTGTTTAATTTTACATGAGTTCTGGCAGATTGTATCTATCAAGGAATTGGTCCATTTAATGTAGGATATCAAATTTGTGGGCAAAGAGTTGTTCATAGCATTTCTTTAGTATTTTTTAATGTCCATAATATCTGTAGTGATGAACCTTCTTTAATTTTTCATATTTGTCTTATGTCTACCCTCCTTTTCTCTTACTCTAGCCAAAGATTTGTCATTTCATTGATCTTCTTTTAAAAACGAGCTTTTGATATCACTGATTTTCTTCACTGACTTCTTGTTTTCACTTTCACTTATTTCTAGACTAATTGTTATTCTTTCTTTTCTCTACTTGATTTGTATTTAAGGTGCTCTTCTTCTTCTAGTCTCCTAAGATAGAAGGTTAGATGACTAATTTTGGATATCTCTTCTTTCTAATGCATTCAATGCTATAAATTTTCTGTAAGCACTGCTTTTACTATGTCCTACAAACTTTGGTAGGTTGTGCTTTCATTTTTGTTAAATTCAACATATTTTTTTTAATGTTTTTTTTTTTTTAATTTATTTCTAGGAGAGAGAGAGACAGCATGAGCAGGGGAGGGTCAGAGAGAGAGGGAGTCACAGACTGAAACAGGCTCCAGGCTCTGAGGTGGCAGTCAGCACAGAGCCCGTCGCGGGGCCCGAACCCACGAACCGCAAGATCATGACCTAAGCGAAAGTCGGATGCCTAACCGACTAAGCCACCCAGGCGCCCCAAATTCAACATATTTAAAAATTTCTCTTGACAATGTCTATTTAATTCATGTGTTATTTTAGAAATACTATTATTTGATTCAGATGTTATTTTGAAGTTGTTTAATCTATGAGTTTTGAGATTTCTATTTCTTTAAGTTTGATGTATTTTATGGTCCAGAATGGCATCTATTTTGATGAATGTTCTATCTTAGAAGGGATAGACAAAAGAAAGGTGCCAGGGTGACTAAGTGAGACACTAAAGGGAACCAGAATCAAGGAAAATTTGTCTCTCAGCCAATTATAAATGAAAGTAAGTTTGATGCTGTCAGGCATTTGGAAGTTCCAATGGATTTTCTTTAAAGGCAAGACTCTGAAATTTGGTCTGGAATCAAACCAGCAATATCTCCAAAGTATGCATGTAATCTCTTATTTAGCTTTCAATTTTCTTTGATTCATTTGTTGTTCAGAAGAATACTGTTTAATTTTCATATATTAGTGGATTTTCTAGTCTTCCTTGTATTGAGTTTTAGTTTCATACCATTGTATTCAGAAAAAAATTTTGGTATGATTTCAATCTTCTTGAATTTACTAAGATTTGTTTTATGGGCTAACATATAGTCAATCCTAGAAAATGTTCTATGTATGCTGGAGAAGAATGTATATTCCACTGCTGTCAGATAGAATGTTCTGTATAGGTCTGTTAGGTCCATTTGGCCTATACTGCTGTTCAAATCTGTTGTTTTCTTATTGATTCTGTGTCTGGATGGTCTAGCCATCATTGATAGTTGGGTATTAAAGTCCTCAACTATTATTGTATTTCTATTTATTTCTCCTTTTAGCTCTGTTAGTTTTTGTTTTATGTATTTAGGTGCTCCAATGTTAGTGCATAAATATTTACAATTGTTACATCTTCTTGAAATATTGACCCCTTTAGCATTATATAATGATTTTGTCTCTTTTTTTTACCAATTTTAAGGTCTATTTTTTTCTGATACAAACATAGTCACCCTTATCTTTTTCCATACCTTCACTCTCAGTGTATATGTGTCTTTAAGGGCAAAGTTAGTTGCTTATAGATAGCAGATTGTTGGATTTATTTTTTTTTAATCCATTCAGCCATTTTGTGTCCTTTGGAGAATTTAAGCCATGTTACATTTAAAGTGATTACTGATAAGGACTTACTATTGCCATTTTGTTAACTGTTTTCTGGTTGTTTTCTGGATTCATCATTCCTGTTTGTTATCCTGCTGTCTTTGAGTTTTGATGTCTTGTATCAGTATGCTCTGACTTCTTCATCATGTTCTTTTATGTAATTACAACAGGTTCTTCCCTTGTAGTTACCATGAGGCTTACATAAAATATCTTAAAGTTATTATAACACCCTAATTTTAACTAAGAACAAGCAAAACTACAATAGAATTCTTAAGCTTTACACTTTTACTTCTCACATTTTCAGTTTTTAATGTTATAATTTACATATTTTTATATTGTGTAACTAATAATGGATTATTTTAGTTGTGGTTATTTATACTACACTTATTTTTTCATACATGAACTAGAATTGTAAGTGAATTACACACCACCATTAACATATTACAGAATGTAACTTCGACGATAAGCAGCTCCAAGGCCACTAAAGTTCTTTGTATTCTTGACTCAAGTTCCTTGCCCAAACAGAGGCACTGACTTTGCTCTGGGTGCAATCAGCTCTGCCCACCCATCTCTCAGTTTAAACAATGCTAGATTACTTAGAAGCTAAGTGTTTTTGTCAGCCCTTCCTGTCAGATGGGGTTGGAAGCCACACTCTACACTGGGTGGGGCTAGGATTCACTCTTCTGCCTGGGAGTGGGGAGACTAGGATCCAGGGTTCACAAAACTCCTTGTTTGAGGACCCGAATCAGGCAGACCTGCACCCCACTGAGTTCCACTGAGTATACTACTGACTTGGTTCTGCAAAATCATTGGTTAGGCCCACTACTTGAGTTCACGGATAAGAATCTGGTCTGCCAAGATCAAAGTACTAGCTACTAACCCTCCCCATGGTTCCATCACAGATTCACCCTAGCTGAGCACTGCAGATTCCCCAGGATACTTGTGGAGTGCAACCAGTGCAGGAGCTCCCATGAAGTGACCCACAATGCTGGTGAAGCTGGGTACTCCCTGTGGACTCTCCTGTCCCACTGGAGGAGCTGAGGCTCAGAGAGCCTTCTCAGCAAGGTGCTCTGTGAGCCTGAGGGAAGGGCAATACCATCAGGTATAGCTATTCCTCTTACGCTTCTATGCAGTCTGTCTTAGTCTCTGTGGTACAGGGGGTTGCTTCAGCCTCACTCCCCTGCTAATGGTGCTGCTCCATGTTCTTTCAGTGTGTCTTGTCCATCGTAGGTGTCAGTGGTTATTCTTGTGAGAGAGAGTGAAGTCAGGAACGACCTACATGGCCAGCTTGGTGACATAACTCCTCAGCTGCTTTTTAAACTGGGTTTTTTAATGCTTCTAAGAGATTCAAGTATAAATTTTTAAGTGATAAAATAAGTTTTCCTGAAAAATTCTTTCTTCATGTAACAGGTATGAATTAATAAGCACACTCTGTGTCGTGTAAGAAATATTCAACTTCTTCATTTTTATCAAGTGAACATAAATTAAATTTCTGCCACTGGGTGGGAATATCATTCTTAAGCATTATTTTAATAGGACTCTCCTATTAAGTTGTGCCTTAAAACATGGGGTCTTAGCATCAAAGCATCTAACACAGAAGATATTTCTGAAATTCTCAGTTCCCCCAGAGCCTCAGAGCTTTCAACTGAGCCCAGTTGAATTATGTAAGAGAATTGTATACAAATACTTGAAAAAGAAGACAATATGGATAATTACTGAATACTAATGAAAGCAAGGGAGGTGAACTACACATCAACATTTCAAGTCCATTTGAAGACTACTGATCAGTATAGCAAAACCAAGAATTCAACTTCATATATATTTGATATTTTCCTTCTCCACATGTGTGTGTATATGTGTGTGTGTGTGTGTGTGTGTGTGTGTATACATATATATAATAAAAGTCAATACACTTATCTGTACCTCTTCCTTATACCTTGTGAGAAGCGTCTGCAAAATCTTTTGGATTACTGGGCATTTACAAATGATAGAAAGAGCAGTTTTAGGAAGATGCTCTTTAATCCTTCTAATATTCCACTAATTCTTGCTAATGGTTGGTGTATTTATAACTTTTGCCATTTCTTGAGGAATATATAGGCAACAAGAATAACTGGATTACTATTAAAATATTGCATCAGGGCCTTGGGCAGTCACTAGGTGGTGATTCCTCAATTCTATAGCAAACGGGAGACAAGAGGAAATCCTTTAAAAAAAAATAGATGCCTAGCTTTGACACTGGGACATACTGATTTAACTGTTTTGACATGCAACACAGGCATGGGATTTTAACTGAAAGTTCCCCCAGGTGAATCTAATATGCTGTAACCTTGGGGAATCACTGGGCAGGGTTTAGGGCCAAGGTGGGGCAAAGGACCATAGACCAGTGGCTGAATTCAAACATAAGTCATGCTACCGAGAAAGAGAACCCAGGTTAAGAAGATGAACTTCATTGGAAAGCTAGTTTCTTCTAGTAAACAGTTGTAGATTATAGATTCAGTAAGTGGTTAAACAAACTTTGGTACATTGTGTCATAGAACAATAATCAGCAATAAAAAGCAACCAAGTTATGATCCACGCAAAAACCTGGGTCAATCTCCACAGAACTAAGCTAAGTGAAAAAAAAGCCAGGCCGAAAGGTTACATATTACATTATTCCTTTATAAAGATTGTTAAAATGACAAAATTATACAAAGACATATCTACTGAAGATTAAGGCCAGAGAGAAAAGCCTGCAACAGAATCTGGTATGACTATGAAGATCTTTGTAGTATTGGAATCATTTTATATCTAGACTATATCAATGTCAATATCCTAGTTGTGGCATTATACTATAATGTCACAAGATGTTGCCATCAAGAAAAAACAGGTAAAGCATAAACATGATCTTGCTACATGATTCCTTACATTCAAATATGTGGATTTATAGGATTTCAAAACATAAAAATTAATTTTAAAAATTCCTCAAAGCCGTAAGAATTATAGGGATTAAGTATGGGTTGTTTCCTGTGGACAATCAGATAAAGGTTGGAATTCATGGAAGATACAAAGTAGTTGGAAAGATACTGACTGTGAAATATAAAACAGCAGGAGATTCGCTTCAAATACTGATTTCAAGTGCTACCAAAGCATGCCTAATACTCTCATAAGAAAGCGATAAATGTAAGCTCAATTTATTTCACATTAAAAAATCCCAGTTATACATTTGTGTCAGTTAGGACTGTATTCTCTAAAAATAACAGAATATGATGTAACAGTGGCTTAAAGAAGCCTATGGAGTAAACATCTAGCATGTCACTGACGCCAGCAAGCTCCTCTCACTTTTCAAGTAAACTGTAAGCTTAGTAGATAGGCCTTCTTCCTATGCTCCCACCTCATGATTCTAATTGACTGCTGCATTTCCCAGTATCAGTGTACAATATAAATAGGGAAAAAAAGGGATCAGAAAAGCAAAGGCTTTATCAGAAGCCTCCATATATGTTCTTACATTGCATTGGTCATAACTATTACACAAACACAGCTTACCTGCCTGTATTAAATTTCTAGGACTGCAATAACAAAATAGCACAGACTTGGTGGTTTAAAGGAAAGAAATGTACTTCCTCATAGTTATGGATACTGGAAGTACAAGATCAAGGTACTGGAAGGATCAGTATCTCCTGAAGGCCTCTCTCCTTAAGAGCAGCCAGCCGCCTTCTCACGGTGTCCTTACATTTCCTTTTCTCTGTATGCTTACATCCAGCTATCTCTTCCTCTTCTTATAAGGAAGCCAGTAACATTTGATTAGGTCCTTACCTACAGGACACTTAATCATAATTACTTCTTGAAAGACTCTATCTCCAAATACCATATATGCTGAAGTATTGGGGTTTGGGGTTTGGTCTTCTACATATGCATTTGGGGAACACAATTCAGTCTATAACATTCCACCCTCTAACTCATCAAAATTCATGACCTTCTCACAGGCAAAATACATTGACTCCCATTCCAACAACTCAAATACAAATTTTTAATAAAAATGTTTAGATTTATTTTTTGAGAGAGAGCTCAAGGGGAGATTGGGGGGCAGAAAGAGAGGGAGAGCAAAATCCCAAGCTGGCTCCACAGTAACCACAGAGCCCAACGCAGGGCTCAAACTCACAAACCATGAGATCATGACCTAAGACGAAACCAAGAGTTGGATGCTTAACTGACTGAGCATCAACCCAGAGGCACCAACAGCTCAAAATTCTTAACCCATTCGAGCATCAATTCTAGTTCTGAAGTCTTATATGAAGATCTTCTAAATCACATATAGGTGACACTCAAGGTATAATTTATCCTGAGGAAATTTCTTTTTGCAGGACAATTTGTGAACTCAGGCAATTTATATTTTCTAAGAACACAATGGTGAGAAACAATGGGATAGGCTTAGGCTAGACATTCCCATTTCAAAAGGGACAAACCAAAAAAAGAGAAAAGGTGATGGGTCCTAAGCAAGTATATAATGACAAGGCAAATTCCTTTAGATTTTAATGCTCAAGGATAATCCTTTTTGGCTTGATGCTCTGTCGTTTGGACCCACTTGGGCTCTACCTTGGGCAGCTGCACTTGCTCACAACTCTGGGCAGAAGTCTTAACCCCTGAGGCAATGGGAGACATCTTGTCTTCTAAAATAATGCCCCAGGACCTGTGGTGCAGAAGCAGCCCTACCAATCCCTGAATCATGTTTAAATGTCATACAGGTAAGGCCCCAACTTGTTTTCTTGAAGAATAATGTTCACAATGCAATAGTTCTACTGTTCCATTCTGTAGAATCCCAGAAGTTCAAGTCTTCCTTCATTTTGTTCCATGTTTGTCCCTTTTGTCCAAGCTGGAAGTATTTTCTGCTGGCATAGACCCATCTTTATTTCTGGCTTCTACTTATATCCATGAGTAATCTCTTTATGGAATTATTGCATCACCAAGCCACATTTTTGATAGCCTCTCCAGGAAAACTTCTGTGTTTTTTTGTAATACGAATAGGTTGAGAATTTTACCAATCTTCAAGTTCTGGTCCATTCTCCTTAACAGTTCCTTCAATTTATCTTTCTCCTCTAGCACTGTATTATAAGCACAGAGGCAGAAACGGGCTGCACCTTGAACACTTCACTTAGAAATCTTTTCAGCTAAATATCCATGTTCATCACTTGCAACTTCTACTTTCCACACACCACTAGGAGACAATTCAGGCAAATTCTTTGATACTATATAACAAACATCATCTTTCCTATTGTTTCAATAATTAATTCTCCATTTCTGCATGAGATTTCACATAGAAACCCACCATTACCATTCATGTTCCCACCAACAATCTCTTCAAGGCAATCTAGACTTGTTTTGGCATTCTTTTTAAACCTCTATTATCCAGCTTCTAACTATTTTCCAGTTCTAAAACTGTTGTGCTNTTTTCCTGGGACTGGGACTGGGGCTACATGCAGCCCGAGGTTTCTCTTAATGGAGGACTTAATTTTTGGCTCTTCAAAACCACTTGCACAGTCTTAGATTTTCGTCACAGCAGTAATTAACTTCCGCATGCCAAAATCTGTATTCATTTGCTAGGGCTGCCATAATAAAGCAGTACAGTCTGGGTGGCCTCAACAACAGTAACTTTTTCCTCACAGTGTTGAGGCTGGAAGATATCAAGGTGCTGGCAGGGTTCATTTCTCCTGGGGTCTCTATCTTTGGCTTGCTGATAGTTGCTTCCTTGCTATATTCTCACATGGTCTTTTCTTGGTTTGTACACAATTTCATGTCTCTCTTTTTTTTCTTATAAGGACACAAGTAATATTGGATAAGGACCAACCTTTATGACCTCATTTAACCTTAATTACCTTTTGACATGCCCAGTGTCTAAAAATTGTCACACCCTAAAGTACTGGGGGTTAGGGATCTAACAAATGAATTTTGGAGAGGGAAACACTATTAAGTCCACAATACTAAAAGAGACACTGGGAAATCATTCCTAGCACTGACAGACTCAAGAGCTGAGGTAAGCAGAGAGAAAAGACTAAAAGGAAGATTGGGCAAGTCAACCTAAAATTTTGATCATGCTTGCTGCTCTTATACCACAATGACCCATTCAAAGACACTGATCTGCATTGATTCACCTCCATGAGTCAGATTCAAGGGATACAGTAGCAAAAAAGGAGGCGTTAGAATCCAGTAGACATAGGGCAGGAATTACAGATCCAGCACTTACCAGCTATATTCATTAGCACATTTATATCTTTAAATAGGTTTCTTTGTTTCTTTTTAAGGACATGTAAACATGTTAGTTGTGTCCCAAATTTGTACCAGAAGTGAACGACTGTTCTCAGATTCACATTTTGTGAATGCTGAACTTCTCAGTGACCCTCAACTGTTGGGTAAGCCCACATATTGTATGCGCAAGCCAAAGTTACACTGGACAAGTTCGTTCACCTTTCTCAACTTGATGTCTTCTTTGTAAAAAAAGGAAATGTTCACATTAATGGACAGTAGTGAGAACTCCAGAAGATGACTCATGTAAGATGCCCACAAACTAGTCAAGAACTCAATATATGTGTGTTCTTTCTCTCTTCTTAGTTTTCTAACTTTACAGTCTGCTTAGAGATGCTCTATGAGCCATTTAATTTTCATTCATCAAGATGGCCAGGCCTCAGGGAATATGTCTAAACAGTTTACGAGCCCCTTGAATTGAAAACTTTATATTCATGTTCTTTACCTCTCCTAGGACAGGGCCTATTACATACTAGGTACATTACAAATAACTGTCTAAACCAATAATTCTTTGCTTATTTATTCAATTATTTCTTACTCAAAATGAGTTAATATTGAAGTAGTTTCTTTTGCCAAAGTTTACAGAATTTCAATGTAAAAAATAAAAGAAATTGAAAAAAATTATGCTACATCAAAAAAATAATGTGCATTACCTTTCTTAGTTGCAAATGAAACAAAATGCTTGTTCAGATAAAGCCAAGACACATAAAAATTATGTATTACCATAAAATATATATTAAAAAGCAAAATTATAAAAACGTGAAATAATTTACAGGTACGTTTTCAATGCAAAGACTTCAATATATTTGTAAAGCAAATTTTTCTATTTATACATAGTATTATTCCCACTTAGGGGGATTAAAGATATTTTACAAAATGTACTTTAATAATACAAAATAGCAAAATGGTAGACTGGGAAGCTACAAGCTCTTGTTTCCCTGTGGAAACATAAGCAGAAACTGTCCAAACTAACTGCAGACAAATTCTGGAAAGCCATGAAAACAATCTAGTTATGATAGCTTAATGAAAGTCACCTTTACAAGATGAGAGATTTATGGTGTTTTAATTGCTCTTGTCCCACCCTCACATGAAGTGTTAGTCTTGGCCTGGAAAAGGGGGCAGTCTACTAACTCCCTCTCTTGAACCAGAGTGAAGAGTTGACATTTGTAAGTTACTGTATTTGACAGCTATCCAAAAGACTGGCATTTGTTTAACCTATTTCAGGTCTCAAGTGGAAAAGCAGAGGGCACTGTTTATGAAATCTGCAAGGAGTCTACAGACTCACAAAACACCAGGGGCAAGAGATTAGGGTCGAGACATAAAAAAGACCATCTCAACCCTGGACAAGAAGTGAGGCAAAATTCTTCAAGGAATTAAGACATTTAAGCACCTGTGCATACAGAGTAATTGAGAAATTCAGAGGAAGGACAAGGTGAGACACAGGCTTAGAAAAGATCTGAGAACAGGCATTTACTTCTGGCTGTTCTCAGGCTCACAGCAAGTATAGGTCATTGGTGAAAGGTTATATCAGTTTGGAAACAACCTGCCAAAACTGGTAGAGCAGGCTGTATTTCCAAATGCCTCATTTCTAACAACAACAAAAAAATCACAAGGCATATAAAGATGAAAACAAAGACCATTCACAAGAACAATATATATTGACAGAAACCTTCCTTGAGGAAGCCCAGACATTGGATGTACCAAACACTTCAGTAAAACTGTTCTAAGTATGCTGAATTAACTAAAGAAAATGACTGCAAACATCTAAAGGAAATTGATGTGTGAACAAAATGAGAATATCAACAAAGAAAATATGAAAAGGAGCCAAAAAAATTCTGAAGCCAAAAAATAAATGACTAAGTGGAGAAGTTACCTATGGGTATCAGGAGCAGATTTGACCACTCAGAAGAAATAATCAGGAAATGTGAAGAAAAGACAACAAAAATAATTGAGTCCGAGAAACAGAATGAAGAAAAATAAACATAGCCTAACAGATTTCTGGGTTGCTATCAAGTGGCCATTATATGCATTATGGGAATCTCATAAGATTAAAAGAGAAAAAGTAGCAAAAAATATATTTGAAGAAATAATGACTAAAACTTTCTAAATTTGATGAAAGACAAGAATGTATAATCCAGGGAGCTCAGCAAACTCCACGCTGGATAAATACAAAATAAACCAAATAGACACATCATAACAAAGCAAAAAACGAAAGACAAAGGCAAGGAAAACATCTTGAAGGCAGCAAGAGGAAAGTTATTTGTCATATACAAGGGCCCTTCAATCATATTGTCATTTGACTTCTCAATGAGAACCTCAGAATCCAGAAAGTAGTAGAATGACATATTTAAAGTGCTGAAAGATAAAAACTGACAACCAAGAATTCTACGTCTATAAAACTGTCCTTTGAAAGTAAAAGGGGGTGCCTGGGTGGCTCAGTCATTAAGCATCTGACTTTGGCTCAGGTCATGATCCCATAGTTCATGAGTTTGAGTCCCACATTGGGTGAGCTCAAGCCCCATTTGGGTGAGCCCACTTTTCTCTCTCTCTGACCTTCCTGGGATTCTCTCTCTCTCTGTGTCCCTCATTTACTTGCATCCTCTCTCTTTCTCAAAAAAAAAAAAAAAAAAAAGGTAAAAGAAAAAATAAGGCATCTCAGATAAGCAAAAGTTGAGGGAATTTATTACCACATCTGCCCTAAAAGAAATGCTAAGGGGAGTTCTTCAGGTTAAAATAAAAACATACTCAATACAACTCAAAACCATATTGAGAAATAAACATCTCTCTTAAAAGTAAACAAGGAGCAAATATAAAAACCAGCATTACTGTCACTATAGTTTGAAATTCCTTTTTTTATTTTGTGTAGGATTAAAAGACACAAAAAAATTACAAATGTATGGTAGTGTGTACACAATGTAAAAAGAAATTATCTGTGATATCAATAATATGAAATAGTGAGAGCAGATTTATACAGAAAAAGAAATTTTGTATGTGATTGAAGTTAAACTGGTATCAATTAAAATTAAATGTTAATAATTTTAGGACATTGTCTGTAGTCACCATGGTGAGCACAAGAAAATACAGAAAGAATATACACAAAAAGAAATGAGAAAGAAATAAACATATATCATTACCAGAAAAATAAAAAACCGGAATTAAGGCAGTAGCAAAGGAAATAGGGACAAATGAGCTTTACAACATACAGAAAACAAATAGAAAAATGGGAAAAGTAAGCTTTTCTTTATCAGTAATACTTTAAATATAAATAGATTAAATTTTTCATTCAAAAGGCTGAGACCAGGGGCGCCTGGGTGGCTTAGTCGGTTAAGCGTCCGACTTTTGCTTAGGTCATGATCTCACGGTTCATGGGTTTGAGCCACGCATCGGGCTCTGTGCTGACTGCCAGCTCAGAGTCTGGAGCCTGTTTCAGTCTGTGACTCTCTCTCTCTCTGACCCTCCCATGCTCACGCTGTCTCTTTCTCTCTCCTAGAAATAAATTAAAAAAAAATAAATAACATTAAAAAAAAATTTTAAAAAAAGGCTGAGACTGGCAAAATGAATGAGTAAATATATTTTAAGTATATCCAATCTATAGTAGACTCACTTTAAATCTAAAGACACAAATAGGTTGAAAGTTAAAAGATGAAAAAAAATTTCACACAAATATGAACCAAAAGAGAACTAGGACTGGTATACCCTATGGTCTGAATGTTTGTGTGCCCTTCAAAATTCTTATGTTGAAATCTTAATTCACTATGTGACAGTATTAGGAAGTAGGGCTTTGGGGGAGGTGCTTAGGTCGTGACGGTGCTCATGAGTGGGATTAATATTTTATAAAAGACACCCCACACAGCTCCCTAGCCCTATCCACTATTGTGAGGACACAGCAAAGAGTTGACAGGCTGAAACCCAGAACAAAGCCTTCACCAGAACTGAACTATGCTGGCACTGTGAATTTAGACTTCCAGCCTCTTGAACTGTGAGACAGAAATGTTGCTTATAAGCCACCCAGTCTGTGGTATTTTGTTATAGCAGACTGAATAGACTGAGACTCTATACTCCTATCAGATAAAATATATTTCTAGTCAAAAACTTTTATAAATAACAGTTAGGATGTTTAATATTAAGAAAAGGGTATGGGGGATAAACTTAGGAATTCCCTGGGCTTGCACTGATGCATTTACAAGGCATAAAGAATTAGAAAGCTATAGGATGCTCACACCCAAGCTTGGGTAAACAAGATTAGGTAAATAGGTATAGAGAGAGCGGGGCATAGGCCCCAGTATGGAACAAAAGAATTAGGTATTCAGGGGGATACGACCTCCCCCCAACTTAGTACAATAGCAGAAAGCTGCTTTCATAGGAAGGAAGGACCAAATTAGGTAAAGAGGTAAATAGGGCTATAGACTGCTCCAGGGCAAAGTTGCCCAGAGCAGTGCAACTTGGGATAATACAACTGATTATAGAGAAGTAAAAGGTATTATAACAGAATACTATTAACTAATGTATCCACCTAAAGGGGATAACAAGATTAAATAAATATATTCCTAGAAGAAACTAATCTACCAAAATCAATCATAAAGAAATATAAAATCTAAATAATTCTATACCCAGTAAGGATACTGAATCAGTAATCAAAATGTGGCAACAAACAGGGGCGCCTGGGTGGCTTAGTCGGTTAAGCATCCGACTTTCGCTTAGGTCATGATCTCGCGGTTCGTGTGTTTGAGCCCCGCGTCAGGCTCTGTGCTGACTGCCAGCTCAGAGCCTGGAGCCTATTTCAGAGTCTGTGTCTCCCTCTCTCTCTGACCCTTCCCTGCTCATGCTGTCTCTCTCTCTCGCTCTCTCCTAGAAATAAATAAAAATATTAAAAAAAAAATGTGGCAACAAACATAAAAGCCCAAGATAAAATGGTTTCACTGGTAATTCTACCAAACCTTGAAAGAGTTCAAATCAAATCTCAATTTTTTCCAAAGAACTGAAGAGGTAGAATACTTCCTAACTCATTCTCAGGGGCCAACATTACTCTGATACCAAATCCAGACAAGGATACTACATAGAAAACTACAGACCAATATCCATTTTGAATATTGACAAAATAATTCACCACAGAATACTAAAAGGATACCTACCCCATGACTGAGATTTATTCCTGGAATGCAAGGACAGTTCAACATACAAAAATCAACTAATGTAATACACAACATTAACAGAATGATGGTGGGAAAACAGGTCATAAAAGAATTTGATAAAATCCAACACCATTTCATGATTTAAAAAACTACCAACAAACAAGGAGGAGAAAGACTCTTCCTCAAGATAATAAAGTCTATGTGTAAAAAACCTAACTTAACATCATTCTCAATAGTGAAGGATGGAAAGCTTATCCCTTAAGATCAGAACTAGGAAAAGATGACCACTTTCACCCTTTCAATTCAATACAGTATCCAGAAGAATAATATAACAGAAAGGGGAGGGGGGAGAGGCATGCAGACTGGAAAAGAATAAATAAAATATTATCTGCTTGAAGATTATAAGATCTTATATAGAAAAATATCCAAAGATTCCACAAAACTGTTAGGGCTAATAAACAACTTCAATAAAGTATCAGGATACAAAATCAACATGTAAAAATTGGCTGTATTTATATACACTAACAATAAACATCCATAAATACAATGGAGAAGACAATTCCATTTACAACAGCATCAAAAACAAGACAATACTTAGGAATAGAGTTAACGAAGACATAGCTACAAAACATTTGTTAAAAGCAATTAAAGAAGGCATAAATAAATGAAAACACAGATGATGTTCATGGATGATGTTCATGTTCATGGATGAAAACACTCAATACTGTTAAGAAGTCAATACTATCCAAAGTGATCTATAGGTTCAGTGTCATCCCTATCAAAATGCCCATGACATTTTTTTTTGGCAGAAATAGAAAAAAATAAATAAGAACATAGTTTATTTTCTCTTAAATTTGATTTCAAAACTTTCTACAAAGCTTCAGCTGCAGTAATCAAAACAATTAAGTACTGACATAAGAAGGACAGTCATATAAATCAATGGAACAGAACAGAGAGGCCAAGAATAAACTCTTGGTTTGGCCAAATGGTTTTAGAAAAGGGTGCCACGACCATTTAATAGGGAACTTTTACAACAAGTGATGCTGGGAAAACTGTATATCTACCTGCAAAAGAAGGACTCGGACACTGACCTCCCATGATACATAAAATTTAACTCAAAATGTATCAGAGACCTAAAGGTAAGAGCTAAAAATAAAAATATTAGAAGAAATTGCAAGAGAAAATCTTGTTTACACTGGATGTGGCAATGATTTCATGGATATGACACCAAAAGCGCAGACAACAAAAGAAAATAGATATACTGGACTTCCTCAAAATTTAAAACATTTGTTCCCTTAGATACTGCCCTGAGCAACATATTTATGGAATTTTCCTTAGGCAAGGGAAACAAAAGCAAACATCAACTATTGGGACTACACCAAAATAGAAAGCTTTTGAACAGGGAAGGAAACCATCAATAAAACAAAAAGGCAACCTAATGTATGGGAGAAGATATTTGCAAATAATATATCTGATAAGAGATTAATATCTAAAAAAAATAAGGAACTTAACACCAAAAACAGTCAATCCAAAATGGGCATTCTAAAAATGGGCAGAAGACCTGAACAGTTTCCCAAAGACATACAGATGGCCAACAGACACATGAAAAGATGCTCAACATGGGGTGCCTGGGTGGCTCAGTCGGTTGAGCATCTTATTCTGGCTCAGGTCATGATCTCACGGTTTGTGAATTCGAGCCCCATGTCAGACTCTGTGCTGACAGCTTGGAGCCTGGAGCCTGCTTTGGATTCTGTGTCGCCCTCTCTCTCTGCCCCTCTCCTGCTCATGCTCTATCTCCTCTCTCTCAAAAATAAGCATTAAACATTTTTTTAAAAAAAGATAAGATGCTCAACATCAATAATCATCAAGGAAATGAATATCAAAACCACAAGAGATATCATCTCACACCAGTAAGAATGGCTAGTATCAAAAAGACAAGAAATAATAACTATTGGTGAAAATGAGAAAAGGGAACCCTCATGCACTGTTGGTGGGAATGTAAACTGGTATAGCTACTGTGGAAAACAGTATGGAAATTCCTCAAAAAATTAAAAATGGAAATATCATATGATCCAGTAATTCCACTATTGGGTATTTACCAAGAGGGGAAAAAAACACTAATTATAAAAGATATAATCATTCTTATGTTTACTGCAGCATTATTTACAACAGCCAAGATATGGAAGTCATTCCCACCAATAGATGAATGGATAAAGAAATGTCCATCAACAGATGAGTGGACACACACACATACACACACAATGGAATATTACCCAATCATAAAAAAAAAAGATGAAATCTTGCCATTTGCAACAACACGGATGGACCTAGAAGGTATTATGCTAAGGGAGCTACGTTAGACAGAGAAAGATAAATACCATATGATTTCACTTATATGTCAAATCTAAGAAACAAAACAAGCAGAAAGAGACTCATAAATACAGAGGACAAACTGGTGGCTTAAGGGTAGGGGGTAGGGAGGAGGGGTATAGGCAAATAGATAAAGAGATAAAGAGATACAAACTTCTAGTTATAAAATAAATAAGTTATATAGAGAAAAACTGCTGGGAGCCCTACGGGCCTTGCTGGATGACAGTCACAGGGAGGAAATGGCAGTGTTTGCACAGCTCCTGCCATGAGAAACGAAAACTGGTATCTCCTTCTGCTACTACTGGCTCATGTTGGAAATGAGGCTGCTGGTATTGACCAGGCCTCACAATATTCCATATCAGACCAATATTCCCCACACAGATTGCTCATGAGGAAAAGCATATTCCTGCCTTTTCAAAAGAGATTTCAGATGAAAACATTGTGGATGACTGTTAAAAGGCTCCTCCTATGGGCCTTGCAGATCCAAGACTCACATAATAAAGGGGGCTAATAACACGAGTTACAATTGAGTCTGGCCCTGAGACAAAGAGACTAATTTAGAGTTAAGGCAGATATCCACCCCCACCCAATTGTTTCTGCTTGGAGCACTGCCCTCACCCCCAAGACATTTGTTATCAGTATCTGGACTGACTTATTCTGGCCTTGAATATTGCCCCCTGTGAAGGAACCTATTGAGGAACTTCTTTTGGGATTATGGGGGCAGAGGTGTTTCCTGAAAGATCTGTTGTGACCCCTGCTCACAAAGAAGTAACTTCATCCTTTTTATGGTAAAAACCTTCTCGTGTATGCTAAAGATACCTTCTTTCCCCATAGGATAAGCATCTAAATCCCCTACCTCAGTCACTATTGATAAAGGTTATGCAGGAGTCTTCTACAAATCTATGTTCTGGGAAATTCTTACATATCAAAGAAGTTTGTCACCAGAAATCATTGCTAAGGCAAATGCCACTTCTATGCCATCCCCCAGACACTTAATTATAAAATAAAGTTGAGCCCCAGTCGGAGCGGAGATGCCTGCCTGGTGACCAGAAAGACTCTCAGGCCTCTCTCATCCCTCCCTCGCAGACACCGTCCATCCTTCAGGGACCCCTGGCCCCGGCCGGAGCCGGTCTCCGACAAAAAAGTACAGTATAGGGAATATAGTCAATACTATAATAATATTGATGGTGACAGTTGACGAATACACTTATTGTGGTAAGCACTGAGTAATGTACAGTTGTCAAACCAATATGTTGTACACCTGAAACTCATATGACATTGTATATTATACTACAATAAAAAAGTAGATTTCAAGAAAAAAAATTTTAAGTTTATTTTTGAGACAGAGGGTACGGGGAAGGATTTGAAGCAGGCTCCACACTGAAGAGCAGAGAGCCCGACAAGGGGTTCAAGCCCACAGAGATCATGAAAGTGATACAATCAAGATCACACCTTGAGATCATGACCTGAGCCGAAGTCAGGGATTTAACCAACTGGGCTACCCAGGCACTCCCAAAGAAAAAACTGAAATATATTTTTTGTAAATAGCTTTTTCTGTCTTGTTGTAGTTTATTTATTTATTTTGAGAGTGAATGAGAATCGGGAGGGGGGGCAGGGAGAAAGAGAAAGAGAATGAGAGAGAATCCCAAACAGGCTCCTCACTGTCAGCACAGAGCCCAATATGGGGCTCAACCTCATGAACTGTGAGATCATGATCCAAGCAGAAGTCAAACACTCAACCAACTGAGCCACCCAGGCACTCCCCAAAGAAAACAGTTTTAAACATTCGTGTATCAGAGGACACTATCAAGAACATGAAATAAAAACTCACAAAATGGGAGAAAATAACTGCAAATCATATACCAGGGTTTTAATATCTAGAATATATAAAATTAAAGACAAGGTTTATAAAGAATTTTCAGCATGATATGAAGAGACATGTGGAAATTAATAGAAATTTAGGGTGGCTCGATTTCAGCTCAGGTCTCATGGTTTGTGAGTTTGACCTCCAGATCAAGGCTCTGCTTGGGATTCTGGCTCCCTCTCTCTCTGCCCTTCCTTGCACTCATGCTTGCTCTGTCTTTTTCTCAAAAATAAACATTTAAAAATATACATTAAATTATCAATTACTTTGTAGAAAGAACATTATGGCACATGGTCTGTTACCCAAATTGGTCAATTCATAAAAATACCTTCAAAACTTCTCCTAAACTATTTTTTAAAAGCCTCTTCTAAAGTGCTTTTCTTAATGAAAATGTATGTAAAATGACTCGTCTGACCATCTCATAGCTCTAGACAGACGTTATGGGAAGAATTACACAATGGCCAGTCTTTGAAAATAATGTTCCTCCAATTATGAAAGACCTAAATCATGTATTTTTTATTGGGAATGGAGGATCTTTATTAGTTTATTCCAAAGTACTATAACTTCCCCAGCAAGCCCTCAGGCTTACCTGAGTGGAGCAGATCTAGTCTG
Source organism: Crocuta crocuta (assembly GCF_008692635.1). Classification (NCBI taxonomy): domain Eukaryota; kingdom Metazoa; phylum Chordata; class Mammalia; order Carnivora; family Hyaenidae; genus Crocuta; species Crocuta crocuta. The sequence continues at coordinate 16,532,711 of NW_027529428.1, read as the reverse complement.
ACTGCATTTTGAACACAAATAAAATGGGTTTATAAACATGTGATCTAATTTGTACTTAAAAGTTTATGTATACTCTGAGAGTGATCTAATGAGTCCATTTCCTCCAACTTGGAAACTGACTTATTTTAACATTTAAAAAGTGACAAAACCTGGTCACAAAATGCAACAATCACAGACTACCATAAATCCATTATAAAGATATATATAAGGTTTTTACACAAATATGTGTTACTAACATTTTCTTCCTGGGATTGTGAAACCCTATCAATTTTTCCGTGTGTGTGTGTGTGTGTGCGCGCGCGCGTGTGTGTGTGTGTACGTGCTCTCCAGTATCTAGAAGTGTCAATTACAATTTCAAATAAAAAATATTCAGATAGCTGGTAACAACTCACCAGGGAAATCAAAAGAAAATGAAATTGGTAGAATGTGATACAATCTGATTACCCACCGCTATAAGATCCTCAGTCTGGTGCTAAGACTTAAGAGATGACACCAGAGTGTTTTCCTAATCCCTGTCAGGATCTCTAGAGAGCAGATCCCTCTAATCTTAGGGATCCTGTCTTCTGCAACATGGAACAGAAAAGTCCATGTAAACTTTACACATCACTGTACAAACCTAAAGTGATATTTTGGGAATTTTAATACTTTTCACAGGACTTGGTTTAAACATCATCAGGTTTCTTTCTTTTGTGAACAATTTTCTGTCCATCCATCACAATTTTATAGACTGATGTGCAAGGCAATACAGAAATCAATCTAATTGTTGTACAGCTTTTAATGCTTGAAGATGAAATACATATAAATGGGGTAGTTTGGAAAAATAATAGGTTATACAGCAAGTGTTAAACTAAGACAATCTCTAGCTGATGAGTTTACAGGTCAATTTTATTTTTTTAACTATATTTTCTATAATGACCATAACATACCTTTAAATAAGAAAATGACATTAAAAATTACAAATATTTAAGCATAAAAAATAGTTGTAGAGGAGGGAAAGGGAGTTAAATTCAAAATTTAAAACAGGCAAGGAGTAAAAGAACACTGACAGCACACGGAAACGGGGTGTCGGGAGGGGAGGTGCAGAGGAAGACACGGTGCTAAGGAAGCAAATGCTGTGGAACCTGTTGGAGAAATGGGGTGGGGCTAGGACCCTTGACTCAAGAGCTGAGTGTTAACCCAAGGGCTATAAAAGCTCCCTGGAGCCAGGAAGGGGAAGTATTCTGAACCCCAGGAGAGGTGCACAGGCAAGGGCAGCAGGCAACAGCAGCTGCAGTCCCCAGAGAAAGGCTGAAATGCCAGAGCTGGAGAGACCCGGCCAGGATCCTGGGCCTGTTCTGATCTCACAGGCAGGCAAGGAGTCTGGCTGCTGCTGAACCTCAGTGATGAAAAGGTGAGGTTACCTGACATCGAATTCCTAAATAACATGATGATTACGTGTGAGAAACACCACAAGAGGATCTCCAACATCCCGGAGGAGCTGCTACCAAGCCCAACAAAAGAAGGAAGTTATCAATACAATTATGTTGTAAAAAAAGGTTGTTACAAAAATATTTTCTGAAAATCTTCACAATATAGAGTAATTGTTGATTTTCACCTATCTTCATATATATTCTCCATGCTACATCCATCAATGAAGTCATGAATGATTACTAGAACATGAGAAATCATTATTAGTGTTTACACTCTCCATTTGTTGTGTAAGAGTATACAGTCCCTCCACAATGGGCTTCCTCTCAATCTTTTAATGCTAAAGAAGTCTCTTTGTTTTTAATCAATGGTATCACTGCTATCAATTGCACTTTTAACTTTATTAACTTCAAAATGAGTATAAAAAGCTTAATTATTTAACCCAACATAATAACTCATTTTGTACACACCTAACACGAAGCACATACAAAAATAATAAGACGTTTTCATTAATCTTGCCAAGATAGACCATGTGAACATTAAACTACAAAACTTGCAATTTTCTACTTGAGCCCAATTGTATTTTTTGTCTTGTTGAAGTCGTGTTTGAAAACAGATTCAGTACCAAATACATATGGATTTGGGGGCCCAAATAAACTCAATTATTTTGCAGGTTAGCGTACTTTTGTGCTTCTAAGAGAAGTGACATAAATGAATAATCCTATAGATAACTGAATAAATAATGTTTTATCTTAGAAGAGATTGGTACCTTTAGACTGGTAAAGGAACACATTCAGGCTTACCAATTCAGAAGTTATAGAACATTTATGTATGCAAAATTGCCTGTGAAATGATATGAACATTTGTTAGAACAGTAAACCAGCATGGTATCATCTTAGTGTTTAGTCAACATTACAAGAGAGGAAGACACCAATTCCCATGTTCCAAATCCCAACACGTGGCTAATCATAACCCAGCCTCTGAGGTTCACCATGTCTTCCCTGAGGAACCTTGATGAGCTTCTTCTCTACTGAGGAAACAGAGACCTATAAACTGTAACTCCTCAGAGAGAAAGTCAACATTTTTCTAGAGTTATGCTTTCATCACGGAAACTTTGTTGCTAATTTTAACACTTCCATTCCTATCTCATTTATTACCCAGCACATCGCTCTTTGTCAATTCCAAAACTCCATTTGCTCCAAGGTCCCCTCCCCACCTCACTAGTTCTCCCATTATACTGATTATACTGAGGTCTTTCACCACCATCTGGTGACTCAGTTACTCTCACCTTCCATGCATACCATTTCTCCTACTCTATTTTTTCCTCCATTATAGATGGAAAAATGCCCCCAAAATATAACCCTTCTACCTGCCTGTGTAAGATGTAGCCCATGCCTTTCTTATTCCTAAAAGAATGTGTCTTTGATTAACAGGTATGAATTTGCAAGCATGGTCTTTGCTGAACAAGAAATACCCAGCTTCTTTATTTTTTGTTTTGTTTTGAAGTAGTGTGGTAGGAACCCCTCCCTAAGGAGAAAGAAAAAAAAAAATGAAGAAAAGAGGAGAGAAGACTTCAAGGTCACCTAGATATGGGTCCAGGTGCCTACATCCCCCATGTTCTTGTAAACTGAAACAACTTAATCAGACTGCATGTTTATGTGTGTTACCATATATGGGAGACAGAGAAATAGAAAATGTATAAAAAAAAAAAAACTATGCCATGTGATGTGGGCCACTCAGTTCTTTTGGGTACGAACCCAATTGAGCGGTGCCGGCACGAATAAAGTTGCTTCCTGGAAGGAAAAGCCTCTGTGTCACGACTCTCTGTGTGAGAATCCTGCAACATTGCCTGGGGGCTCGTCCAGGATTCGGAGACGGTGCATTGCCACCTCCCTTGCCACCAGGGTACGAGCCTCGGAGCGCCGGGAGAAGCGACCTCACCTGGCACCAGCAGACCTCTTGATCCATAGGGGACTAGCCTATCCCGGTGAGCCGGGGCGAGGGCCCTGTGTGCGCTAACGGAACCCCTGAGGCCCAGGAACCACCTTATGGAGCGCCACCCACCTGACTGGTAAGAACCCGGGTTCGTGTTGGTGGACCTGCCCCTAAGAGGTGGAAGGGGAGCCTGATCACCTCCCAGAGTTGCACTAGTAAGTCCACCAGGGAAGAGGAACGAAGCTGCAACTCTAAGGTGCTGGATGTAGGGCGGTGGGCTGGAGTCGTGTGAGTGTGTGTGACTGAGACGTACAGCGGGAAGGTTCCAACCTGACCAAGGGCCGAAGTGAGTGTTGAGTCCCAGTCTGCGGTTCCGTGGCGACCTCATACGGCTTAAGGCAGCGTCAGACTTCCTCAGGAGTCTGATCCGGGTCAGGAATTGAAACTGAACCCACCAATACTAAGAGGAGCCTGAAATATCTCCAAGAGGAGAGCGGCCAGAAATGGACAAAGCGGGTGTGCATCCTTTCCAAACTGGTCCCCCTCCTTCCCTGATCTTCCCTTTCTTGTGCGTGAAAGTCATCTGTTAGGGGGAGGAAATGGGTGGAAAGCAGAGTAAACCCACTCCCCTAGAGTGTATGTTGAGGAATTTCAAAAAGGGATATTCAGGACTGAGCCAGCCAGGTAGCCCTTTTCTTTAGTTTTAACAAACCAATATAAATCTGCTGGGAGCCACACCAGTCTCTCTGGATGGCGGTCACAGCAGGGAAATGGCAGTGTTTGCACAGCTCCTGCCATGAGAAACGAAAACTGGTATCTCTTTCTGATACTACTGGCTCATGTTGGAAATAAGCCTGCTGGTATTGACCAGGCCTCACAATATTCCGTATCAGACCAATATACCGCACATAGATACCTCATAAGGAAAATCATATTTCTGCCTTTACAAAAGAGATTTTAGATGAAAGCTATGAGAATGACTGTCAAAAGGCTCTTCCTATGGGCCTTGCAGATCCAAGACTTAGATAATAAAGGGGGTTAAGAACACAGAGTTACAATTAAGCCTGGCCCCGAGACAAAGAGACTCATTTAGAGTTAAGGAACAGATAAGAGCAGAACTTAAGTTAATACTTACACCTTTTCTAACTGGTGATGTATGGCAGTACCTTCCCCAAGGCCTACTTTCTGCAAACACCCTCCCTTACAGGTGGCTGGGATGAGGATAGATAAGAGTAGCTAAAACATAACTCAAAAACAAAAGGCTGACACATTTAGGGCCTCCGTGGTGTTCACACATTCAGCATCAAATAGGTTTCCACAAACAACTTATTAACCAGCTCAAAAACATTCATCTTCTTGAGACCCAGACGGAATGACTCTTAGCCCATCTATACACTTAACCCATGACCTAACCTTAGTGTTATTAACTTAGAACAAATATGTATCCTGTCTTTTACTAAGAATACCCTGTTAATTCTTTAGTTATAAGATTTACTTAACCTCACTATAATTGGAATAGTTCTGCAAGAATATTTTTGTAAAACCTGCTTCTGTACACTTTCCAAAACATCTTATCACAAAGAGTTTTCCATTGTAAAAATTCCTTTTTCTGATGTCATGTTATCATTCAACCTATAAATAAAGACACCAAAACTGACAGGACAGAGATGCCTGCCTGGTGATGAGAAAGAATCTCAGGGCTCTCTCACTCTCTCCTTCGCCAACACCATCCATCCTTCAGGGACCCCTGGACCTGCTGGAGCCGGCCTCCGGCATAAATCCAATTCTGTCACTAGGTTGGGAATTTAGCATCAGACAATATTCTAATGGAACTCCCCGATTAAACTGTGTTTGGAACCCAGGGTCTTAGCACCAAAGCATAATGTCCCCATAGTTTTCAATGGCTTACCACCATGACACCTACCACCCAGCCTGCATGGTCCTCTCAATTCAGGTGCTTGCCTCCCTCACTAGGGATCAACAGAACCTTGCCACGGGTACTTGTTTCTCTGCTCAGGATCCTCTTTCTCTAGGTATATCACAAAGCTATCCTTTTTGAGGTCTTCACCTCTCCAGAGTACTGCCACTGAGCATTAACATAGTAATTTGCCATTTCAGGAATCCAGGATTTCAACCTCTTTCTAATGTAACTCTTCTTCCCCTGACCCTTTCTCCCTCACTCTTATTTGTCTATTGGGCATGCTTCCGTATTTTTTGGTTGACTTGGGTATTTATAGGTCATGGGGGGGGGGGGAACAACTTTAAGCAGCTTCTGCTTTCTGCCAGGCAAAAGTCCGCCAGATAGGGAAAGACTAAGGCTCTGAATACTTGGTTTAATTTTGTGGTGAAAAGATGGTATGGGAGAAAATATCCAAGAAGAAAATACAAGCAAAGATATATCTAAGAAGAAAAAGTAATAATCCAATTAATTATCTTACTGTGCACTTTGACCTTGCACATTATCAACCTCCCCTTCTGCATGGGAATCTTCTTTTGTTCCTAAGATTTTTTTTATAAACAAAGAAAACTGTCTTTGCATCAACCCTTCCTCTGCCAAACCAACAAAACTGCTCCAAGCTCTTCACCTCTCATTCCCTTCTGCATCCACTATAAACTGATCCTGTGAGATTCTACACTAGCCTTCAATCCCAAAATTCAACCTTAACTCTCATCTTTTTTTACTTCTTTTTGATATTTCAGTCCATTAATGACCCTCTCTTTACAGTTAGTTCCTGTTTTGCTTTTATAAAATGACAACATTGTGTTTACATCCTTTCTCTTATCTCCTTTTCTCTTTTAAGTCTTTCCTTGTTTCTTCCCACACAAAATTCCCTGTTCTGTCTTGAAACTATATACCCTGTCCATCAATTAAAGAGACGATGAATTTTTATTGCTTTACCTCACAACTCTTTGCTTCTGACTTTCAAATCTGGATCTCCAGGCTGGAAATCTCAGCATACCTCCAGGCCCATATTCTCATTTGCTGTATTAGGTAATTCCTCTTGAATGTTTTATAGTCACCTGTAATGTGTCATGTCTAAATTTTACCGCACAATTAAATTTCCCTCATTATTTTCCCTCAATGTCCTCAGCATTTTCATTCTCCATAACTCAAAGCCCCAGTCTTTTTAAATTTGTCTCTCTCTCCTACCTCCAGCTTACATTCAACCAGTCACCAAGTCCTATGATGCTTCCTTTAAAAATCACTCTTATCAGTCCTTCTGGTTTATTTCCACTCTTTCCATCCTATTCCTAGCTCTCACCAAAAATTCATGGATCAATAATGTGGACTTCTGGTTGGTTTCTCCACTTTCTTTTCTTCTCCACCCTCTTCTGTACGGAGTTAAATCATTTATCTTAAGCTTTAATTTCACCACGTTCAGACCTTATCCCAATTAGTTTATAACCTCCAACTTGCCACAGGATAAAAAGAATAAAATCCAAACTCCTTAGTCTGAATTTTAAAGTTTCCTTTATTCTGTAGCCATACTTCATCTTCTAGTAATCCCTAACATAAACTATTATCTAGGTTCTTTCCCTAGAATATGTCTCACTCAGTTCCATCCATGCCTTTGCACCTGCTGTGTTCCCTTCTTCCTGAAGGGAAACCCAGCCTCTCCACTGCCTACCTTTCCATCAATGCTCAGTTTCTGTCTCCTAGATGAAGCCTTCCAAGACCAGTGCAGCCCACAACAGCCCTTCCTTACTACAAACTACTGTAGTTAAAATCTCCACAGCTCATTTTGACATTTAACCAGTAATGTTTTCACTCCATTATATTTTCAACATAATTAAAATAAGAAGTTTAAGCTTCTTATGCTTAAAGCTATTTCACTTATTTCATTTATATCTCCTAAACACCAAAGACTCCCCGCCCCCCAGATGAATTAATGGAAAATCTCTTCTAGGACTGGACCAAGACTATACTGACTGCATACTACCCTATATGTACTAAAAATAAAAACATGAAAATTGACTTCAAATGCACTCTCTCAAACTCTTGCCAAATTATCTGATATCTGATATATAACAAAATACAAAATTTTTAGAAGAGGATTCTACATATTATCTCATTTGATTCTCATGTTCCAACAAAACAGAGTTGGCAATAATTACCACAGCTGATACTTATTGAGTACTATGTGTCAGGCACTGTAGCTCCTCACTTATTATCTCATGTATTATCTATGTTAATGCATTATCTCATTTAACCCTTTATTAGCTTTATCAGAAGGTACTATTATTATCTACCTTTAACCTCTGCCACATATTCATGAGACACATAAGTAACCTGTGGTGTATGACTTCTTTAGGTTTGTATAGCTACCTAGTCTGTTGGCTGGGATCGGGCACTAAGTGTCTTTACTCTCAGTGGAGTGAATTTTTAAACTCATTCTGAGGCTATTACCTTAGTTTTGTTTGTTTTTGTGTGACTTTTTCTTTGTCCAAATTATTATTTCCTCTCATATAAGGTTTTGGTCTCAAAAGATTTGCTTTGATATTATGATATCAAATTATCATAATTTTTTAATAAATTATGGTTATATAAAGTAGGTTAAGAGTTATGGTTATATACAGTAAGGTTAAGAGTTTGGGCTCCAGAGAGAGACTATTTCTAATCAGGCTTCTGCCCCTTACTAGCTCTGTTATCTTTGGTAGGTTTCTTAATCTCTTTATGTCTGAGCTCCCTTGTCTATATAATGGGGATAATTACAGTACTATTTGATATGATTGCTACAAGGATTAAATGGGGTAAAGCATGGACACCTACTTAGGAAAATGCCTGGCATGTGGTAATCACTCAATAATGATGTTATTACTACCGTTCTTTCAAAAACACATCTTTGGATATGTTTTTCTTGTATGTATTCAAGAATACATATAAATGAGTATGTATAATAGTTCCTGATGTAATTCCTCAACACGTGTTTTTTAATATTCCTTCAAAACATATCTTTGAATACATACTGTTAGTATGTATTCCGGAATACATACTTGAAGTAAACACCAAAAATAAAGTGTTAACAAGACCAACATTATAGTAGGAGACACACAATAAACTGGACAGAAAGCAAAAGGTAAAGAAGACATTACCTGTATTATAATCAAACAAGCTTATAATTATTACAATTAATTGTATCTTACAAATTTTAAACTACAAATTGAAAGAATTAAACCATGGGAATCCTAGTTTCCATATTAGGGTATCAACATAAAATGCTAAAAATACTCCAGTATAATTCCTAATAATTCCGTATTTTATCTTGCATAAATAAAATCCTCACTTATAAATACTCCAGGGATACTTGGATTGAGTGTCCAATTCTTGGTTTCGGATCTCACCCTTCCTGAGTTCAAGCCCTACATCAATCAGGCTCCGCGCTGATAATGCAGAACCTGCCTGGTATTCTTTCTCTCTCATTCTCTGTCTCTCCCTCTCCCCGTCGTGTGCACTCTTTCAAAATAAATAAATAAACTTTAAAAAATAAAAATCTTTTTAAAAAAGTAACTTATAAATACTCAAATGTGGTTTATTAGGCAGCTACCACTTGATGGCAATAGCGTGGCATAAAACAGGACAGGATACTAATGAATACCTCAGGAATTCATTTAGTAATTCATAATAGTTGTAACTCTTTCATTCAAAGTAAATCCCTAATAATTTGTTCAGTTCAATAAATTCATTGGATCTTGCTAATAAAAACAACCACCATTAGCAGTTAATGTATTCATTCACTCACTAAATGTTTATTAACGGTCTATTTAGTAGGTACTCTCCTAGGCACTGGATAATAAATAGGAGAAAAAAATGGTTTTACTTCTTGATGACCTTACAACTAGTAGATAGGTACATGACTTTTTTTTTAATTTTTTTTTTTAATGTTTTATTTATTTCTAGGAGACAGAGAGAGACAGCGTGAGCAGGGGAGGGTCAGAGAGAGAGGGAGTCACAGACTGAAACAGGCTCCAGGCTCTGAGCGGGCAGTCAGCACAGAGCCCGACGCGGGGCTCGAACCCACGAACCGCGAGATCATGACCTAAGCGAAAGTCGGACGCTTAACCGACTAAGCCACCCAGGCGCCCCATGACTTTTTTTAAAAAAATCACCACAGTGCAGTAAAGAATCATAATTACGACATAACTATGAAACAGGGTATAAAGAGGGGCCCGGATGGCTCAGTCGGTTGAGCCTCCAACTACTGACTTCGGATCAGCTGTGATTCTCTCTCCCCTCTCTCGCTCTCCCCCTCGGTCCCTCACTTCAGCTCCTATGCACTCCCTCTCTCTAAAAATAAAAAGTAAAATAGGGTATAAAGGAACAAGCAGTCAATTCTTGGGGATTCATTAACTGATCCACGACATGAGTGTTAGTGCTATTAACATTTCACTTATTATTTGCTGTATATATTATCAGTTATAATTACTAGCATCAATGTGTTACTGAGAACGTAGTAGTGCCCGGCGCTGTTCAAGGCAGAGGATATCAAAGAAAACGAAATAACCGAAATGCAGGCCTGAGCGGAGCTGACGCTCGGGTAGGTGAATGCGGGTATAAACCAAACTGGCCAGGTTCCGACATACACTGCTTTTGAGAGGCTTTTTTGCGTGCCTCCTCTCCGTCTAAGGAATGTCTTCATTCACCGGGCTCCCCCGATGGCAGCCCTGGCTAGAGCCCACGGCCCACTGCAGTTTGGACACTCGCTGCTTTCAGGAAGGTGATGGCCTCGCGCTAATCACATCACTTCCATCTTTTTTAACAAAAACAGTCCGAGTCCAGCTAACCGCACAGCGCCCCCTGACGCCCAGGGGAAGCAGGGCAACGCTGGGAAAAAGGAAAAGGCCGAGGAAGACGCGGAGGCGGGGAGTCTACACCGACGCGCGCGGGGCCGCGCGCCCCTCCTCCCGCACGGTCCCCGACTGCCCCCCGCTGGCCGGCACTGCATCCTCCCGCGCCGACGCACGAATCCGCTCCCGTCTTCTCCGAGAGGACCAAGGACGGGGAGCCGCCGCGCTGCGCTTCCCCGCGCTCCCCTCCGAGTTTGGCAAAACACTGTTCTTCTTGGAAGGCAAACCCCGTAGGGGCCCCTGTCGCAGGCTAGCTACAAATTGGCAACAATCCTCTGCCATCTCCCCCGACGGCAGCCCATTAGCCTCCAGCTGCTCTTCCCGAGGAGCGGGCGGGGGTCTCCTCAGGCCGCCCGGAATCGGAATCGGGCTGGGGAAGCGCACCCCCGGGGCACAAGGGGAAGCAAACAAGCCTGAGTGCGGCTTGGGGGCGGACGTTATTAAACAAGCGCACGAATCAACGTGAACTTACTACCGAAGTCCACACCCGCGGGGTGACGAGAGAACGTGTTTCTGAGGGAGCGACGCCCCGTGACCAACCGGGCAAAAGGGCGGCAAAGGCACTCCGCTAGAAGCAGCACCCCCTTTTCTGATTTTACTGGGTAACCGGGGCCCCACGGGTCACGGATGCGTCCCTCTGGAGGGGAGGGCAAAAACGCCAACACACGACGAACTTTCGGAACCAGAGCCCGCCACCTACCTGGCTCCGAGAGCCCACGCAGGGCGGCCGCCTCGCCGCTCCCGCTTCNTGAGCTGAGCGACATCAGCAAAGCTAGGAAGCTGTGCGGCAGGCACCTCATGAAGGAAATCGTAAAACTCTGTGGCAATGTCAGCTGGCACTTCTTGAAGGAGGAAACCCCCAAAATCCCACTGTTTCCCCAGGCCGATGAGAAGATCGAGACCTTCATCCCCGACCGGCTGGAAAGCTCCCAAACCACTTTCCCAGCCTGGGCGAGAGGCACAAACCCAGGTAAAAATACAAACCAAAGGCGTGTTTGTTCATCCTTGTACATTTCTTTCCCCCAGATTCGCTCTGCCAGGCAGGGAGCTTCCTCGGGAAATGGAACTTGTGCCTAGCACCCAGAAAAATAAAAAAATTTTGTAAGCCAGTATATTGGCAACAGACAATGAAGCTTTTTTTTTTTAACTGAGAGGAAATAAGTATGCACATATAAATGAATACATTTATATAAGAATGCTACTTCTTCCCTAGCTTTCCCTTAGCTGAGTATACTTGTCATCTGACAAACTCTTTCAAAAACTCTTAAATTTCATTTTCCCTGTGAGATCATCACTGACTCTTTCATAGCTTCTCACTCCATTCTCCATCCACCACGATGTCTAACACGTAGATCTATCTGACCATCATCAGGACCGGCCCAACGATCGGCCCAGCCCAGTGCAGAATAGAAATACAGGGCGCCTTGTTCAGAAGCAAGATAGGGCCATCGAAGGTACTAAAGTAAAGAGTTTTTCCCCCTTTTTTGTATCTCCTCCGCTCACATACATGGTCCATTGTCCCATCAGACTTCACTTAAAAATTAAAGTACTTAACACTTCAATTATAAGATAAAAATTTTTGAGACTTTCAAGACCGCAACAATAGAGCATTATGAAAAACACAAAGTTCTCCTAAGCGCTGACTGCAGGAGTCTCATCCCGTAAGGCCAGTCCAGTATACCATACCATATTATAGGGATTATTTCATGCATGTTTTTATCTGAAATGCCGAGCAGAGGGCCTGGCACACACTATGTGCTTAATACATGCTGAATGTATACTTAATGCTTTTATGCAGTCTTTAGGAAGAATATTCTTGTTTCAGATCCACTGTTCTCTTCCAAATGTAGTTGTACATTTTAGTATCAACGTGGTTTGCCATTTTAAAAGAAAATACATTTTATGTATAGGCTGTCCATAGCACAGGGTCATTGAAATTATTGCCTTTAAAGTAATTCAATTAATTTAATTTGATTTGGACAAATTTTGCAAAAAGTCAAGATTACTGAAATTAAGGAAAGGGGTGGACTATTGTGCCCAAAAAACACCCTCCTGTGGATGACTGAAACAAGTAGCCTCCCACATCATAGGTGCTTGTTAACTTATTATTTAATGAGTGAATGAACAGAACTTATTCCATTCTTCCTATTGCTGCTAAGGGGACAAAAACTTTGAAATACAGAAATAACAGAAACGACCAGACTGAATCTTGGATCATTTTCTACCACCAAACCTACATACATGTAAACTCATTTTATTTTGCTCTTATAATGAAAGAAGTATCTCTCCCCAGCCTTCCAGTACTTTAATTGAGTGGTTCCCATACTTTAACACGCATATGATTCTCTTGGAGAACAAAAGCTGTCAATAGATAGGTTCTCAATCAGTAGGGGTTGGGATGAGGCCCTAGCAGTCCACATTTTTACATGCTCCCAGAAATGCCTGATGCTCTCACTACCTATACTGTAGTCAAAATTTTACATTCAGACATCCAAACTTGAGTTTATTTATTTTTTTAAATGTTTTTAATGTTTATTTGAGAGAGAGAGAGAGAGATGATTCTTCAAGCGGGGAAGGGGCAGAGAGAGCAGGAGACCCAGAATCCGAAGCAGGCTCCAGGCTCTGAGCTGTCAGCACAAAACCCGACTCAGGGGCTGGAATCCACGAACCGTGAAATCATGACCTGAGTCAAAGTTGGAAGCTTAACCGACTGAGCAAGGCAGGTGCCCCAATAAGCTTGGGTTTGTTATTTAAAAAGAACTTGGAATCCCTTTTCTCATCAAAGCCTGCTCTGAAGACTATTAAATTTTTCAAGAGTAACTTTAAAACTCAGAGCTGATTAATGACTCCTTTGTTTCAGGTATTATTCACACTACCCTGGAGGAATAAATGCTATTAATTCAATGAAAAGGGAGTTTCCGTGAAACAAGATTTGTTGGAAATTAAAATGTATCTTACCACATTTTAGAATTGTCTTACTCATGTAAACATGTCATTGTGAGAACTATGTAAAAGACAGTTTTCTGAAGTGGAAATGTCATGTGGCAGTAAAGCCACAGTTGTCTTAAAATGTGTGGAAGAGTGAAAAATGGATTTAAGTTATCAATATGAATTTGCATCGAGTTCATTTTTTTATTCGCAAATTAGTTAACATACAGTGTAATCTCGGCTTCAGGAGGAGAACCCAGTGATTCATCTCTTACATATGACATCCAGTGCTCATTCCGAAAAGTGCCCTCCTTAATGCCTGTCACCTACTTAACCCACTCCCATCCCCATCAACCGTCAGTTCGTTCTCTGTATTTAAAAGTCTCTTATGATTTTTTATCTTATTTTTCCTTCCCTTCCCCTATGTTCATCTGTTAAGTTTCTCAAATTCCACGAGTGAAAATTATATATCTTTCTTGAATTTGTGCCAAAGTTTTAAAAATTATTAATCTATTAGGAAAGATGACATTCAGTCTATCCTGTTAATTTCCAGTGAATAATTAGAAGTTGTAGAGAGGTATGTGTTCCAAATAGAGAATGTATAATTATGCCATTTCTGTCCGTTTGAATGTGGCTGAACAGTTGATTAACTTTAACTTGTACTAGCAGGACACATTTCTATGTTAGATCAAGTCAGTTACCAACAATTTTAATCTTCTGATGATCTATCTGACTCCGACATAGGGAAAGATAGTTTGGTGCACTGATATTAAAAAATGCTTCTTGGAGGGCGCCTAGGTGGCTCAGTTGGTTAAGCATCCAACTCTTGATTTCAGCTCCAGTCATTGTCTCGTGCTTCATGGGACTGAGTCTCCCTTGTGGCTCTACACTGGCAGTACGGAGCCTGCTTGAGATTCTCTCTCTCTCTCTCTCTCTCTCTCTTTCTCTCTCCCTCTCTCTCTCTACTCCTCCCCTGCAAAAATAAACATTTTTTAAATGCCCTTTTTCAGAGCTATTCATACATAAATTGAATCTGAAATTGTGTGCGCTTCTCAATAGTGGATCTTTGAGGGTATGTATGGGCCATGGCTCCAAGACCTACCCCAGAATGTGGCATCATGAAGCTAACATCATATTTCTAAATTCTGACTGGGTATGGTACTTCCCAGCTGTTAGTGCCAGGTGAAATTATGAATGTGTTGTCACTAGCTTTTCATAATCGGTAACACCTATTCCAGTTAGATTGGTCATATTCCCCTATTCTTGGTCTTCATTCATTTATTCTTGTTTTTTGTTTGTTTTTTAGATATCATTATCACAAATGGGCTGTGCAGGACCCCCTTCTTTATATATTAATTCAATAAAATTCGAGTGCCTGTCATGTGCTAGGTATGCTTCTTGGTGCTTGGAATATAAAGGTGAAGAGTTTTCCTCAGGTAGCAGTGTAGGCTCCTCCCCTTATGAAGTTTACAGAATAGTGAACATAGATGGTACACATAAGTACATTACACAGTATGTTGGAAGATGATTAGTCTTCTGCTATCTCCTTTCTCCACTCCCATTCTCCTCCTCCCATAGGCAACCATTCCAAATTGTGTATTTATATTTGTATACTTTTTTTGCAACTTGTGCATTATTTATTGTGTGGTGTATTTTTAAAATATATTGAAATGGTATTAAAGATCTATCTCTTGAGGCACCTGGGTGGCTCAGTCAGTTGGGCATCTGACTTTGGCTCAGGTCATGATCTCACAGTTCATGAGTTCGAACCCCGCGTCAGGCTCTGTGCTGGTGGCTCAGAGCCTGGAGCCTGCTTCAGATTCTGTGTCTCCCTCTCTCTCTGACCTTCACCAGCTCATCCTCTGTGTCTCTCTGTCTCTCTATCTCAAAAATAAATAAACATTAACAAATGTTTTAAAGATCTATCTCATAGTATTTGTGAACAATGCTTCAGACTGCTCCATAATATTTATACACATTCCCGACATTTTATTTATTCTCTCAGCAGTGAGCACCTAACTTAAATAGCCTTCAACTTCCTGCCACTATAAATAACACTGCAGTGAACAAACATCACGACATATGCTCCGTTAAGGAACTGTGTGAACATTTCTCAGAGATATATACCTAGGGGTAAAATTGCTATGTAAGAAAACGTGTGTATGCTGCATTTGCTTGAGGTGTGCCAGACTGCTCTGCAGAATGGATGCACCAATTTACCATTGCACTCATCAGTGCTCATGGGCTCCTGTGTTCTCATGTTCATACCAACAGTTAGCATTATACAGTTCTTTACTTTTCTCCATGTGATAGGATGAAATGGCATCTTATTTTTGTCTTAACTTGATCTGGATGTGAGCACCTCTTCATATATACATTAGTCTTTGGGGGGTTTTCCCCCTAAAGTTTTCTGTATATAATTTTCATTTGGAGTTGAATTAGTTGATTTCTAAGAGTCATTGTACTATGCACAATAGCTGTTGGCTTTAGATACTGCAAGTATGTTCTCCTATTCTGTCATCTGTCTATTGGTGCTGCTTGACAGAAAACCTCAATTTTTATATAATTAGGCAATAAGTGTTTTGCCTTATTCTTCATACTTCTGAAATTTTACTTTAGAGGTCCTTTTCTGTCCCTCTGTTCACTTTATAGATTTACTTTTCACATTAGGTTCTTAATTCTTCTGGAGACTGCTTTGGTCTGTTCTGGCTAGCATTACTATCTTAGTTTTTTTCAAGATGTCTTATTTTTCTCTACAAAAGTAGCTAATTTTCTTGATACCACCAACTATATAATAATTTTTTCCATTGACTTCTAGACCTACCTTTTTTGTTTACTGTTTGTCTGAGTTTCCTATTCTATTTAATTGGTCTTTCTATTTGACCATGTACAATTACTATACTGTTTTTTAATGATATGACTCTGTAGGATGTCATTTATAGGAGGGCACATCTTCAATGTTTTTTTCCCCTTAAGATTCACTAATTCTCAACCTTTATTCTTCCCTATATAATTAACAGTAAGTGCATTGAATTTTCTTAAGAAATCCATCTGCTAAGCGGTGCCTGGTGGCTAGGTCAGTTAAGCATCAGACCTCTGCTCAGGTTATGATCTCACAGTTCGTGTGTTCAAACCCCACAAGGGGCTCTGTGCTGTCAGCGCAGAGCCTGCTTCAGGCCTCTGCCCCACCCACTCAAAAATAAATAAGCATTAAGAAAATCCATCTGCCTCAACAAAATGTTAGCACCCATATTCAACAATACTTAAAAGGATCATCCATCACAATCAAATGAGATGTATTCTGGGAATTCAAAGATGATTCAGTATTTGCAAACCAATCAGTATGATTCACGAACAAAATGAAGGATAAAAGTCATGATCATCTCAACAGATGCTGAAAAATATTTTGACAAAATTCAACATCATTTATGATAAAAACTCTCAACAGTGTGGGTTTAGAGGGAACATACCTCAACATAGTAAAGACCATGTATGAAAAACCCAGAGTTAACTTCATACTCAAATGTGAAAACCTGAGAGATTTTCCTCTAACATCAAGAATAAGACATGGATGCCCACTCTCACCACTTTAATTCAAAATAGGACTGGAAGTCCTAGCCACAGTAATCAGATAAGAAAAATAAATAAGAAAAAAAAATTTTTTAAATGGGGGGGCGCCTGGGTGGCTCAGTCGGTTAAGCGTTCGACTTTGGCTCAGGTCACGATCTCGTGGTCCATGAGTTCAAGCCCTGTGTTGGGCTCTGTGCTGACAGCTCAGAGCCTGGAGCCTGTTTCAGATTCTGTGCTTCCCTCTCTCTCTGTCTCTTCCCTGCTCATGCTCCATCTCTCTCTCAAAAATAAATAAACATTAAAAAATAAAGAAAAAGAAAAAGAAGTAAGAGCCATCCATATTAGTAAGGAAGAAGATACACTGTCACTATTTGCAGATGATATGGTACCATACATAGGAAACTCTAAAGACGCCACCAAAAAACCATTAGAAGTAATAAATGAATTCAGTAAAGTTGCAGGGTACAAAATTAATGTACAGAATTGGTAGTGTCTCTATACACTAATAATGAAGTAGCAGAAAGAGAAATTAAGAAAACATCCCCATTTACTATTGCACCAAAAGTAATAAAATATCTTGTAATAAACTGAACCAAGGAGGTGAAGGGCCTATCTTCTGAAAATTATAAAAACATTGATGAGAGAAATTGAAGATGGCACAAATAGAGATATATTCCATTCTCATGGATTGGGAGAATTAATATTTTTAAAATGTACATCTACAGATTCAGTGCAATTCCTACCAAAACAGCATTTTTTACAAAACTGGAACAAATAAGACTAAAAATTGTATGGAACCCCCCCACACACACACACACAAATAGGCAAAGCAGCCTTGAGAAAAAAGAACAAAGCAGGAGGAATTACAATTCTAGATTTCAAAATATACTACAAAACTACAGTAATCAAAATAGTATGGTCCTGGCAGAAGAATAGACACATAGATCAATAAAAACAGGCTAGAAAGCCCAGAAATAAACCATACTTTTATGGTCAATCTATGACAAAGGAGGAATGATATAAAATGAGGAAAAGATAGTCTCTTCAGTAAATTGTGCTGGGAAAACTAGATAGCTACCTGCAAAAGAGTGAAACTGGACCATACACAAAAATAAATTCCAAATGGATTAAAGACCTAAATGTGAGACCTGAAACCTTAAATTTCCTAGAAGAGAACAGGCATTAATTTCTTTAATATCAGCCAGAGAAACATTTTTCTAGATCTGTCTCCTAAGGCATTCAAAATATTTTTGCAAAAGCAAAAATAAACTATTGGGACTTCACCAAAATAAAAAGCTTTTACACAGCAAAGGAAATCATCAATGAAACAAAAGGCAACCTGCTGAATGAGGGATGATATTTGCAAATGATATACCTGATAAGGGGTTAATGTTTAAAAAATAGAAAGAACTTAGCTCAAGACCAAAAAAAAAAAAAAAAAAATCCAATTTAAAAATGACCAGAGGACCAAAATAGATATTTTCCCAAAGAAGACATACGGCCAATAGACATGTTAGAAGATGCTCAACATTACTAATCATCAGGGAAAAGCCAATCGAAACCACAATGAGATGTCACCTCATACCTATCACAATAGCTAAAATCAGAAAGATAAGAGGGGCACCTGGGTGGCTCAGCTGGTTAGGTGTCTGACTCTTGATTTTGGCTCAGGTCATGATCTCATGACTTGTGGGTTGGAGCCCCGCATCAGTATGTCTGCTGACAGCACAGAGCCTGCTTGGGATTCTCTCTCGCCCTCCCTTTCTCTGGCTCCATCCCACTCTCTCTCAAAATAAGTAAATACACCTTAAAAAAACATAAAGAGACAAGAAATAACAAGTGTTGGTGAGGATGTGAAGAAAAAAGAACCTTGTGCACTTTGGTGGGAATGTAAGTTGGTGTAGCCACAGTGAAAACCTCTATGGAGGCTCCTCAAAATTAAAAATAGAAACACCGTATGATCCAGTAATTTCACTTCTGGGTATTTACCCCCCAAAACCCAAAAATAGTAGTTCACAAAGATATGTCCCCCTATGTTTATTGTAGCATTATTTACAATAACTAAGAAATGGAAGCAACCCAAGTGTCCATTGATAGATGAGTGAATAAAGAAAAGGTGGTACACACACACACACACACACACACACAGAGGAAAATTATATAGCCATTCAGAGAATGAGATCTTGCTATTTGTGACAGCATAGGTAGACCTGGAAGGTATTACACTAAGTGAGGTAAGTCAGACTGAGAAAGACAAATACCACAGACCTATAAATGCAGAGAATAAACTGATAGTTGCCAGAGGAAAGGGTGGTAGAGAGAATGGGCAAAATCTGTAAAGGGGAGTGGGAGATACAAGCTTCCACTTATGGAATGACTAAGTCATGGGAATAAAAGGTACAGCATAGGAAATATAGTCAATGACATTATAATAGCATTATATGGTGACATATGATAGCTATTCTTGTGGTGAGCACAGCATAATGAAAAAAATAAAAATCTATCTGTA
Source organism: Crocuta crocuta (assembly GCF_008692635.1). Lineage (NCBI taxonomy): Eukaryota > Metazoa > Chordata > Mammalia > Carnivora > Hyaenidae > Crocuta > Crocuta crocuta. Next base: position 16,513,516 of record NW_027529428.1, on the reverse strand, counting down.
GGTTTAATTGAGATGCATGGAATATATAGATTAATTTGAAGAAGATTTGTATCTTTTAAAAATAACAAGTGTGGAGTATTTTTATATTCTATCATTAGAATTTTAAAGTTTTCTCAGTGGAGATTTTCTCTATTGTAAAATCCTTATACTTTGTTTTCGTTGCTATTGTAAATACCTTCTAATTGTATTTGTGTTGAGTGATTTTTGGTTAGAGAAATGCAAAGGAGTTTTACAGGATGATCTTTATCTAGTAATTATGCTGAACTACCTTAATGGTTCTCAGAGTTTGTTTCTACATTCTATCATTTACAAATGATAGTTTTGTCACTTCCTTTCTAAACCTTACACTAGTATTCTTCTTTATTTTTCTTCTAGCATTGGCCAGGTCCTATAGTGTTAAGCAGTAGTAATAGTGTGATGTCTTGTCATGTTCCTAATTTTAAAGGGGAATGCGTTTAAATTTCTCCATTAGGTATAATGTTTATAATGTTATATAAACTTTACCAAAATAAGGGAGTTGCAATTTTTTTAATCATTACAAGTAGGGCTGAACATTCTTAAGGCCTTTTGGGGGATATCATTTTGCATATTAATATGATTTTTCTCTTTTACTAATTAATTCACCAAATACTTATTCAGTACCTGTTAAGGGTCAGGTACTGCTGTAAGCCCTTGGGATATAAGTCAACAAAGCAGATGTCTGGTCTCATGGAGATTGCACAGTAAGAGAACATAATACATGAGTAAATATTTGAAGGTAATAAGAACTATAGAAAAGAGCAAAACAGGATAAGGGAGATCAGGAGGAGGGCGGCTGGAGGGTGCGTGATAGGATTAAATACTGTAGTCAAGGCAGCGCTCATTGGAAAGGTGAGGTTTGAGAAAGAAGGAGGTAAAGGACTCAGGCAAGCAGACAGCTGGGGGAAGGGTGTTTAGGCAGAGGAATGAGCAGAGCAAATGCACTTCTGTGCTGTTCACACAGGGCAGGCAAGGCTCTTGTGGCTAGAGCAGAGAGAGAGGTTATAGGCAGGCCTAGAGACGGTGTTTAGACCACTGTAAGGGCTTTGGCTTTACTGTGAGTGGTAAAGTCATTACAGGCTTTCAAGAAGAAGAATGACATTAATTGACATTTTAAAGGGACCGCTCTGGCTCCTGTGTTGCGGACAGGTTGTAGGGAGGCAGGCATAGAAGCAGAGAGCTGCTTTGGGCCGTGCGGTGTTCGAGATGACAGCTGCCGGATGAGATGGTAGCAGCGGAGGTACTGGAAGTTGTTTTATTCCTGATCTATTTGAGCAGGTTTTATGTAAGCTACGAGAAAAAAGAGAACTCAAGAATGATTCCAATATGATTGGTGAAATGTTTATTTATTTTAAGAGAGAGAGAAGTGACCAGGAGAGGGACAGAGAGAGAGAGAGAGAGAGAGAGGAGAGAGGATCCCAAGCAGCCTCCATGCTGTCATGCAGAGCCCAACATGGGGCTCGATACCATGAATCATGAGATCCATAACCTGAGCCAGAAATCAAGAGTGGGACACTTAACCGACGAAGCCACCAGGCGCCCCCCAGTATTTCTTTGAAATGTGATCCCAGAGTTTTTGCTTTGAACACCTGGAAGTATAGGGCTCCTATCAACTGAGATAAGAAGGGCCTCAGGTGAAACAGATCTGGAAGACTATCAGTGCTTCAGTTTGGTGCACATTGACTTTGAGATACTGAAGTGGAAACACTGAGTGGGAAGTAGAACATATGAATCTGGGGTTTGGAAAAAATCTTACTTGAAGACAGGGATTTAGGAAGCATAGGTACATAGATGGTTTTCAGAGCCGTAGGACTGGATGAGATCACCAAGAGAAGAAGTGTAAATAGAAAAGAGCACCAAGGACTGAGTCCTAGAAGACATCAATATTAAAAAGCTGAAGAGGAAGTATTTGCAAAGGAGACAGAAAAGAAACAAATAGGTGGGAAGAAGAGAGAAGGTGGTGTCCTGGACACCAAGTGAAGAAAGTGAGTCAGATGAGAAGTGGTTGTTGAATTAGCAATATAGAGATCATTTGCGACCTAGAAAAGAGAAGTTTGGTGAAGCAATGGAACAAAAGTCTGATTAGAGAGGGTTTAAGACAGAATGAGAGAAAAGGAATTAACAAATAATAGAAAACTATGAAGGAGTTTGGCTACACAGGGGAGACAACAAACAGGATGGTAACTGGTAGGGTAAGCAAAGCCAAGAGAAGTGGTTTGGGCTTTTTTTAAGCGGAAGAAATAATTTTTCTTTTCTTATCTTTTTTTTTTTTTTGGTGCTTATAGGAGTGATTCACTAGGCATGAAGAGTTGATGATGAAGGGTATAGAACAGCATTGCTGGAGTGGTACCTTGGAGCAGGAAGAGGAGGGGAGGTCCAGTCCATAAATGGAGTAGCAGGCTTTAGAGTGCGTAGCTCACCTATGTACATAGGTAGGAAGGCAGGATATATGGGTACAGATTTTAAAGACGAGTAAAAAAAAATGGTGAAGGGAACAAATGCAAGTTCTCTTACGATTGCTTTCCTTTTCTTTAAAATAGAAAGCAAACATAACTGAGAGTGAGTAGGAGGGTTAATAATGTGGTAAATTGTATTTTGGGATATTGACTTGTCTTTGAATTCCTGGAATAAACACTTTCTAAATTAATTTGTAAAATATGTTTATGAATTCAGTTAACTAATATCTTATTTAGGACTTCCACATAAACATTTATAAGTAAGTAGGCTCATGTGGTTTTTTGTTTCTTTTTAAATCATGTTGTTCTTATCCAGTTTGGGAAGAAAGCATATATGAGGTTCACAAAAGATACTGGGCAGGTATTGCTCTTCTCTTCTTTTCCTGAAACAACCTGTATATCATTAGAACTTACTGTCCCTGAAAATCAGGTAGAACCTACCTCTAAAACCATCTATGTCTGTCTTTCTAAGTTTTCTGTACCAATTATGGCATCTTGTATTTTTTCTAATAATTCATCCATTTCATTTTGACTTTTAAATGTATAAGCATTCATAATATTCATTTGTGTTAAAAACTCACTTCTCTCTATGGTTCTTTTTTTGTTGTTGTCCATTTTCATCTCTTTTTTCTTGATTAGTCTGGCTAGGGTTGCATCTATTTTCAAGAACCAGTTTTGGGTTTCTAAACATTGACAGTGTTTGGGTTTTGTATTTCACTGAGTTCTTAACTTTTTACTATTTGGGTCCTCTCTGTTGCTCTTTTTCAAATCCATTTATCTGAATACTCGTGTTAACCTTGTCTTCTGGTGAGTACAGCTTGTTTCTCATTAAATTCCCTCCCCAATGTGACATGTAGTTTTCATTAACTAGTCTTTAGCTGCCTTCACTTGTGATTTTCCTTCTTATTGTTTTGTTTTCTTCGTTTTTTGTTTTTTTGTTTGTTTTTTATTCTCTGAGTGACAGAACTTGGCACATCTCTACAGGAAGCTCTTCCTTCAATGTGCCTAGACAACCTAATTTACTTTTTCCCTTCAGTGTCCTCTGTTAATTATGACACATTTTATTCAATCACGGATTTATCTGTCTTAGATGCCTTACTGTTCAATATCTTTAATATCTATCCTAAAGTTTTAATGTTCCACAAGTCAGCTTAAGCATTTTAAATACAAAGTTAGTGGGGCACCTGGATGGCTCAGTTGGTAGAGCATGCGACTCACAATCTCAAGGTAGTGACTTCAAGCCCCGTGTTGGGTGTGGAGCCTACTTTAAAAATACATACATACGTATATACATATGTAAATACAAAATTAGTAAATAGTGTTCTAATAGGACTCTAACTATAAGAGACAGGAATTTATCTAAGTAACCTTAAGAAAAACTGGTAGGGGAGATAGTTATTATAGAAACAAGATGTAGGAAAGGACTTGGAAAGGCTCTGGAAGACCTAAGGAATCACATCAGCTTTAAAAACCACCTTCTCTCTTTTTATCTCTCTGTTTCCTTTCTCCTCTAGTATTGATGTTCCTTTATGGCTTTAGCTTGTCATGACAAGCTTCATAGTACCCTTTCAGTGTTGGTTCTCACTAATCTTCTTCTCATTACTTCTTAGTCATAAGTTCACAGATAGGAAATTAATGGGCCAACTCATGTTTTCACATGGCATGGATTGCTGGCCACCATGGTAGATTGGTTTCTTTGGGGTCAGGTACTGACAACCTCCAGTCTGTTCAACTGTGGGCCTAGGGTAGAGTCATGTGGCTCAGAACATGTCTAAGGGCTGGCTCCACAGCAGTGATTATAGGCAAATATATCCTTCTAGAAGAGATAGTAGATATCCAAGGGCAATAATGGAATCCACCAGGTCTCCAATTAATTACCTTTTGGATTTATTTTAATTTTCTTCCAATAATACTGAGTTAAGAGCAGTATAATAGCAATCAGTTCATTGAGCACATCACCACTTCTTCATTTACATATAGTTCAACAAAGAACAAAATGGCTTCCACTAACCACTTAGTTATAAGATGTGCATAAAAAAGACAAATACAGTAATCCCACCTTATCTGCAAGGGATATACTCCAGGACCCCCAGTGGATGCCTGAAAGGATAGTACCAAACCCTATATATGTTGTTTTTTCCTATACACACATACCTAATATAAAATTTAATTTATAAATAAGGCACAGTAAGAAGTTAATAATAACAAAATATAACATATAATAATATACTGTAATAAAAGCTATGTGAATGTGGTCTCTCTCAAAATGTGTTATCTGTCCTTACCCTTCTTGGATGATGTGAGATGATAAAATGCTGGTGTGCTGAGATGAAGTGAGGTAGATGACATAGGCACTGGGATGTAGCATCAGGCTACTACTGACCTTTTGATGCTCTGTCAGGAGGGTCATCTGCTTCCAGACCACAGTTGACTAAGGGTAACTGAAACCAGGGAAAGAGAAATTGCTGATAAGAGGAGACTACGGTAACCCAAGTCAAAGATGGGCAAAAGATTTAAACAGAGGATATACAATAAGCACATGACAGGATGCTCAACATCATTAGTCATTAGGTAAATGCAGATAAAAGCCACAGCAGGCACCACCTCACATCCACTAGGATGGCTATGATCAAAATTGGAAAATGCCAAGTGTGGATGAGGGTGTGGGACAACTGGAACCCTAGTATATCAATGATAGCTCTTAAAACAGTATGGCTACTGTACAGTCTGGTGGTTTCTCAGAAAGTTAAACAAATTTGTTGTATGAACGAGCAGTTGTACTACTAGGTATGTGCATAGAGAATTACAGACATGCATTCACACAAAACTTGTATGTAAATGTTCATAGGAGCAGTGTTCATAATAAACAAAAGGTGGAAACAACCTAAATGTCCATCAACTGATAAATGGATCAACTAAATGTGGTATATCCATACAAAGGAAAACTATTCAGTCATAAAAGGAATAGAATGCTGATACATGCTACAACATAGATAAACCTTGAAAACATTTTGCTCAGTGAAAGAAATCAGACATAAATGGCTACATGTGGTATGATTTCATTTCCAAAATAGGCAAAACCTTAGAAACGAAGAGTAGATTAGTGGTTGCCAGGGGCTGGAGGAAGAAGGAAATGGGGGTGACTGCTAATGGGCATGGGGCTTCTTTTTGGGGTGATACAACTGTTCTGGAATGAGACAGTGTTGATGGTTGCATAACCTTATGAATACACTAAAAAACACTGAATTGTATGCTTTAAAATACTGAGTTTTATGACATGTGAATGATACCTCAAAAATGTTTTCGCATAAAAAATGTGCAGAGGTTTCTAAGCTTTTTTATAGGAAAACACTACTTACAGCTATTTCAGTTAAAATACATATATTGCTTTCGAAAGCCATTTTATTATTTAAAATGTGGTTACTTGTTTTTCAGTAATTAGCAGACTTTAGTATTCTAGTATTACAACTAATTTTTTGGCTACAGGAAGATTTTAATAAAGTAGGATTTTTTTTTCTTGTCTCTCAACAGTTTCTACTTCTGCCCCTGAGGAAGAGGCAATAAACAGTTTGGAGATGTTGTCACTGCCTGAGTACAGATACAAAAGGGCCAACTTGCCACCAGATAAGACAAGAGAATTGTCCTCACAAGATACCAATCAGTATGTTCATGAGATTTTAGAATTTCAGAAGAAAAATGCAAACAAAATTAAAACCTTAAGCGGTGTGTTTTGGGGGAATCATCCCCAAAGAAAACGCAGAGGATACTCAGAAAAGTGTTGTCTTAGAGGATGTACTAAAGAAGAACTCAGCATTGCATGCTTTCCATATATTGATCATAAAAACTTACAGAAACATGTAACATCAGTCATGGCTGACATATACTAACCATCATAGGAATTATACTAACTTAATAAAAGCTTAATATATTTATTTTATTTTTGGTAATTGTCCTTGTAGGTTCTTTGCTGTGAATACCATCTAGCTGCACTTGCAGGCACTTAATAATACATTATGTGGTAATAGGAATCTTGGTATTTTCTTTGGTAATCCCAATTTTTCATATATTTTTATATTTGAAGAAGATCTTACTGGAGGTGGCATGATCCATGTAGACATCTGAGAATTACCTGTCCATGCTCGTCATTGTGCTTGAAACTCTCTCAGGCTGCATTTAAATGGCTTATGGAATGTTCTGCATTCCATCTGTATGACATACAGACTGACGCCCATGACTATTAGGCTCACTCCCTTATGCCAATACATCTGTCCGACCACGTTAAAAATAACTAACCAACTACCACTCCTAGTAGGAGCTCTTATACTGTAATAGTAGGTATGCTTTTAATTCCTTGAGTTTTATTATAGTAACTGGTCAGAAAGTTGCTACTGAGGACTTAAAGAGAGTTCAGTCAATGTCTCTAGATTACAAAAATCTCTCCAAGATACTAGGTCTTTGCTTCAAAAGTATTGATATCATGTGATACTCCATTTTGGCTTGGTCAGAATAGAGTGCTGACCTAGCCAGCAGTGACAGCATCCCCTGGGAACTTGTTAGAAATGCAGTTCTCAAGTCCCACCCCAGACCGACTGAACCAGAAACTCTGGGTGTGGGGCTCAGCAACCTGCGTTGTTACAAGTCCTCCCACTCATTCTGAGGTCAGTTAAAGGTCAAGAACTGCTGGTAAAAGTCATGTTGAAATCTGATACTAGTTATGTGCTTGCATATCTCAACTCAATATGATGTTATAACACCAAGTTCTTGGTGTATTTTTCTACTTTTTGTCCACATGTGAAATATTTTCAGTGGTACAAATTAGAGAAGAACCTAATCCATAATATCCAAAGTGGAATTCTTACTTTCCACTGCTAATTTGGAGGTAAGCATCATTTGATATATTTGTCAAGTTTCTCAAATATGTACTGTAACGCTCTTTACAATTAAAATTTTGATTCCTATTTGGCGCTGTTATTTCTTAGGACAAAGATTCTTTTTCACATGTATTTATATCATATACACTTAGAATGCATTAATAAATACGTCTGAACTTTTTGAACAGTTCCTGGGTAGTCTACATTCAGTTATCTTTCTGAATATGGGGAGTCACCTGCTGAGATACAAAATGACAGATCACATCATGGTTTAGTAGTAGATGAAGTCTGCCGAGCATTAGATGAAAATGCAACATTGAGAAATGCCTATGCTCAGGCCAAAATGCAGTGATGCACTTGAGCCCGGTTTGAATGACAGATTTGTCCTTGTAGTCTAAGAATAAAAATACAGGAGACCGAGGAGTTAAGATGGCAGAGAAGCAGGGGGACCGGGGTTGCCCCCATCCCTCAAACACAGCTGTGGTGAGGTCACATCAGCTGGAACACCTGGGAAATCGATCCGTGCAGTGACAGAAAGACCTCCACGGGTGGCGGGAGACAGCTATGCAGGACAGAGGTGCTGGGCTGTGAACTGGAGCTAAAATAGGGTAGGCACGAAGGGGAGGGAACCCCTTCTGCGGAGAGAGAAGAGGGAGACCGAGAGGCTGTGCAAGGGAGGTGCTGTGCCAGTACAGGAGAAAACCCTGTCTGGACCACGCGCTGGGGAAGGAGAACAGTGCCAGTTTCTATTCTGCCAACAGCTTCAGGAGCTGAAGATTGGAGTTTTCGATCCACCGCGTGTGCGCACCTGGTTGGGAGGAGGCTGGCCCGGGATGCAGTACTGATCTCAGGGGTACACGGGGAGAGAAGGGTCTCCCCAAGGATAAAAGACCCTGCAGGCGCCAACCAAAGGCCTTTGAATGGCAGGGCTAAGTGACGCTACAGCAGAACAGAGTCTGCGAGGGGCAGGGCTCGAGGCATCAGGGTTTGAATCCCAGCCCAGCACCTAGGAGGTGTGGGAGACCGCAGAGCCTGGCAAGCTGAGCGCCCACACTCTTCGATGGGGTCTGCTTGAACAGCATGGTTTGAGATACCCCAGTCTGGAGAGGAGAGACTGGGGTGTCGCCATTGCCATTGTTTTCCCCATCACAGACAGGGTGGTACTTAAGGGGACAGCATGGCAACGCCCAGTGGAGGTAGAACCTTTTATATCAACCCCTGTCCTTCTGTGCCCACAACTGCTTATCTACTAGAGCGAGACTGTCAATGAGCGAACAGACAGCTTCTCCTCCAGACCAGACCAGCCATGTCCCAGGCACGAATACAACTAATCTGTAGTTTTGTATGTTAGTCTGCTTGTCTTTTTTTTCTTCTCTTTTTCTTTCTACCCTTTTCTTTCTTTCCTTTAGAATAATTTAGAATAAGGCTCATAGTTTACTTGATTTCTGGTCAATCCATATATATATATATATACATACATATTCTCATATATATATATACATTCTCATATGTATGTATACATTCTCATATATATATTTCTTTCTCTGATTTGTTTAATCAGGCAATTTTACTCTATTCTTTTTATACCTTTTCTATATCTCCTTCTTTATTTTCCTTTTTTTCTCTCTAGATTAAGCTGTATAGTTTCTCTGATACTCTGCGTGGTCTTTTTTCCCCACCTCTTTCATTTTAATCTTTCTATGGGATCAAATACCCCACACACACTTTCCTTTTTTCCAGGGTTACTAGAACAAACCAAAGCACCCTGGTGGAAGGTCCAAGCAATCCAAGCTCCTCCAAGGAGGAGCTCTGCAATGGACTGACGAATGGGACAGAGCAGCCAAATACCTAACAACAGAGTCCATGCAACACACTCCAAAAACACTTCCTGAAGTGCCAGGCCCTGGACAGTGTATGACCCCTTCTTAATATAGTAGTACTTGCAGGTGCAGGATACATAAGTTATTAAAACACATAAAAAACAGAAACCTAGTCAAAATGGCAAAATGGAAATTCTCCTCAAAAGAAAATCTAGGAAGAAATGACAGCCAGAGAATTACTCAAAACAGATGTAAACAAGATATCTGAACAAGAATCTAGAATAATAGTCATAAGACTAATAGCTGGGCTTGAAAAAAAAAACGTAGAAGACAGCAAAAAATCTACTGCAGCAGAGATCAAAGACCTAAGAAACAGTCATGATGAATTAATAAATGCTATAAGTGAGATGCAAAATAAACTCGATACGGTGACAGTGAGGACAGAAGAAGCAAAGGAGAGAAGAGGTGAAATAGAAGGTAAAATTATGGAAAATGATGAAGCTGAAAAAAAGAGGGAAAGGAAATTACTAGACAATGCGGGGACAATAAGAGATCTAAGTGATTCAATGAAACAAAATAGTATCTGTATCATAGGAGTTCCAAAAGAAGTTGAGAGAAAGAGCAGAAGGTTTATTTGAACAAATTATAGCTGAGAATCTTCCTAATCTGAGGAAGGAAGCAGGCACCCAAGTCCAAGAGGTGCAGAGAAATCCCCTTCAAAATCAACAAAAACAGATCAACACCATGACATATCACAGTGAAACTAGTAAAATACAAAGATAGAGAATTCTGAAAAGCAGCTAGTGACAAATGGGCCTTATCCTACAAGAGTAGATACATAAGGTAGTAGCAGACCTGTCCAGTGAAACTTGTCAGGCCAGAAGGGAGTAGCAGGAAATATTCAATGTGCTGAATAGGAAAAATATGCAGCCAAGAATCCCTTGGTGTAGCAAGGGTGGAGCTGTCATTCAGAATAGAAGGAGAGATAAAGGTTTTCCCACATAAAAACTAAAGGAGTTCGTGACCACTAAACCAACCCTGCAAGAGATCCAAGGTGGACACTGTGTAGAGGAAAGCAGCAAAGACTACAAAGGACCACAGACATCACCACAAGCACAAAACCTGCAGATAATATAATGTCACTAAATCCATATCTTTGAGTAATTACTCTAACTGTAAATGGACTAAATGCTCCAATCAAAAGACATAGGGTATCATTAAAAAAAAAAATCCATCTGTATGCTGCCTATGAGAGACTCATTTCAGATCTGAGGACACCTGCAGATTGAAAGTGAGGGGATCGAGAACCATCTATCATGCTACTAGATGTCAAAAGAAAGCCGGAGTAGCCACACTTATAATAGACAAACTAGACTTTAAAACAAAGACTGTAATGAGAGATGAAGAATGACATAAAAAAAGAGCTAACAATTGTAAATGTTTATGCCCTCCACATAAACACCCAAATATATAAATCAATTAATCACAAACATAAACAAGTGTACAGATCATAACACTATGATAGTAGGGGATTTAAATACCCCACTTATAGCAATGGATAGATCATCTAGGAAGAAAACCAATAAGGAAACATGGCTCAGAATGACACACTGGACCAGATGGCATTAACATCCAAACTTCAGAACTTTTCAACCTAACACAGAAGAATACACATTCTTCTCAAATGTACATGGAACATTCTCTAAAATAGATCACATACTAGGTCACAAATAGCCCTCAACAAATATAAAAGGATTGATTTCATATCATGCATATTTTCAGATCACAACACTATGAAACTTGAAATCAACCACAGAAAAAATTTGGAAAGCCCCCAAATACATGGAGGTTAACCAGGAAATTAAAGAAGAAAATTTAAAATACACAGAAGCAAATAAAAATAAAAACATGATAGTCCAAACCCTTTGGATGCAGCAAAAGCAGTCCTAAGAGGAAAATACGTTGCAATTCAGGCCTATCTCAAGAAGCAAGAAAGCTCCCAAACATACAACCTAACATCACACCTAAAGAAGCAAGAAAGGCAACAGCAAAAACAGCCCAAACCCAGTGGAAGAAGGGAAATAACAAAGATTAGAGCAGAAATAAACAATATAAAATAATAAAAAAAAACCAGAATAGATCAATGAATCTAAGAGCTGGATTTTTGAAAGATTATACAAAATTGACAAAGCCCTAGCCAGACTTCTCAAAAAGAAAATAAAGAGGACCCAAATAGATAAAATATAAATAAAGTAGGAGAGATCACAATCAACACCACAGAAATACAATTATTTGAGAATACTATGAAAAATTATATGCCAACAAACTGGACAATCTGGAAGAAATGGACAAATTCCTGGACACCCACACATTACCAAAACTCAAACAGGAAGAAATAGAAAATCTGAACAGACCCATAACCACAAAGAAATTGAATTGGTTTCCAAAAACCTCCCCACAAATAAGAGTCCTGGGCCAGATGGCTTTCTATGGGGATTCTACCAGATATTTAAAGAAGAGTTAATACCTATTTTTCTGAAGCTGTTCCCCCAAAAAACAGAAAGGAAAACTTCCAGACTCATTCAATGAAGCCAGCATTACCTTGATTTCAAGGTAATTACAGGCCAAGGTCCCTGATGAACATGGATGCAAAAATTCTCAACATGATACTAGCATAATAAATTCAACAGTATATTAAAAGAATTATTCACCATGATTAAGTATGACTCATTCCTGGGTTGCAGGGCTGGTTCAATATTCTCAAATAATCAATGTGATACATCACATAGAATAAAGGATAAGAACCATAAGATCCTGTCATTAGATACAGAAAAAGCATTTGACAAAATACAGCATCCTTTCTTTTTTTTTTTTTTAAATGTTTTATTTATTTCTAGGAGAGAGAGAGAGACAGCGTGAGCAGGGGAGGGTCAGAGAGAGAGGGAGTCACAGACTGAAACAGGCTCCAGGCTCTGAGCTGGCAGTCAGCACAGAGCCCGACGCGGGGCCCGAACCCACGAACTGCAAGATCATGACCTAAGCGAAAGTCGGACGCTTAACCGACTAAGCCACCCAGGCGCCCCTACAGCATCCTTTCTTAATAAAAACCCTCAAGAAAGCCAGGATGGAAGGAACATACTTTAATGTCATAAAAGCAATATACGAAAGGCCCACAGCTAATATCATCCTCAATGGGGAAAAAAATGACAGCTTTCCCCCTGAGATCAGAAACACGACAGGGATGTCCCCTCACACTACTGTTATTCAACACAGTGTTGAAAGTTCTAGCCTCAGCAATCAGACAAAACAAAAGGCAGCCAAATTGGCAAAGAAAAAGTCAAATTTTCACTCTTCACAAATGACATAATACTCTACATGGAAAATCTGAAAGACTCCACCAAAACACTGCTAGAGCTGATACACGAATTCAGCAAAGTTGCAGTATATAAAATTAACATACAGAAATCGGTTGCATTTTTACACACTGATAAGGAAGGAATTTATCCCATTTAGGATTTCACAAAACCATAAAATACCTAGGTATTTTATGAAGAAGACACGAAGAAATGGAAAATTATTTCATGTTCATGGATTGGAAGAACAAATATTGTTAAAATTTCAATACTACCCAATGCAATCTACACATCCCATGCAATTCCAATTAAACAGAACTCTTCACAGAGCTAGAACAAACAATCCTAAAATTTGTATGGAACCACAAAAGACCCTGAATAGCTGATGTAATACTGAAAAAGAAAACCAAAGCTGGAGGCATCACAGTCCCAGACTTTTACCTGTATTACAAAGCTGAATCATCAAGACAGTATGGTTCTGGCAAAACAAAACAAAACAAAAAAAAAAGCCAGACTAGACTAGAATAGAGAACTCAGAAAGAGACCTACAAATATATGGCTAGCAAATTTGACAAAGCAGGAGATAGTATCCAATGGAAAAAAGACAATTTCTTTAGCAAATGGTGCTGTGAGAAATGGACAGCAACATGCAGAAGAATGAAACTGGACCAATTTCTTTTTTTTTTTTTAATANGTAAATTCCCTGGCCTCAGGATGTAAAGCTCTAAATATATCCGTCAGATCCATCTGGGAAACTGGACCAATTTCTTACTCCATACACAAAAATAAGTTCAAAATGGATAAAAGACCTAAATGTGAAACCAGGAACCATCGAAACCCTACAGGAAAAAACAGGCAGCAACCTCTTTGACCTCAGCTGCAGCAACTTATTAATTGACAGGTCTCGGGAGGCAGGGGAAATAAAAGCAAAAATGAACTACTGGGACCTCATCAAGATAAAAAGCTTCTGCATAGCAAAGGAAATAATCAACAAAGCTAAAAGGCAACCTACAGAATGGGAGAAGACCTTTGCAAATGATATGTTGGATAAAGGGTTAGTACCCAAAATCTATGAAGAACTTATGAAACTCAACATCCAAGACACAAACAATCCAGTGAAAAAATGGGCAGAAGACATAAATAGATGCTTTTCCAAAGACATCCAGATGGCTAACAGACACATGAAAAGATGCTCAACATCACCCATCATCAGGGAAATACAAATGAAAACCACATTGGGATACCACCTCATACCAGTCAGAGTGGCTAAAATTAACAACTCAGGAAACAACAAGATGTTGACAAGGATGTGGAGAAAGGGAAACCCTCTTGCACTGTTGGTGGGAATGCAAACTGGGGCAGCCACTCCCCAGTTTAGAGGGAGTGTGGTGCTTCCTCTAAAAATTAAAAATAGAATTACCCTAAGACCCAGCAATTGCAACACTATGAATTTATCCAAAAGATACAAGAGTGCTGATTTGAAGGGGCACAGGCACCCCAATGTTTATAGCAGCTCTATCAACAATAGCCAAATTATGGAAAAACCCAAATATCCATTAACTGATGAATGGATAAAGAAGATGTGATACACACACACACACACACACACACACACACACACACACACACACCCTGGAATACAACTCAGCAATGGAAAAGAATGGAATATTGCCATTAGCAACAACATGGATGGAACTGAAGGGTATTATGCTAAGCGAAATGTCAGTAAGGGAAAGACAGATATATAATTTCACTCATATGTGGAATTTGAGAAACTTAACAGATGACCATAGGGGAAAGGAAGGAAAAATAAGATAAAAAGAAAAAGGGGAGCAAACCATAAGAGACTCTTAAATACAGGGAACAAAGGGAGGGTTGCTAGAAGGGTGTTGGTGTGGGGGGTGGGGGATGGGCACTGAGGAGGGTACTTGTTGGGATGAGCACTGGGTGTTGTAGATAAATGATTAATCACTAATATCTACTCCTGAAACCAAGAATACACTGTATGTTAGCTAACCTGAAAATAATAAAAAGAATAAAAGTACAGTTTGTTGGTGTACTGATATACACAAATGAAAAGTCCAAATTAGAAAAGTATAAGATTAATAACCAAGTGTGTTATTTGCATAGGTGTATACTTCCCTACACACTTTAATATTTTGTATGTTAGAATGATTTTAGGTTTTTTTCTGGTTTAATGTCTATCTTGTAATATTTATAATTGTGCAGTGATTTTGTGCATTTGGAAGCAATACTCACATTTTTCTTATGGACTCCTTAGAACAATCCTGAAGCAGGAAAAAAAAAGAATGAAAGGTGGGATACTTTGAGAGTAAGCAACTTTTTGAGGCTCCTTTATGTTCCATTACTTGCTGGTTACTTAGTAGAGCTGGATCAAAATTTTAATCTCAATATCCTGTTTAATACCCCTCATGTCAATAAAATCATGAGCTGAAATAATTCACAAACATTTGTTTGGTGTTCATTGATTTGGCATCCACTTTGATTTCTGTGTTGGTTAATAGGTGTTGGCTCTCAGCCCTAAATCTCTTGTATTCTTTTGTGATGTTGCTACTTGGATCCTGTAAGTCATATTTTGCCTTTACTAGCTGGCTTCCTGTTAGATTCTGCCGGTGGGGGGGGGGGCACCAGAGGGGACCCCTTCTCCTCTTGCTCTTTATTTCTTTCAAAATCACCCAGCAGCAATTCTGCCCATTGGCAGTGACAGCTTTTTTCATTTTATCCTCAACTTCCACAACCAGCTTCATCACCTTCCCTCAGAGATGTCAATGCCAGCTGACTGCCACCCCTTCCTCAAAAGATGTGAGCCCCATCTCTGTGGGGATCCTCCCCCAAATCCCATTACCAGCACCAGCTGGGCAGGCAATACATTCTCCTCAGAGATCTGCGTCCCCACTCCACGGGTGCCCTTCCTCCAAGCTTTCAGATTCTGACAACTTCAAAGTCTTTCCTTTATGTAGGCATGGAGACTGGTCCTAAAGTTTGTTTTATGTATTTTGTTTTGAAATCTCTGTGTTACCTTGCTATTTGACTTCTTCTTTTTTGGTCCTCTAATACAAATCTCTTTATATTAAATTTACTGTTCAAATAACTGATGTGACTTCTGTTTTCTTTGGTGTGATTGAATGATAAAGCCCCTGACATTGGTTTAGAAAATGGTTTTGAATTGTTTTAGGGCAAGGATGGTAGTAAATGGATTTCATCTTAAATGGAAATTTCAAATGATTAGTGGCCTGCTCATTTGCAAGTCAGTCCTGGCCAAGATTGCCATTACCAGGATGGATGTCTTTCCTTTTGTAGAATTTAATATAAATGGAGTCATACAGTGTATACTCATGTTGGACTAATTTCACTCGGCATAAAGTTTCTCAGATACATCTGTGTTGTTGCATGAATCAGTAACTTGTTCGTTTTAATTTTTGCATAGCATTCTATTACATTAGGAATAAAGCTGCTATGAACATTCATGTACAAGTTTTACTGTAAACGTGTTTTTATTTCTCTTGGGTAAATTTGTGGGAGTGGCAATGCTGTGGCATATGATAAATGTATATTTAACTTCATAAGAAATTGTCAAGTGATTTTCCAAATTGAGCTCCAGTTGCTCCACCTGTTCACTAACCCTTAGTATTATCAGTCTTCCAAATTTTTATGTTTATGTCTTTTACAAACCTGACTTTTGAATACATTTAGCCATAAGGTGAAAAAAGACTATAGTCTGAATGCTTACTTACATATGTCTTGACATAGTCTTTTCAACTTTAGCTATTGTAGTGAGAATGTTGTGCTATCTTACTGTGGTTTTAATTTGCATTTCTTCATGACTGATGTTAAGCCTCCTTTCATATGCTTATTGGACATTCATGCATCTCCTTTTATAAAGTGTTCAAATCTTTTGCCTCGTTTTAGTTTTTTTAACGAATGAATTCAAAGAGGTCTTCATAAATTTTGTTTGCTTTTTGCATTTTATTTATTATTAATGGTTTCAGAGTAGTGAGTAGTGACTCATAACTTACATATAATACCCATTGCTCATCCCAACAAGTGCCCTCTCTAATGGCCATCACCTCACTCAACATCCCTCCCCACAACCCTCAGTTTGTTCTCTGTATTTAAGAGTGTCTTATGGTTTGCTTCCTTCTCTCTCTTTATCTTATTTTTCTTTCCTTTCTCTTATGTTCATCTGTTTTGTTTCTTAAATTCCACATGGGTCAAATCATATATTTACCTTTCTCTGACTTATTTCACTTAGCATAATACATTCTAGTTCCATTCATTTGTTGTAAATGTCAAGATTTCATTCTTTTTGATTGCCAAGTAATATTCCATCATGTGTGTCTGTATGTGTGTGTGTACACACACACCACATCTTCTTTATCCATTCATCAATTGATGGGCATTTGGGCTCTTTCCATAATTTGGCTATTGTTGATAGTACTGTTATAAACATTGGGGTGCATGTGCCCCTTTGAATCAGCATTTTTGTATCTTTTGGACAAATTCCTAGTAGGGCAATTGCTGGGTTGTAGGGGAGCTCTATTTTTAATGTTTTGAGGAACCTCCATACTGTTTTCCAGAGTGGCTGCACCAGTTTGCATTCCTAACACCAGTGCAAAAGAGTTTCCTTTTCTCTGCATCCTCACCAACATCTGTCGTTTCCTGAGTTGTAATTTTAGCCATTCTGACATGTGTGAGGTGGTATCTCATTGTGGTTTTTATTTGTATTTCCCTGATGATTAGCGATGTTGAACATCTTTCCATGTCCCTGGAAGCCATTTGGAGGTCTTCCTTAGGAAAGTGCCTGCTCACAATCTTTGCCCACTTTTTCACTGGATTATGTGTGTTTTTTTGGGTGCTGAGTTTGAGAAGTTCTTTAAAGATTTTGGATACTAACCCTTTTTCTGATATGTCATTTGCAAATAACTTCTCCCATTCTGTAGGTTGCCTTTTAGTTTTATTAATTGTTTTCTTTGCTGTGCAGAAGCTTTTATATTGATGAGGTCCCAACAGTTCATTTTTGCTATTATTTCTCTTGCCTTCAGAGACATGTCAAGTAAGAAGTTCCTGTGGCTGAGGTCAAAGAGGTTGTTGCCTGTTCATAAGTTCTTCACACAAGTCCCTTGTCAGCTATAGGAAAAGCAAATATTTTCTCCCACTCTGTGACTTGCTTTTCATTTCCTTAAAGTATCTTTAAAAGAGAAGTTTTAAATTATGATGAAGTTCAATTTATCAATTTTTCTCCTATAACTGGGGTACTTTGCATTTTATAGCTAACAAATCTTTGCCAAGTTTGTTACAATATTCTAAATTTTCCTCTAGAAGTTTTATAGGTTTAGCTTTCATGTTAGTATATAACCCATTTGAGTTGATTTTTGTGTATGGTGAAAATACAGGCCAAGGTTCATTTTTTCCAAGTGGCTAATCAGTAGAGCCAGCACATTAATTATAAGACTATTTTGTCTTGTTATATCTTACAAAACTCAATTGACCATATGTATGGATGGGTTTATTTATGATATGGTATTTTGTTTCATTAATATCTACATTTAACCTTATGTTGACATCACGCTGTCTTATTACTTGACTTTTTTTTAAGTCTTAAAATCAGGTAGTCTAAGTCCTCCCACCTTTGTCTTCTTTTTTACAAATTATATTGGCAGGGTACCTGGTTGGCTCAGTTGGTTAAGTATCTGACTCCTGATCTCAGATCAGGTCTTGAGCTCAAATCTTGCTTGAACTCAGAGTTGTGAGTTCAAGCCCCTTGTTGGGATCTGCATTGGGTGAGAAGCCTACTTAAAAAAAAAACAAACCACCACTGTATTGGCTATTCTTGGTCCCTGGTATTTCCATATACATTTTAGAATAAGCTTGTTAATTTTTATAACATTCTGCTGACATTATGATTGGTACTGCATTGAATCTACAGATCATTTTGAGAATTGAGCTTTCTGATATATGAACATGGTAGGTCTTTCCATTTAGAAATAAAATCCTTGTGGATACATTTAACAAGATATTTGTAAGTACTGTACACTAAAAACTACAAAACAGTGTAGATCATTTTTTGGCCCTCAATTTCAACATTATTTTGTAGCTTTTAATGTACAGTACTTACAAATATCTTGTTAAGCATATCTCATAGTATTTTATGTTATTTTTAAGTGTTATTTTTAATAATTTTACTTTTTAATTGTTTCTAGTATATAAAAATAGTAAATTTTTGTATTTTGGCTATCCATCCTTCAATTCACTTAGTAGGTCTCGTAGTTTGTTTATTTTCTGGGTATTTGGGTTTTTTGTTTTGTTTTGTTTTGTTTGTAAATTGCTTAGGATTTTCTACATAAATAATCATGTCATCAATGGATAGAGGTAATTTCATCAATGGATAGAGGCAATTTCACTTTTTTTCCTTTCCAATATGAGGTCTTTTATTTGTTTTATCATCTCATTGCATTGCCTAGGACCTCCAGTACAATGTAGACTAAAGAGTGAACATCCTTGCCTTGGTCCAGTCCCAGGGGGAAAGCATTCATTCTTTTACCACTAAGTGTGATATTAGCTTGATTTTTGCAGATTCACTTTAACTGAATGAAGAAGTTCCCTTCTATTCCCAGTTTGCTGAGGGTGTTTATCATGAGTGCTGAATTTGATTAATGCTTTCTCTGCAAATCAGATGATTATATAGGTTTTCTCCTTTATCTTGTCAATATGGTATATTTCATTGATTTTCTTTGAAGGTTAAACTAACTTTGTATTCCTCAGATAAAATCTAAAGTATCTGTTGTGACATGTCATATTTTTTCCTTTTAACATATTTTTTCCTTTTTCCTGGATATTTTGCTACTAGATAAGGGTTTTGTGTCAATATTCATAAGAAATATTGGTGTATATTTTTTCCTTATGTCTTTTTCTGGTTCTGGTATTAGAGTAATGGGGGCCTCATGAATGTAGTAGGGAAGTGTCGGCTCTTATTTTCATAAAGAATCTGTGTAGGATGATCTTATTTCTTCTTTAATTGATGAAATTTATAATGATTTTGGATTCAAGTTTTAAACTGTAATTTTTTTAATGTTTGTTTTTTGTTTATTGATTGATAGAGACTGTGAGCAGGAAAGGGGCAGAGAGAGATGGAGAGAGAATCCCAAGCTGGCCCTGTGCTGTCAGCATGGAGTCTGAGGTGGGCCTCCATCTCACTGTGAGATCATGACCTGAGCTGAAATCAAGAGTTGGCCACTTAAACACCTAAGATACCCAGGAACTCTTTTAACTTAAAATTTTTTGAGTCTAGTTGGCACTTTTTCTTTCAAGAAATCAGTTCTAAGTTCTTAGTCATATTTATTGGCATAAAGTTCATATTTCCTTCATTATCTTTTAAATGTTGGTAGGATAGGAATAATAACTCATTTTATTACTGATTTTGGTAATTTGTCCTTTTAAATTTTTTCTCTTGATAATTCTATCTGAAGTTTATAAATTTTATTGATATTTTCAAAGTAGCAGCTTTTGCTTTCACTTGTATTCCCTACTGATTTTTTTTTCTGTTTTATTGAATATACTTCTAGCTTTATTTCTTCCTCTTTACTACTTGAGTTTAATTTCTGGGGCAATTGGGTATCTCAGTTGGTTAATCCTCTGATGCTTGATTTCAGCTCAGGTCATGATCTCACGTTGGTGGGATCAAGTCCCACATCAAGCTCCATGCTAGGCATGGAGCCTTCTTGGGATTCTCTCTCTCTCTCTCTCTCTCTCTTTCTGCCCCTCCCCTACTCGTGCTCTCACTCTCAAAATAAATGAAAAAAACATTAAAAAATATTTCCGTTTTCTTGTTTCTGAAGTTTAGACTTTTCCTTATTAATAGAGGAATCTAAAGTCATAAATTTCACTCTAATCACAGCTTACCTGCATATATCCTCTTTCATAACATTTTTTTAAGTAGGCTTTATGCCCAACATGGGGCTTGAACCCATGACCCTGAGATTAAGAGTCATGTGCTCTACCAACTTAGTCAGCCAGGTGCCCGTAACAAAATATTTTCTATTTTCTCTTGTATATTTTGATTAGGTTGATTTTTAAGTTTCCTATGTTTCACAGCATGTACCAAATATCTTCCTTTTATTGAACTGTTATGTTGTTGACAGAGAATATTAATCTTTTAAGATTTCTTGAGAATTCCTTTATGGCACAGCCTATGCTTCATCTTGATGATTAGTCTATGTGTACTTGATATGTGTATTCTGCTGTAGTTGGGTGGAGTGTTCTATAAATGTCATTTAGGTCAAGTTGGCTGATTTGCATTGTGTTCAATATTCTATATATTTATTGATCCTGCTCTCATATTACTGCTGTTAATTAGAAGTTCTGAAATTTCTAGAATAGTGTATTTGTCTATTTTTCCTTTTGGATTACTTATATTTCATGTCTTTAAAAATGCTGATACCAGGTGCATGCCGTGTCTTCTTGACAAATTGTTTTATCATATTCCTGATATTCATAGTCACTCCCAACTTATTGATTAGCAGTTTTATTTTATATGATTATTCCATCTTTTTTTTTTTTTTTTTTTTTTAAGTAAGCTCCACACCCACTGCAGAGCCCATTGCAGGGCTTGAACTCAGAACCTTAAGATCGAGACCTGAGCTGAGATCAAGAGTCCAAAACTTAACTGACTGAGCCACCCAGACACCTCTCTGTTTACTTTCAATCTATTTTCATCTTTAAAGTTGGTCTGTTGTGAACAGCATGTAGTTGGTTCTTGCTTTCTCACTAAATTTGACTAAATGTCCTGTATTCGGAATGTTTAGATAATTGATTAATGTAATTATCAATATGATTTCGGTTTAAACTATGTTCCGGCTATTTTTTGTCTCATTTGATCTCTATTTTTTTCTTCTTGCATTCTATTGGGGTGAATTTTTTTAATAATTACATTTTACTTCCTGTATTACTTAGCTGTTTCTCTTAACTTTTACTTCTGATATTTAGTGGTTGCTCTAGAGATTACAATATGCATCTTTATCACAGATTACCTTCAAATGATAATATATCATTTCACAGGCAGTTTAAGACCTTTTCAGTAGTATATTTAATTTCCCCCTGCTGTCTTTTCTATTTGTTATATCTTGTACTTCTATATCTATTACAGATTGCATAATACATTTTCATTACTTTTAGTTTTTATTCATACATTTTTAATAATTATTGCCACTGCACACATACATTTACAACTGATCATTACGCCAATGTGTCATGTAGCCATCAAAAATCTCTAACCCAATTTATACTTTAGTTGCTTGGAATTCAGGTTTGTAGTCCAATTTAGACTCTAACTACTTAAAATCCACTACTTCTGATGTCTTTCATGAAGTCTTTCTATACTACAAACTCATGATCGACATGAATCATAAATATGCCTGCTTCAGTGCAAACATTTTTCAGGTCTGTCCCATTAGAGCCATCTGAAAATTTCATAAATATTTCTAATAATCTATTTTCATCATGCTTTGTAATGGTACCTCTATAGATTTTTGGGATATCTAACTTTGCTCATAAATAAATGTATGTTTTTTTTCTTTCTATTTATCTGGTGACAGCAAAGCAGGATCCACTGTACTTGTTGATAGCCATGATCATTTTACCTATGCACAGTATCATATCCATCCATTTGAGTAACTCAATAAAGTCCTCCGAATCTATCAGCTGAAGTACTTCCAGGAAATCAGTATCCACCAATGGCATCTTTTTTTATCCATAAAAATGATGCATACTTGATGATTCCTGGTGTAAACATTTCTTTGGTCAAATGGGCACTTTCAGTGTACTTGTCTACAACTGGATACTATATTTAAGATATTGCATTTCAGTTGTCCAACAGCAGCTCTTGCTGTTAGTGTTTTTCCTAACTGTTGGCCCATAGAACAGCCTTTTAGAGATACTATTCCTATACTGAAATAATTCTAGGTTTGTAAGAGATACTTCTATTACCTCTGAATTCTCTGATGTTTGGATAATCCCTCCACTTCAAAAAAAGAAATACTTATGTCCTTATAGGACATGCTATAAAATCATTGATTCTTGGCAAATATTGATGTAATTATATCCAAAGCAACCCTTGTTGCTGGATTCCACTTACTTTTTTTCAAGTTAACCATAACAACTGACATATTTTGGCTAATTTAACAACAAAGTTTTCAATTAACTTCTAAAGTACTTCTCCCAGTTTGCCCTGATTTGGGTGACTGTAGGTCCTTTCAGTCATTTCAGACTTTTCATACTGATAGGTAAGTTCTTTTAATTGGTCTCTTAACTGTTTAAGACTGTTGTCGATCTTCTTGTTCTCCGCCATCTTTTCTGTGACAGCTTTGAAGGTCAACATCTCTCTGGTCTGCCTTGATGATATGCCATTACTCACAGGGGATGCCAAGAAGGCCACAGCCCCTGGGATGGGAGAAGTGGAAGGAGGGAGGAGAGCAGCACTGGAAAGAGGGGGATGGATGGCTCTGCTCATTCCAATTATCTTTCATGGAATCAGAAAGAGAACATTTTATATTTGCCCTCTTATTCACCAAAGACTCTCTTTATTCCTTTGTTGTAGGATCAAGTTCCCATGTGGTGTAATTTTCCGTCTGAAGAATATCGTTTATTTTTTCTGGGAGTACAAGTAAGTTGATGGGTTTTCTTAGCTTTTGATTTTCTTAAAAAATCTTTATTTTGGAGGAGTCTATATTTTAAAATATAATTCTAAGTTAACAGTTAATAATGTGCCCTGGTATATTGTGTCCATTCTGCTTAAGAAGCATGATCTTCTTGAATTTGTGGGCTTGTTGTTTGGAATTCAGAAAATTTTCATTTTTTAAATAATTTTTAAATTTCTCTTTCCCTTTTATTTTGGGACTCCAGGGCACAGATGTTATACTGCCTCATACTATCCCACAGAAAAGTGAAACTGGTTTGTTGCTGCTGTTCTTATTGTCATGGTTTTTCTCATCATCAGTGCATCAGTCTAGATGCCTTCTATTGTTGAAACCATCGTAGAGCTCACATCATGTTTCCCTTCGCTTAAGGATCACAGTCTTGCCAATTATCCAATGTCTGTATTTAGGTGTTTCCTGTTTTGTCCAGTTCTCTAGTTGCTTATAGGGGAAGGGCAAATCTGATCAAGTTCCTCCATCATTGCCAAAAGCAGAAATTTCAGCTACATTAAAAAAAAAAGTAATCAAAACAGACATGGGTGTACCAGACATGACTGGTAATTTCACTTTAAACTTCAGTGAGAATAGAGTTAATCAGAGGAAAATGCTCTCATGTTTCTACTACCAAATCTAAAAATTCTCCTTTTAGAATTCTCACCCCCTTGGTCTTTCTCTTTCTCCATGGCTCACTCCATCAGCATATAACCTTGATGAAATCTCTCCCAAATAAAAATCAAGAATTTTCTCATCTTGCCCACTATTATTTTATATTCCTGTTCCCCTTCATGGAAAAACTTCTCAAATAGTGATCTACACTTACTGTCTTTACTTCCTTACCAGCCTCATAACCTTTTCAACCTGATCCAGTCTGGAAGCTGTCCTCCAACTACACTGAATTTACCCATCAGTTCACTGTGACCAATTCACAAAGCTCCTATTACTTGATGCTTCAGTAAATAACGTTTAAAAGGTATGACCACTTTTTCCCACTTAAACTCATTTCTCTCTTGCTTTCATGAAACTGCACCCTGCTTGTTTTCCTCATATTTCACTGACAACTCTGTCTTTGCTGACTCATCCTCAACCTAACCTCTAAATATTAGATTGTCTCAGGTCCTGATCTTCTATTTGCTTCCTTTCTCTAACAACACTTCCTTACCTATATCCATTATTTTAATAGATTACCTACATGACATCTCTACTTGGAAATATAATGGACATCTTACCATGTTCCAAACGAAATTCTGTCCAAATTCCCTCCTCCCCCACATAAATAGCTCATCCACCAAATCAAGACCAAGAAAACATCCTTGATTTGTTCCCCTCACCCCTTCCATCCAATCCATCAGTTGGACCCATTGCTACTTCTTTCCATTTCTTTCCACACCTCTCAAGTCCTTAAAGTACAAGATACTTTCAGGGAATGATTGCTGAATAAACCAGTTTGGCTGGATTGGAAGTTACTGTTGAGGAGTAATAAGAGATAAATCTAGGTAAGGCAGTTTGGGATGCATGTTGGAGGACTTGGAATGACAGTCAGAAGCCTAGTTTCTGAGGGGAACAGAGGGAGTTATCCCTCCTGGGCATAATTCTCCTGAAAAGTGGTACTTTTTCAATAATTTAAGTATGTTGAACAGTTGTTAAGATGATGATGAAAAGATGCTAGTGAAAGCAGTGTGAAAATAATACCAGGAGCCTAGTGGAAAAGGTGGTCAAAGGATAGTGTCTTTAAAAAGGGGGGAAGTATCTTCTTCCTCTCCAACACACAGGGCAAGCCCTACACCTTTGGATGTTAAACTATGGCTCTGCCTCTGCCTCTGGTGACAGTGTAGGCTGACAGACTTCATGCTGTAAGAAATTGGGAGTGGCATAAAGCCTGAGCAGAAAAGTGATAGGGTTAAAACTGTGCTATGGGAAGAATGACCTGACAGTGACATGCAGGGCTAAGAGAAGTTATGACATGAAGTTATAGGGGATTGTTGAAGACAGTGAGAAGGAAGAATGGAAAGAGAGTGTAAGAGATAAAAACCACAGTCAAAGGTATTTACTCAGGGGTTCTGAGCTCTGGCGACTTAAGAGATGTGTTGTCATTGTTATGACTATGTACATTAGGAAGAGAGACTGTTTTGTGGAGAAAATATGAGTTGAGAGTTTTGAACTGCTAGCTGTGAACAGTTCTTACATATGGCTTTACCTGGTGTAATTCTCAGATCATTCACCATCATAAAAATAGTTTTGCAATCTTGGTTCTAGGTTAACACTTCCCAGATTATTGGTTTGATTCAAATATATTAAATATCCACTTGCTATATTATATGCATAACTGATGCTGATTCATTTTTTACCTACCACTTATTTTCCTGTACTGTTCATCAGGAGTAACATCCTTTTAGAGGTGTGCTGCTACTTAATGTTTTGGGTTTTTCCCGTAAATACATTTGGAAGCTGTCTGTTTAAAGCTAAGGATACAGGAACGCCTGGGTGGCTTGGTCGGTTAAGTGCCAGACTTCAGCTCAGGTCATGATCTCATAGCTTGTCGGGCTCTGTGCTGACAGCATGGAGCCTGCTTCAGATTCTGTGTCTTCCTCTCTCTCTCTGCCCCTCCCCTGCTCACGCTCTGTCCCTCTCTCAAAAATAAATAAAACATTAAAAAAAAATTTTAGGCTAAAGATACTTCTTGGTCCCTCCTCAATTAAAAATCCCTTGAGGATATATCTGAACATATCTGTTCACCAATAATGTTTAGCATGTCTCCACTGTAGGCCCTCAAAAAAGATTTGTTCAGTTCAGATCAGGATCTCACAGTTTCTGAGTTCAAGCCCCATACTGGGCTCTGTGCTGACAGTGCAGAGCCTGCTTGGGATTCTGTCTCCCCTCTTGCTTTCTGCCCCTCTCCCACTCACACACGTGCATGTGTGTGCACCTTCTCTTTCTCTCAAAATAAACATTAAGAAAAAATTTTTTAAAAAAGCATCAATCAGAGCCAGAAGACCTGGGCTCTAGCCTGACTTTGCTCTTGACCAGATCTGTGACATTGATAAGTTAATTTCTTTGGATTTGGCTTCCACAGCCATAAAATGGTTTCATCTAAATGTTGGATTTTCTTCTCACACTCCAGTAATACTCCTTCATGTAGCAATTATGGTGACTTTGGAAAATATGGTTCAGTTCTTCAAGCAACCAAAGATATGTCTTCACTTGAGAATGTACTATTTATATAAATTTTTTTTCTAAGTTTATTTATTTTGAGAGAGAATGACAGAGAGAGAGAGAGAGAGCAAGAGAGGAGCAGAGAGAGTCCCAAACAGGTGCTTGACCTCACGATCATAACCTGAGCTGAGAGCAAGAGTCAGATGTTTAATGGAGTGAGGCACCCAGGCGCCCCAAGAGTGTACAATTTAAATAATGCTTCCTTGTATTCTGGCAGAGTATTCTCACAGGCAAAGGTCATCTAGTCCAAACTTTATTTTTATTGTTTTTAATGTTTATTTATTTTTGAGGGAGAGAGACAGAGAGAGAGACAGAGAGAGCGCAGGAGAGGGGAAGGAGACACAGAATCTGAAGCAGGCGCTAGGCTCTAAGCTGTCAGCACAGGGCCTGACACAGGGCTTGAACTCAAGAACTGTGAGATCATGACCTGAACCAAAGTTAGATACTTAACTGACTGAGCCACCCAGGGACCCATAGTCCAAACTTTAAAACATCCATTTACTTTCTTTTTCTTTTTTTTTTTAAGTTTATCCATTTGAGACAGAGTGAGTGGGGGAAGGGCAGAGAGAGAGAGAGTCCTAAGCAAGCTCTGCAGAGCTCAATACAGGGCTTGAATTCATGAAACCATGAAACCATGACCTGGGCCAAAACCAAGTACTTGTTCTGATAATGTCTTATCAGCCTTCTCAGGGGCCTTCTATCTCTGTAATATCCTGTTATAGCATCTTTACCTTATGACCTTGCTCCATTTATTGTTATTTACCAATAGTCATATCTAAAAGCTTTGCTTCTGTTCACATTGCTCAAGACTAACCTGCTTGACCCCAATAAATAGCATCTACAGGCGTGCTTCCCAGGCAAGTATTAAAATCAAAACCATTAATAAAACCTATGAATCTGGATAACTGGAACAGGCCCTCTTAAAGCTCTTTAAATGCTCTTATTTTATAAACCTGCTACAGTTACATTAAAAAATAAGATGTTAAGCAATTTGCTATGCAAAGAAAGGACTTACAATGGAATAAGGATCATTAACAAGTTTCAAAACCAATTAATAAAGACTGGTGTTTCAGTTGGAGATTAGGCATTTTCTTATAAATTTGGAAGACTGAAAAAGAACAATATTTTAGGGCCTGCACCAACCAAGCAATCTCATATGGCACAAATACAAGAGAAATTAACTTCTTACCCTAAAAAACAACATACAGTAATAAAGTAAAACAAAATTGATAAAATTACAAAATTACGTATTTTAATATTTAGGATATAATGCACATTTTGCTAAAAATTTGATTCATATGAAAAGTTAAAGGCTATGTGATATGCATATTACATAAATCTGATTAATATGAAAGTTCTAAAATTCTCTTCTTTGTCATTCTGAAATTTCTCTGAATGTTAACTGTCAGCATCATGAAACACTTAGTGCTAGTTATCTTGAAATTAAGTACAACCAACCCAAATCTGGGAGTAAACGCCAGGTATTTTCTCAGATCCATACTGTTGATTTTTCTTAAATAGAATGAAGTTTATCACATATAACCTACTCTTTTGTTTGGAGAATCCTGCTGACTTATACTTTCTGTTAGTATTTATTCTAATATAGAAGACCCAAATGTCTGTAATAAGTTACACGGAAAAACTAGAAAAAGTTTCATTAGAAATAATTTAAATACCAGACAGAACTGAAGTGGATACAGCAAAGTTTGTAAAGAGTACAGAGTGGTTGACAGCAGTCTTAGGAAGCATTTCTTTAAAAATCGAAAGGTAAGTTTACTATTACAAAAGGCTTTATCTGCATATTTCTATAGAAATCAGTGTGTGTGCCCCCACTTCCTTGGTTAGGTGACAATACAAAAGAAGATGACTTCTGAGTATTTATTACATCATTATTTCAATTTTGTAGAAACATGCTAAAGGCACAAGATGGAAAATAACACAGTCTCAATAAAGTGACCACATAACGCCACTCCATGGAGAATGGCTCCCCAGGTATAGAACTGTAGGTATTTTCTTATGTCTACTCCATGATAAAACTATTTAAATAATATCTAGATATTGGAAGTTATAGTTGTGATACAAATTTCACTTGACTTTAAAGCACAAGTCTTTAGTTGTAAGAAAGCACTCTTCCACAGCAAATTATAGCGCTACTGGCAGCATATATACTGGTAATGTGAAAAACTATTTCCCAAAACAAGTAGCTATGGATGTAAGGAATTTTTTATATAAAGACTGTATAACTTAATATGCTGCAATATTTACAGAATTATAGAATTCTAAGAAAATCTTTATCCTCATTTCTTAAGAATATTAATTGGAAGAAACATTTTGGCATTAATTGGTACAATAATTACTTACTTATTTCTTGTGCAGAACCAACTGAACAGGTGCAGGTTAATTTCTTTTTATGTCTAATCAGAATAAAAATTTAAACACTGCAAATCCTCAGTGAACAATAATTCTCTTGCAAATTCAGAATTTTATAATATGGCAGTCATCCCACTCTAAAAACTTCAGAATGTTTATATGGGATTGTTTTCCCTAAAACTAAAGAGTGAAACATTAAGAAAAAAAAATTTAAAGCAATGTAGTTAATATCTTTGTTTTTAAAAACAAAATGTTATAAAACTTTAAAAGTCTATTTTTAAGAACTTAAGTTTCCGAAATCAAGTATTTTACATGACATGCTACTTCCGACTTGTAAAGTAGCAGCATGGAAGATCTCGTAACTGCATTACGTATACAGATCCTTGAGGAGTCTACAAATAAAAATGATATTCAACTTTCATCAAAATATCAGAATCTTTTAAAATCTAATATACTATCATTTTAGATGTCTTCTGGATTTGGTTACTACTAAAATGCTTTAAAGATCATGTAAAAAGCATTTCTTCCCCTTTCTTCCTTCCAACAAAAAAATCTCAAACTTTATGTGAGGCATTTTTTTTTTCTTATATAATTTGCATTTCAAAGCCAGCTCCAAAAAATAGCGAATCAAAATTCTTAAGTACAAGTTTAAAAAAACAGCATATACACTGAAAATAAAGAAACTATTTTCTTTTAACTGAAATACTAAGTATTTTAAACTCTATATAAATAACACACACAAACTGAGCCCTACCACACCACACTTTTTAGGTACAGTGTCTAAACTGGAGTAGCGCTAAAACAAAGGACAACAATGAACAGTTACATGTATACTCTCATTCTTCTTAGACACATACATTACAAAGTTTCTACTGGCATTCGTGAATAAAATTAACAAGCATACTTTTTCACCAATTTATTCTCCCAAGCATATATCTCCCTTGTATATAAGAATCTCTAACAAAAGGAAATCTCTTCTATGACTGCAAATAGAGATTCCTGAAAACTCTAAAGTATTCATTAGAAAAAAAAACAAAAGCAAAAACAAAAAAACCCTAACCTATTAGGCATCTCAGTAGGCATATACATTTAAAAACCAATCTATTTTATGGCTTCCGCTTCAATTTAATGCATGACCAAAGGTCCCAGGGATTGAAGAATCTTATTAGCAGCCAACAGCTAAATGGATGACAATATTTCTCGCATTCATAATCTCAAAATTTTAAAAGAAAACTATTCACTGTAGTCTTAGAAAACCTTGGAGATAATTCTATTTTAAAAACATACTTACCACAAACAAATACAAGGGAGACAAATAAGAAAATAGATTGTGTTCTATCTTTGTAAACTCGTTCCATTTCAAAATGTATTCTTTGGGGCCGGGGAAATTTCCTATACAAGTGAAACTAAACATTTGTTCCCTTTGCATTGAAAAATATTTACAGTACACAGAACTACAAGCTAAAAGTATATATCTGCTTATATTGCTGGCCAGTGATACAGATGAACAAGAGCACAAGGTGCTTATTCAGTTATCTGAGCATTACATTTGTATAGAGATGTTATTGTAGGGCAACTGTGGAAACATTAGAAAATATTAACGAGTACCAGCCCTTGTGTAAAACACCACACAAGATGCCAAGGTATTATACATTCACTGTGGTAAAAACTGTACATATGTATTCTGTGCATCTTCAACATTGTAAAATTTACATTATAATTTTTTCATCTTTCAAAATTCTGAGTTGAAAAAAGTCTGTTTTTTTTTTCTTTTACCAGACAAAAGTGATATTAACTGACCGATTTGGCTTGTGAAACTGTTTATAAAATTCTTTGCTAAAGTCTCTTCATGAATGTCTTTTACTGATGTCCTCATGAAGAAAAACTAAATTTTGCAAGTTTTAAACAGATATTTCCACATCTTTGTTGGCTAGCATCATGATATACATAATAATTGTATATGTAATAATAGTCCATAGTAATGTGAAATACAAAACTTTGTTCTGTAAGTCTATTTTGGTCTCAGAGCAAAGTCCATTTCTTTCATCCAGCCATGTTGTCCCTTATTTGATCAACTCGAAGAGCTAGGTCTCTAAAAGAGGGGCGCTGATTTACATTATTGTTCCAGCATTCTGTCATGATCAAATAAATCTATAAAAGAGAAAATAAACCAAAATCACAATGAACACAAAGTGTCATCTTTTATTTGATGGAAGACATGAACTGAGAACTCCCACTTAATTTTCCTATGTAGGCTTATGTCATGGCTACACCTAGATCCACACTCATACAATTAACCAAAAGCTTAGCAAATTAAATGTCAGTGTCTTGAAATCCTTGTGAAAAAGGGAATAAAAACACCTGATGAATTTGAATAAAAATATTTTGGGCGGAGTGCCTGGGTGGCTCACTCAGTTAAGCGTCCGACTCTTGATTTTGGCTTGGGTTATGATCCCAGGGTCATGGAAGTGAGGCTGACTTCAGGCTCCATGCAGAGTGTGGAGCCTGCTTAAGATTCTCTCTACCTCTCCCCGTGCCCCTCCCCACCTTGTGCACATGTGGTCTCTCTCTCTCAAAAAAAATGTTTTTTGTTACCTCATCTGGACATCCATCTGGTCTTGGTAACCTTCCATTATTTTTTAGGAGTTCTATCAAATGAAACACAATCATCTGTCCTTGTTTGTCATTGCCAATCATACGCATAAATTCCTGCAATAAAAACCCACTTTTCAATGAGATTTTTTTGGTATATTTAATTTGAACCAGAATCCTTTCTCAACTTCTAGTAAATGTGAAAAATTCTATATATGTATGTTTTCCTATATGTTTGAAGCCTTTTAAAAACAGACTATCTTGAGGATCAAAACCTTCTTTTTCAGTCAAATTTCAGAAAAGACCATTAAACATAAAACCTCCATAATGCTATTTCCATAACTATAATATACTTGACACAAATTCCCTAAGAAGGGCCCAAAAGAAGGGAACTAAAAGATGATCACTTTGGTTTTCTGATTGTTGTTTTAGCACATCATATTACATTTCAGC
Organism: Crocuta crocuta; assembly: GCF_008692635.1. Taxonomy (NCBI): domain Eukaryota; kingdom Metazoa; phylum Chordata; class Mammalia; order Carnivora; family Hyaenidae; genus Crocuta; species Crocuta crocuta. Next base: position 16,481,664 of record NW_027529428.1, on the reverse strand, counting down.
TGAAATAAAATTTCTACTGTAAAAGAACATAATAAAAAGAATACAGAATGAATATTTAAGCATAAATGCAAAGGAGATAAAATGCTCATATGTTCAAAATTCTTAAAATTGAAGTCTGAACTATGAGCTAAGAAACATTTGCAACACATTGCTTGTTTAAATACAGAGATTTCTTATAAGCTGGTAAGAAAAATTACCAATATAAAAAAGGGCAAAAGCACATCAGATACACATACATATACTTATTTCAAATACCCAATAAACATGTACTCAATCACACTAATTAGAGAAATACAAATTAAAATCAAATAACTATAACTTCTATCAATTTGACAAAACTGCATAAGCATATAATGGTCAATACTGGCAAGTGATAAAATGTACACTCTTATGCACTATTATTGAGAATACAATCTGCTATAGCTTTTCTGGAAAGCATTTTGAAATAATCAAAAACCTTTGAAAGAGTTAATACTCTTTTACCTATAATTACACTTTTATTCTAAGGTGACAAGAGATAAATATTTATAAAACACCATGTTCACTAAGTTCATTGAAGTCTTACTTAAAAGACTGAAAAATGGAAAAGAACTGTCCAGAAATTATATCCTTATAATAAAATGCTACTGAGAAGTTCAAAGTCCTATTTGTGGTAAATATTTACTAATATAAGTAAATATCCATGCTCTAGTACTTAATGAAAAAGCAGGATAGCAAACTGTAGAGTACAACCTTTATTTTATAAATTAAAATATTTTGATAAAATGTCACTTTCATAGATAAAATTTTAAAAAGCCTGAAAGAAAATATATAATATTAAAATGGTTATCTTGAGTAAATGAATTAGAGATGATTTTTATTTTCTTTTTCATGTTTTCCTTTATTAAAAAAACCTAGAATAAACAGGGAAACGATTTTCAAGTGTTTAACTTTTTCAATAATTTCTGGAATAAGTTAATTAGATTTACTAAAAATATAAACATACAACTCTCTCCCTTTTGAAAATATTTCATGAATAAGTTTAGGGTTTTTTGTTGGATGCTGTCTTACAAATAACCAATAAGAGGGTCTAAAAGGAGACCTAAGCTTACTATTCTTCTTTGGAAGAAGCTTTTTTCATGTTAAAAAAAAGTCGAAAGTAAATGAAAAGTACACTAACCGCTGGTGGGCTTTTGCTCTTCTCGATATATGTGAAAAGTTCATAGAGAACCACTCCAAAACTCCAAACATCTGAAGCCACAGAAAACTTGCTCTCTGTCAGTGATTCTGGAGCATACCTATGATACACGAAAAATATTTATAAGACAGTTCCTTGAATTATAATAGCGCTGTATGGTGACAGACGGGACTACACTGGTGAGCACAGCATTAACACAGACTTGTCGAATCACTATGCTGTACAATGAAATGTAATGAACTATATACTTCATTAAAAAACAAGTTATGTGATATGCCAACTCTTGATTTTACCTGAAAATCATTGGATTAAAAAGGGTATACAGAAGAGTTAACATAAGTAGGCCTGAGGTTGCCATCCTCAAAAACGCTCGCTTGCTAGGTTGACAAGTGACCGGTGCCTGGGAACTGGATTTCAGAAGGGCTGCCACAGCTCCCTGTGCCTGAACTGCTTCTGCAAACAATGTGGTTCACACTGAGCACCTGCCTTCCTTCTGGCAGTCTGGAACTGCGGTACACACCAAAAGCGACTTTGTTGTCACAGTGCCCTGCTGGGTCCATGCATCCCATGTGACTTGTCTGGGACAGGACCCTTGAAAGTTTGTGGCTTCCTCCACGCACTGCCTCAGATGGCTTTTCCCTTCACTGATTTTACTTTATATCCCTTCTCTGGATTGAATCATGGTTTTACTTTATATCCCTTCTCTGGATTGAATCACAGCCATGAATATGACTGTATGCTGAGTGCTATGAGTCTTCCTAGTGAATCACTGAAACTAGGTCTTGGGAAACTGCCACACAAAGATAACTAAGTACCTTCCTGGAACTGCAAAGTATCTGCAAAGTACCTTCCAGGTACTAAAATTGAAAAAAAAAAATGCTGCTCTTTGCGAGTTAAAACTTCAAATGAATCAAGGTACGTTTCCTAGTGGGGAAAAAAATGGGCTTCTAAAATGGAACAAGGCTAGAGGCTTTTAACATAAAAGATAGGCCTTGTTAATCAGAAATGGGTAGGGAGGAATGCCTAAGTGGCTCAGTTGGTTGAGCATCTGACTTCTGCTCTGGTCATGATCAAATCAGGTCGTGATCTCACGGTTCCTGAGATCAAGGCCTACATCAGGCTCTGTACTCCTGGCACAGAGCCCGCTTCGGATCCTCTATCACCTTCTCTCTGCCCCTCCCCCACTCATGCTCTCTCTTCGCTCTCTCTCAAAATAAACTTTAAAAAAAGAAGAGGAGGAGAAGCAAACAAAGTCACAGGGGAAAATAGTGTCATTGTCTACTCAAATTTCAACACTATCCAAGGGAGGATTTGGGCTAATGGAATGTGAATATCATGGTTCCATTGAAAAGTTTATCCTTATTATACAGGATGGTGACAAAGATCTGTTTTAGACTGATGAGATTAAATATATGAATTATATAAATGTAGTATCTCCTTCAAAATCCAATTTAAGCTTCCTCATTTCCACAGATCCTTCTCTGACTGCTCAAGGTCTTAATTAGCTTATGCTACTCAGTTTCTATAGTACTTATTATCCATACTATACAGTTAACCATGCTTTTTTATATTTTTTAAAAAAATTTTTACACAGTTATTTTTAAATGTATGTAGTTTTATCCCACAAATGGAATAAAACCTTCTTGAAGGCTTTCTATTCCCCCAACACCCACAAAACAGTCTCTTCCTTTGGTTTTCAGGGAAGCCCTCTCCACAGTTTCCCCCCTCATCTCCAAGGCTGTTTTTTCTCTCCCATCACTTATGTAAGGATAAATACAAATCACAAAGGAAAAAACAAAAATCAATTCTCCCTGTTGGAAATTAGGGAAAAGGCTCTTCCTCCTCTTAGAGCATTCACTTTAGAAAATTTATCATTGTAAATTCTTTATCTCTTTTGAAATGTATGTAAATTTTTTTGAAAGCTTTTGCTTAAAAGCCTCTTGGCAGCTATATGATCCAAAAATGTTCTCAAGAAACTGGGAAACATCTCTCAAAAATGTAATCATTCAAAGAAGTAGCACTGACCTCCCAGTTTTTATGGAATGGTAAGAGTTTACCTTCTGGCAGGTGCCTCCTCCCAAGTTGAAAAACTATCTCCTACCATAAGAATATGAGAAGTCTATTTGTCCTGTGGATGATGCCAATGTGCTAACACAGATGGTCACTTAGGATAAGCTATGTGTGACAAAGGGTGGCGCCAAGTTCTCTCACTTGAGAAGCAGCTATTGTTTACCTTGACAACATGTACGTAATGGGTTGAATCTGCTTGGCCATATAAGGTGAGATTTCTTTCTGTCCTTGGAGTCTCTGAGCAGATCGCTTGTGATGTGCATGACTCTAAGGGAATAGCTCATTCGGTAATAAAACTTCTTTCTTTTCTATCTTTGTGTAGAGGTTTACTGAGAGAGGTTTATTGGGAGGAGATTTCATTTCTAATAATACTTCCCCAACACTTTCCTTCTTCTCTACCTTCTAAATTTGGGTTTTCAAAGGTTCCATCATGAGACTTATACCTTTTTTGTCCAAAACTTTCCATTAGATAATATTCATCCAACTATATACTCATGTCTCCTAAATTTATAACCATACCTTTGTACTTTTTTTTGTGCTTCAACTTACTGAACGTTTCCATGTTAAATAAAGTTCTACAGGCAAAGAGAACCCCATCCCCACTTTTCCAAAACCTGCTGGTTATTTTACTTTCCCTATGCAATGAATGCCATCAACAATCTAGCTTACTTCCCAGGTGGAAATCTTAAGATTTTTTTTTTTTAATTTGAAAGAGAGAGAGAAAGCACTCACATGAGTGGGGGAGAGGGGCAGAGGGAGGGAGAGAGATTTTTTTTTTTAATGTTTATTTATTCTGAGAGAGAGCGAGCAAGCACAAGGGAGGTACAGAGAGAGAGGGAGAAAGAGAATCCCAAGCAGGCTCCAGCTTAGCATAGATCCTCCATGAATCCAAAAGCCTTTTTTAACAAAAAAAAAACATTTGAGCAGGAGCATTTTTCCCTCAGTTCTTAATACCAACACCTAGGACATGCTGGACCATGTTGTTGGCTTAAAACAAAGAGCACTTTTGAACAACAAAAGTGATGCAGATAGCAAGGATTCTAATAAATGAAGCTGTAATTGTTTAAAAGATATGATGGCTAAATCTCATGGACAAAAACTGTATTTTCTTTTATACTTCAGATTTACTGTTCATTATTCAATAAATTAGTTAAAACCTATTTTATCATAAAACTCATATACTGAAATATTTATACAAAATTTAATCAGCCTCATTTCGTTATATAAAACATTTAATACTTGCTAACATAAAAATAAAACCATATTCCAATGGCCTATCTAATTAGTTTTTGGCAGTATATAGCTTTCTTTTCCATTGAATACACAAGAAAACTTCGATCATGATAAAAATGATGTTATTTCTGATTTTTATACTAACTTCTTACTTAATGTTTCTCCAAAGTCAAACATCAGTTTGACTGATGTGTATATATATATATATATATCTCCCAACACATTTACTAAAGGAATAATAATCATTTTACCATTTACCTCACTTCATACATCCTAATCTTAGCTACATTTTATTCTGTATTATTTACTGTAAACTAAGTAATGAGATAGGATTTATCTTATTTTCATAACAATATAAAATTAATTATACAAGGTATGTATCATCTTAAGCTTATCCTGGCTATCCATGTGATCTTTCCAGACATGCAGGGAGAAATATAGGGCCCAAAGCTTACAAAATTTAGGAGCTTTCTTTATAACAAAAAATACAAAATTAAATATGAAACTGAATATTTAAAGTTAGAAAAGAAGGAATCTTGAAAGGAAGGTGCTCTGGTGAATAGAATATGCTTCATTATAAATATGCCTCTACACATGTGTTCTACAGTTTATTTTTTTAAATAATATTTCACAGTTGTAGCATACTTCTAGAGTTGAAAAATAAAGTCATATTTTTACAAAACTTTTAGTATACTTTCCCAGAAATTGAGAAAAAGAATGACTTTAATTACTTCACTTTTGAAAATCAAGTGGTTTAATTCTTTGCTTTCAATAAAATTGAAAAAAAAAGGGTTTAATGAATTGCCAGCTAAGACACATTTTAATGGTACTTCATTACGTACTTTTTTGCTAGTTGTCTCAGGAGTCACACAAATGACTACTGTTATAACAATACTCCTTCCATTCCTATCTACTTATTTACACAAATTTTCTCAGTGTTTACATCTACAAAAAGGCAAAATAAACAGAATTTAAGCTGAATCTGGTCCCATGATAGAAATAAATAATATTCATACAGGGATTCATGAACTAATCAGAGGGGAAAATAGCTCCATTTATCTTATTAAGAAATACCACCAAGGGCACCTGGGTGGCTCAGTCGGCTAAGCATCTGACTTTGGCTCAGTTCGAGTCCCACGTCCACCTCTGTGCTGACAGCTCAGAGCCTGGAGCCTGCTTGGGATTCTGTGTCTCCCTTTCTCTGCCCCTTCTTCGTGCACTCGTTCTCTCTGTCTCTCTCAAAAATAAACATTAGAAAAAGAGAAATACCTCCAATAAAAAATTTTTAAACAATTACCCAATTTGTAAGTTATTTATATTGCTTTGGAACACTGTATCCTGATAACTTCAGTGATAACCCGATCCTGAAGACAAATGTGAGTACTTCTGAGTTTTATGGTTACAGGAAATTTAAAACTTAATTTAAATTTACAGTAGATCCCCCCCCATCATCCACAATTTTGCTTTCTTGGGTCTCAGTTACTAGAGGTCAACCACAGTCCAGAGGCAGATGATCCTAACAGTACGTCACAATGCTTACGTCATCCACCTCACTTCATTTCATCATGGAGGCACTTTATGTCTCACAAAGAAAGGTGAGTTCAGTACAAAAAGATACTTGAAGAGGAAACAAGAGAACCATATTCACATAACTTTGTACTGTTATAATTGTTCTACATTATTAGTTATTTCTATTAATCTCTTACTGTGACTAATGTATATACTAAATTAGTATATACATATATACTTGGGATATATCCCTTGTGTATTAATTTTGTTAAAAGGGAGACAGGTAATCAAAAGATTATCCAAATACAATATAAAACATGCAAAATTTTGGATGAGAAGGAAGTGAAAATGTAATTTTAAAGATTAAAAAAGGAATGATGTAAAATGTCTATCAAAAATAAAGTCATTTCTATACATTTTTAAGTGGGTGATAATGGGTATCAAATTGCTATGGTATTTAGATTTCACTGGATATATAAAAGATAGATGTTATTTAAATGTCAATATTTATAATACTTTAGAAAGTATACAACTATTTAAGTTTACCAAAAATATACAGCTATCAATTTAAAAATGTGTAAGACAGGATACAGTTTTTCATAATTCTGTAGGTACGCAGACACAAAGGGTTTGAAATGCAATGGTCTACATTCCTGCAAAAGTTGACTAACTGCCTTTCTCAGCTCGTAGCATCTTCTTAATACAATATACGCTCTATACCAGCACTTCTCCAACCTGGTGGTTGCAGTCCCCCAATAGACTCTTCCAAATTATTTTTCTAAGTATATATGTATTCTTGTATTTAGCCCCCATAATTTTTGTATACAGCCCCCATAAAGCTTTTATTTATGCAGGTTATAATTATCAAACGTTCACTATATTAGATATTAAAAGTAAGAAAATGTAACAGTATTAATTCATTAAAAATAATAAACCTAGCACTTGTTAACAAAAATAACATTTTATGAAAAATAACTATTTTCCAAAACAAGAAAAATGTTTGTGAGAAGAGCAGCAGTGTTTACATTTTTGCACGCTTCTTTAATGTTTAATAGAAGACTTCTGCTAGCCTCTAGAAAATCCTACTACATATTTATGAAACAATGAGAGTGAAAAAGCAAATAACCTCTTAGTGTTATTATGAAAATACCTTTGACTTCATGGACCCTGGTGTCCCCATGATTTGAGAATTTCTTTCTCCATCAAAAGTAGATCTCTCTTCCTAAAATATAAATCTCAACATGACATTCTCTTGGATGAAGCCTGCAATTTCCTACCTACACACGGTCTACTGAATGAGGTCTGAACTCATCAACATGGCGTGCCAGGCTCAATCCCTTCCCAGCCACCATTACGCCCTGTCTGCTCTGGGACTGTGCCACTCACTTGCAAGTCCCTGCTCCTCTAGATCTGGCCTTCCTCCTCAGGGAACACCTTTGCTTTTCTCTACCTGGTAAACTATTAATCAATAATTAAAATGCTACTTCTTAGTTTAGGTTTTCTCTGATTAATTTAAACCCCAAGAAGAGTTATTTGCATTCTTATGTTTTCCCATCATATTCTTCAATATTGCACTTATGCAATAATGATTGCAACGACTGATCACACATTTGATTTTTTTTTTAAAACTACGAGCCCTGAAAGGTAAGGGATAATGTATAGTGGACCTGTTGGCTGTATGCCTGCCATGTCAAATGTTTCCTTTTCAGTTCAGCTCTCCTAGTAACCAGGCACAGTTGTTTGTTGTTGTTGTTGTTGTTTTTCTGAAGTTGACCCTATCTTCATATCCCCTGGTCCTTGTATAGTATTTGGAACAGTAGAAACTTAATAAATGTTTATTAAACTGTATTTATTAAGTATGCCCAAATCACTGGTAATTCATATTACTAATCTTTATGGATTTCTAGTTAATTCCATTTAACTTCTTTAATTTCTCATTCTGGAAAAAAAGAATTAAATTTGTGTATCACTGGGGACATGGCCAAAGTAAGTAAGTTTAGATGAGTCCAATATTCTAGTTTCACTTATATTCTAAAAATAATTAATGATGATATCACCAGGATATTACTTAAAACTGGTTTTATTATGAGAAATTTCAAACATACAGAAACTAGAGAACAACAGACAACCATGTACATGTCACTTAATTAAACTCACTTCCTGCCTTGTTTCATTGACCATTCCCCACCTCCATCCCACTGAATTTATATGAAGTGAATTCTAGACATGAGAGTATTTCAATCATAATTATTTCAGTATGCAACTCTAAAAGATAAGGACTTTTCTTTAAAATACTCACAATGCCATTAACTATTATTACTCTTTCTATATAAATAAGATTTTATTTTAATACCAGTTAATTCACTTACAACATAATAGTAGTTTCAGGTGTAAAGTACAGTGATTCAACACTTACGTATAGCATCCACTGCTCATCACAAGTACACTCATTAATCCCCATCACCCATTTAACCACCCCACCTTCCCTCTTATAACCATTTGTATGTTCTCTGTACATAAGAATGTTTCCTGGTTTGCTTGTCTTTGTCATTCTCTTTTTTTCTCCCTTTGCTCATTTGTTTTGTTTCCTAATTCCACATGTGAGTGAAATCTTATGATGTAAGTTTTTCTCTGAGTTATTTTACTAAGTATAATAATCCCTAGCTCCATCCATGTCTTGCATATGGCAGGATTTCTTGATTTTATGGCTGGGTAATATTCCATTATACATATGTACCACACCTTTTTTATGCCGATTAATTTCATTTCAAATGACACTGGGGTGTATAAAGTGAAATGTGAAATCTCTCCTAATCACACTCCTCAGTAGCAACCAGTATTTCTAGTTTCCATTCTTTTTTTTTTTTTTTAATAGAAAGAGAGAGTATGCCAGCAGAGGAGGGGCAGAGAGAGAGGAAGACAGGATCTCAAGTAGGTTTCATACTCAACAATTTGTAATAGCTGGGATAAGTTGAAAAATTAATAGATACAAAATAAATGAAGATAACTAAACATATATGGATGGTCACTGAACTTGGCAGTAGCTAAGTGAATAATCTATATATTTCTAATAAGTCTGATGAGTCTCAAATTTTTACAAATTGACAGTTGTATTGTTTATATTAATAATTCTAACTTTCAAGTCAGAAACTCAAAATGTAAATAAAACATAAGAATGCAAATAAAACCAAAACAAACAAAACCCATCCCTTAACACTAACATCTTTTTTAAAAAATTTTTAACATTTATTTATTTTCGAGAGACAGAGAGAGAGAGAGCATGAGAAGGGGAGGGGTAGAGAAAGAGAGAGACACAGAATCTGAAGTAGGCTCCAGGCTCTGAGCTGTTAGCACAGAGTCTGATACAGGGCTCGAACCCACAAACTATGAGATTACGACCTGAGCCGAAGTCAGACGCTTAACCAACTGAGCCATCCAGGTGCCCCAAACAACATAATCCTAATAGTGTTATTTTAGCAGATAAATAAACCAGAATTAAAGTCTATTTGGAATTTATCCCAAATCAAAACATTTAAATATATTTTCAGCGATTCATCCATATAAAACAAAATGTAGCATTAATGAACTAAGACATAAAAAAAAAAAAAAAAAAAGACCCTGCAACAAAGCACAAATCATTAAAAACAACAATGTATTCCACATAAGAAATTAGGTTTTTATGATCCTCACAATTCACAATTTTAACCGAAGATCAAAAATCACCTTTAACTTTGGGGCACCTGGGTGGCTCAGTCAGACAAGCATCTGACTCTTGGTCTCGGCTCTAAGTCATGATCTCACAGATGGAGTTGGAGCCCCACGATGGGCTCTGCACTGACAGTGTGGAACCTGCTTGGGATTCTTTCTCTCCCTCTGCCCCTTCCCCACTCATTCTCTGTCTGCCTCTTTCAAAATAAACAAACTTAAAAAAACTACTTTTAGCTTCAAACTGCTATAAAATGTTTAGTTAATGCCAGATTAAAGCACCATCATGGTTAAGAAAGCTTAGGGGCGCCTAAGTGGTTCAGTCAACTGGTGGTTAAGTGTCCAACTTTGGCTCAGGTCATGATCTCCTGGTTCATGAGTTCAAGGCCCATGTCGGGTTCTGTACTAACAGCTCAGAGCTTGGAGCCTGCTTTGGATTCCGTGTCTCTCTCTTTCTCTCTCTCTCTGCCCCTTCCCAGCTCACACTGTCTCTCTCTGTCTCAAAAATAAACAAACACTAAAAAAATAAAATAAATAAATAAATAAATAAATAAGCTTTAAAGCGCAAATTTTGAGAGCAGACTATTTGGGTTGGAATCCTAATTCTACCATTTGTTGGTCATATGACCTTGAGTAAGCTATTTAATCTGTCTACACTTCAGTACCCTCATGATGGAGGGAACACATATTCTCCAAGGGCTGTCATAAAGACTAGATGAGATAATACATGAAATGCATTCAGACCAATGTAAGCATAAGGTTTTGTTATTATAAATATATAAATGACAAACTATGAGTAATAGTAAATTTTCACTAAAATATACTCACCAGAATATAGGACTTTCACCAGGTTCTTTCACTTTGTAGTACTCTTTGTCTTGTGGCAAGACTTTGGTTAAACCAAAATCTCCAATTTTAACTCTGTTTTCATTCTCCACCAATATATTCCTTGTTGCTAGATCCCTGTGGATATACCTTTTTGTACCAAGATACTCCATGCCCTATGAATGAAATAGCGTTTTTATTTCAGCTACGTTTTATAAAGATAAATAATTAAATGGTCTTTCCTCTATATGCTTTCTTAATTATCAAAGAAAAACTCTAGAGTTTTTGTAACAATTACTTCAGCATGTTCTCTTTACTTACAACAAATAGCCAGGATATTAAGTACCTTGCATATCTGAGATGTATACTGCAGAAGTTTTTTATGATCTATCCGTTCCTTATGTTTTTGGAGATAGTCTCGTAAACTTCCATATGGTAAATATTCCATAATTAATCTTAAATTACGCCGGCCTTTTAACATACAAATGGAAATACAATGTTTCAGTTTGCCATATTTTATTGATAAAATAATAGAAAACATACATAAAAATGACTTATAAATATATAAATTCTGAGTCTAAGATGACAAAACCTGATTATAAATTAAGTGATGTAGTAATTAAGAACACAAGCTTTTTGAATCAAAAAGTTTTGAAAAGAACCTTTAAAATAGTTATGGTTTAATCTTGTGTAACCCTTTTTGCAAACCCAAATAAACTGATGAAAATTTCCTCTCTCCTCATCTGTAATGAACAAAAAGTATCTAATTAAAAAAATATTTTCATAGAGGACTGCCTGGGTGGCTCAGTCAGTTAAGCCTCCAACTCTTGATTTTGGCTCAGGTCATGATCTCACCGTTTGTGAGTTCAAGCCTTGCATCGGGCTCTGCACTGACAGTGCATAGCATGCTTGAGATTCTCTCTTTCTCTCTCGGCCTACCCCCCTCCCACCTTGAAAAATAAACATTAAAAAAAATATTTTCATAGAAAATGTGAGCAAAGATAATTTCATTATTTAAAAAAGATATTCTCTTGGCAAGCTTATGCAAACATGGTAACCACCGCCCTCAGTGACAAGAATGATTAACCAAGGAGCCAAAGACTTCCTATAGTTCTAGCTCACCATCACCAAGCACAATCTGCAGTGATATAAACAAACACTTCTCTCCTTGGGCACTGGCATATCACAAGTCCAGATCTTGAGACACTGTACGTTTCTATTACCCAGGATGCCAAGGACATAACTTGAGTTCAAAATAGGTTTCAATGGGGGCGCCTGGGTGGCTTAGTCGGTTAAGCGTCCGACTTTCGCTTAGGTCATGATCTCGCGGTTTGTGGGTTCGAGCCCCGCGTCGGGCTCTGTGCTGACTGCCAGCTCAGAGCCTGGAGCCTGTTTCAGTCTGTGGCTCCCTCTCTCTCTGACCCTCCCCTGCTCACGCTGTCTCTCTCTCTCTCTCCTAGAAATAAATAAAAATTAAAACAAAAACAAAAACAAAATGGGTTTCAATGGGCAACATACCAGCACTGTAGCACACTCCCTTGTACTTTACAATGTTGTCATGCTGCAGGGACTTAAGGATTTCGATCTCTCTCTCAAAGTCCCTCAGGTGCTCTTCTGTACTGTGCTGGAGCTTCTTCACAGCCACCACCTCCCCCGTGTTGTCTTGCAGAGGGTCATACCGGCACATCTCCACACTGCCAAAATTACCCTAAGCAGCACATCACATTAGGATAGAAATCTCAAAGTTTCTAGATAAATTACTAATAAATTTTAATTATGCAAAATCCCAGTAACTAGAATTAGCAGACGTATCTTGAAGATTACATTAGGCAGAACTTTCAGAATAAGAAAAGGAAATAATATTTCAACATGTAGGTAGTAAATCTATAAATTTAATTTCTTCAAAAGGAATTATAGACTGAAATATAAACAACTTCAAAAAGGCATTTAAACAAATCATGAACATGAATATTAAGCCAGGAGACATGTCAAGGAATTCCTAAATCTCTATCACTAACTTCCAGGACAATCTTTGCTTCTTCACAATAAATCCTTTGATACCACTGTCAGTGAGCTGGATGAACAAGGAAGGGTCTGTTATAGACAGAATGTCTGTGTTCCCCGCAAATTCCTATGATAAAGCCCTAACTCCCAATGTGAGCACATCTGAAGACAGGGCCTGTGAAGAGGTGATCATAAAGTGAGGCCTTATTCTGATACGGCTGGTGCCTTTATAAGAAGAGGAAAAGGCACAGAGCCATCTACCACATGAAGACTCAGCCAGGAAGGTGGCCATATGGAGGGAGGCCAAGGAAAGAGTATGCACTAGAAACTGAATCCTGCCAGCATCTTAATCTTGGACTTTCAGCCTCCAGAACTATGACAATAAAATATCTGTTGTTTAACCCCCAACATATGGTATTTTGTATGGCAGCCTGAGCAGACTAACACAAGTTTGATTTTTTTGCTAAATGTGGAATTCACAGTTCGAAGGATAGGGACATTTCAAAAGTACTTCATACATGCTACAGCAGACACTTTTCAAGGGGTCACCTTCATTAGATTTAAGCTCTAATAAACAGTGGGAAAATGTCAACTTTATCATATCACTGCCAACACTAATCTTTATTAATTTTTTCTAACTCTTCGTCAATTTGATAGGCACAAATAAGTCTCACTGTTTAAATCTGAAATGCCTCTACTTTCTTTTGGAAGAAGGAGGTAAAGACAAACACTGCATGGGAAGAAAGATTTAGGATAGGAAACCAGAAGGGAATGAAAACATTTGAATAGGCAGGCACTACAGAAGAAATCAAATAAGGGAGAATAAAAGAACTACGAATTAAAATAGTCCTAAGTACAAATATCATATGTTTGCACGTATAGGAGGATTAGGAGGAACTTGACGGAGGAACAAGGGGGAGAAGAAGGGCAGAAATGGTGGGGGAAAGGGAGAGAAGCAAACCATGAGAGACTCTTGAATGCTGACAAAAACTGAGGACTGATGGATGTGGGGGGAGGGGGGAGATGGGCATGGAGGAGGACACTTGTGGGGATGAGCACTGAGTGTTATGTGGAAACTAATTTGACAATAAACTATTAAAAAAAAAAAATAAAATAGTCCTAAGTGCCAGCCAATGTTGGAAATCAATTTGCAATGGAAACAATGAACATTTATATCTGATTTTTTCTTAACAGTGTTGGAGAGATGAAAACACAAATAGAAAAAATAATTCAGAGTTTTATTTTTCATACAGTAGGAAATGGCATGGAAAGTAAAACAGTCAAGGGAGGGAAGGGGACGGAACTGTGGACAGGACAGCAGTGAGAGCAGAGGGTGACGGGAGGGAAGGGGACGGTACGGTGGACAGGACAGCAGTGGAAGCAGAGGGTGACTGCTGCACCTACTATGAAAAAGGAGAGCTGGATCTAGAAGGCAGCTAATAGGCTTCAGGAACAAGAGAGGGTCAGAGAGACACTGGCAATGACAAAGATACCAAAGAAGGATTTATATGTTGGGAAGAGTCTAAAGATACAAAGTTATAGTCAGAGAGGGAGATTTCCGGGTCTGATATTTCATAAGTAAGATTACTATCAGGGACTATGGAATTCAAAATGCACTCATTTAACATGTTCACAGATTGAGGTTGAGAAATTTAAAAAAGGTATTCAAAGGGTATCCCAAGTAATAGCAGGAGTAAGGCAAAGATGAAAACAATGAGAGCCAAAAGTACTTGAAATGTGGATCATCAATCAAGATGTTGGCCAATGATGAGGAGAGAATAACCATATTCACATAGGACTATATATGATGCTGGAAATTCTGATTTTGGAAAAGTAGCAGCAGCAAGGTCCAGATCTGTGCGTCCCAGATCTGCACCAGAGTAAGAAGTAATAAAGAGGATTTCACAAAAGCTAGGTTTTAACTGAGGTGAAGAGTAAAGACTATAAGTATGTGTGGATGTGAGAATAAAGGAAGATCACAAAAATACTCATTTTAGAATTCTGGTAGCAGAAGAAAGTTTTCAGAATATTTTCTTAACTCTTTTTATGAATATTAAAATATATTATTATTTCTGTTGGTTTAAAAATAGGGAAATAATCTTGCTTATAAATAACTCCTTTGAATATTTTTACCAGGCTTCTAGTTGAAAAAAATAGAAGAATGCAGTGTACTAAGAGCTGTACTTTTGTAAAATGAAAAGGTGCCATGCACCTTTGTAGGGATGGTGTTTTAGACTGTTTCAATAAGGCAATACAAACAGCTAGGCCACTGAACAACCAATTCTTTCAAAAAAGCAAAGATGAAATTAATATTAGATTGTAAAATGCAGCTAGAAAATATCTATATTAAAAACTACCACTAGGGGGCGCCTGGGTGACTCAGTCAGTTAAGTGTCCCACTTGTGGTTTCTGCTCAGGTCATGATCTCAGGGTTCTGGTTCCTTGAGTTTGAGCCCACATGGGCCTCTGCGTTGTCATTACGGAGCCTGCTTGGAATTCTCTTTCACCTTGTCCTCTGCTCCTCCCCCACTCAAGTGCACACGCGTGATCGCTTTCTCTCCTCTCTCCCTCTCTAAATAAATAAACTTTATTTATTTATTTATTTATTTATTTTTATTTTTATTTTTGAGAGTCAGAGAGAGAGAGCGTGAGCAGGGGAGAGTCAAAGAGAGAGGGAGACAGAGAGTCTGAAGCAGGCTCCAGGCTCTGAGCTGTCAGCACAGATCAAACCCACGAACTGTGAGATCATGACCTGAGCGCAAGTCAAACGCTTAACTGACTGAGCCACCCAAGCGCCCCAAATAAATAAACTTTAAAACTGAAAAAAAATTGCTACAACTAAAGACCATACCATTTTTCTTTAATTTCCTACAAACTGAATTACTGAGAAATACATATGGTTGTAAATACATTTTGAAAATGTCACCCTGGCAGTCTCCTCAATTTACATTGTTTTAAAAAAATGTTAAATAGAACTTCTCTATGACCTAGCAATAGAACTGCTAGGAATTTACCCAAGGGATATAGGAGTGTTGATGCATAGGGGCACATGTACCCCAATGTTCATAGCAGCGCCTTCAAGAATAGCCACATCATGGAAACTGCCTAAATGTCCATCAACTGACGAATGGATCAAGATGTGGTTTATATACACAATGGAATACTACATGGCAACGAGAAAGAATGAAATCTGGCCATGTGTAGCAATGCAGATGGAACTCGAGGGTGTTATGCTGAGCAAAGTAAGTCAGGCAGAGAAAGACAGACACAATATGTCTTCACTCATATGTATATCAGGAGACACTTAACAGAAGACCATAGGGGAGGGGAAGGGGAAATAGTTAAGGAGACGGAGCAAGGCAAACCATAAGAGATTCTTAAATACTGAGAACAAACTGAGGGTTGATGGGGGTGGGGAGAGGGGAAGGGGGTGATGGGCATGGAGGAGGGCACTTGTGGGGATGAGCACTGGGTGTTATATGGAAACCAACCTGACAATAAACTATATTTTAAAAAATTGAAATAAAATAAATAAAATAAAATAATGTTAAATTCAAAGAACTATGTAAGAAACTAAAAATGTTGCAAATCAAAAGTACAAAAACTCTAAGCTGCAATAATGGGGAATGTTGTAAATATATTACAGTATGTTCACTTATAAAATTATGTTTCAAAAGAATATTAATAATGGGAAAATCTTGATGTTATAATAAATGAAAAATAGCAAGAAAATTGTATATGTAATATATACTTTTTTTAATTTTTAAAGTTTATTTATTTTGAGAGAGAGAGTGTGAGAAAGCAGCGATGGGGCAGAGAGAGGGGGAGAGAGAGAGAAAATCCCAAACAGGCCCTGCACTATCAGCATGGAGCCCAACACAGGGCTCAAACCCATAAACCCATCATGACCTGGGCCAAAATCAAGAGTCAGAAGCTCAGCTGACTGAGCCACCCCAGCACCCCAAGAAAATTGTATATATAGAATGATCTCCCTTCTGAAGCAAAGTTTGTGTGTAGGTATACAGAGACTAAAATGAAAGAAATGCATCTGTATTTTCTAATTACTCTGCAACAAATACATGTCACTTTCATAACCAGAAAAAACGTCACTCTAAAAAAGAAAATACACTTTATAATTTAGTATGATCTTTCCTCCTTGCTCATCTAAATTAGTGATGTTTTGATGCATTCTTTGTTATGTCTCTTTCTTAAATACTAGCGCATATTGCTAAATTACATTCATTATATTCATTATATCCATAAACCAAGATCTAATAAACAATAAAGGACTGAAATTAAAAACTAAACTGTGTGGAATGCATGAATGCAGAAAAGAGGAAAAGAGGAAAATCAATGACAGCTGGAGACATCTTAGGAAAATATGGTACAGAGAACACCAATATGGCATTTCCTCTGTAAAGAAAGACTAAACATAAATATTTATTTCCCTTTTATTGAGGAATATGCTTAGGTTAAAAAGGTTAAAAGTGTATCAGTACATGTTTTTACTTGTTTTAAGAAGAGAAAACTGGTGATGTGGGAGAGACTCAAAAATGCCACAAACAGAATCTAGGGTAAAGTAAGGTCTGATTTTAAAAATCAAACTTCAAGGCTTATTATATCACTTGATTTTTAAATTTTTTTTCAATGTTTATTTATTTTTGAGAGAGAGAGAGCGCGAGCAAGCAAAGGAGGGGCAGAGAAAGAGGGAGACACAGAATACGAAGCTCTGCTGAGCTATCAGCAGAGGGCCTGACATGGGGCTCGAACTCACGAACTGTGAGATCATGACCTGAGCTGAAGTCGGAGGATTAACTATTATATCCCTTTAAAAAGAGACTGTTTCCAATGGTTTTGGGAAGCAGTAATTTATTCTTTAATATTATTTAGTTATTCTATTTTTTATAAATAATCACTAAAAGTTCTTCACTAATTTGATGTTAAAATTTCTTTGTTTTTAAAGGAGCCAAAAGATACTGAAGGTGCCCTCCCCCACCCTTTTTTTTGTCTGAAACATTCATTTTCCAAGAATGGTTGAAAGCTTAAGGTGAGGTGTGGCCGCTGGAATACTGCAACGTTACCTCCTAGTTTACACTTCCTAATTCATTTCTACCCCTAAATCAGTCTCAACTACCAGCTACGAGAAAGCACATTAATATTTAATAAAGAATAAATAAATAAAAATGTACAGTTTGGATTATCTGGTAAAGCACATGAAAAGGGAAATGCTGTAATGATTTTTTAAGGAAGTTCAAGTATCTATTACTTTTAGAAAATAATGAAAGAAATCAGAAATTTAAACTAAATAAAAGAATAGTCTGAAAAAGTGAACAGTAAATCACAGGTAATTACTGAACTTGGGTTGTTTTATTAACTTAACGTTACTTTTTCTAAGTAACTCCCATGTATGAATATATGTAGATGCATCACATTTCCCTTATATTGCTTTATACGCCTGAGTATTCTTTTATAAAAGTACATTTTAAGAAAATAATTTACATATATATTTAAATCTAGCTGAATTGAGTTAATGCAAATATTGAATGAATTATGCTTAATGAGATTTTAGGGTAATTATGAATAATAAGGAATTGTCTAAAAAAAGAAACATACACTAATAATGCCAGATAATATTCCTGAAAGTAATTTCATAATATTCGTGTATAGGTATGTATGCTACAATTTACTGCAGAACTGTTTAACTTAGAAATACTTCCTGGATAATTTTATTTTATTTTTTTAATGTTTAATTTCTGAGAGACAGAGACAGAGCATGAGTGGGGGAGGGGCAGAGAGAGAGAGAGACAGGGAGACGAAGAATCCAAAGCAGGCTCCAGGCTCTGAGCTGTCAGCACAGAGCCCGACACAGGGCTCGAACTCACGGACAGCATGATCATGACCTGAGCCAAAGTTGGCTGCTTAACTGACTGACCCATCCAGGCATCCTTTTTCTGGGTTAATTTTAAACAAATTTCAATCAAGTACTAAATAACAACACAGTGTTGTATCTTATTTTTAAAAAATTCTTAAAACTAACCAAAATTTATTCTTAAAAATAACCAAAATTACATAAGGGCCATATTAATAGAATTTTACATGAAAAAGCAGTTTGTAATTAGAAAACTATGTGATATCTCAAATTAACATTTGAATAGTTCATAAATATACATGAATTACAATGTTGACACTTGTACCAATTCACATATTATGAAAATTTTTAAAGTCGTGAGCAGTACGAAATTT
Organism: Crocuta crocuta; assembly: GCF_008692635.1. Lineage (NCBI taxonomy): Eukaryota > Metazoa > Chordata > Mammalia > Carnivora > Hyaenidae > Crocuta > Crocuta crocuta. The sequence continues at coordinate 16,462,898 of NW_027529428.1, read as the reverse complement.
AATTTAAATAGTGAATGTACTTAGGACACTGTTCTATAACTACTAGTTGCAATCTACCTCCTCTAGCTAAGTTGTAAACTACTGAGACAATGGCTACATCCCATATCCACAGTGACTGGTGGTGGGGAACCTGGAACTTAGTAAGAACTCAAATATTTATATATTAAAGCCACATCACGGGTGCCTGGATGGCTCAGTCGGTTACGTGTCTGACTTTGGCTCAGGTCATGATCTCATGGTTGGGGAGTTCGAGCCCCACTTTGGGCCTGGAGCCTGCTTCAGATTCTGTGTCTCCCTCTCCCTCTGCCACTCCCCAGCTCACATTCTGTCACTCTTTCTCTCTCTCTCAAAAATAAAAATAAACATTAAGAGAAATTTTTTTAAACCCACACCATTTTGGGAAAAAAACTAACAATCTGGAAGTAATTCAGACCTTCCCAAAGATGTCTGATTCCTAGATTACCCTTTAGATTTTCATCCACTGGCTTAAAATTTTCTGGCTCCTGAAGTGAAGGAATCTTCTTTGGATTTTAGAATTTGAAACACTGTATTTTTCCTAGAAAATGCCCTTAATCATATAAATGTTCATATATTCATGTTCATATTAACAGCTGGGAAAATACAGAAGTATAAGAATCAAGAAGCTTATAAAAAATATCCACATCAACTGAAGATAATGAAATTTCACTATAGGTTGTTCCCTTTACTTCAAGTAAGCTGGATTTTATTTTCCAAAACTTTCTGTACAGTCTACCAAAAAAAATCTCTAGGAGATATAATAATCGACATTAACAGCTGACTCTAGGATGAAATAAATTAAGTGGCTTGTTCTGCATAAAAGAGAAAACATAATTTTAAGGTTTTCATGATTGTGTGATAGTGACTATGTTACTAATCTAATGACTTAGTACTTTTGGTCATGAAACAATTTGCATATAGCTAAAACTAAATCAAGATGTATTCAACCACAAACCCATGAATAAGTCATACTACACTAATTTCTGCTTTTTCCATAAGCAATTTATTATTTGCAATGTAATCCCTGGTGGGAATAAAATAATTATTTTATGTCTTCACATTATATGATTTGCCCCAAAAAGACAACAATAAAGAGAACAATACAATGGGGGCGCCTGGATGGCTCACTCAGTTGAGCATCCAACTTTGGCTCAGGTCATGATCTCACGTTTGTGGGTTCGAACCCCACGTTGGGCTCTGTGCTGACAGCTAGCTCAGAGTCTGGAACCTGTTTCAGATTCTGTGTCTCCCTCTCTCCCTGACCCTCCCCTGCTCATGCTGTCTCTCTCTCTCTCAAAAATAAATAAAACATTAAAAAAAAGAGAGAGAACAATACAACAGAAGCAGACTCACACAAACGAAATCGAATACATGTGTGAGACAGCAGAAATAGCATTGAAATAAAAGCAGAGAAAGGTTCTGATATCACATCTGCTACTATCTAGTTATCTAACCATAGACAAGTTACTTAACTTCTTTGGACCTTAATTTTTCTCACTGAAATGAAGAGGTTACTCTTAAGTCTAAAGCATCATTTCCCAAACCGTTCTAAATAACACTTTCTGAAATGTCCAGATAAATTTTAGGATTGGAGGAGTGAATGACAAAAGGTTTATCAAATTTTGTTGTTGTTGTTTTTAAGAAGATCTTTTAAAAAATTTTTTTTAGTGTTTTATTTCTGAGAGAGAGAGAGAGAGAGAGCAGGGGAGGGTCAAAGGAGAGGGAGACACAGAATCCAAAACAGGCTCCAGGCTCTGAGCTAGCTGTCAGCACAGAGCCTGACGTGGGGCTCGAATCCAAGAACCATGAGATCACGACCTGAGCCGAAGTCAGACGCTTAACTGACTGAACCACCCAGGCGCCCCAAAAGGTTTATTAAATTTTGGACACACTGCATACTACCAAGAAATTGATGTTATCACCACAGGGTTGTGGCCAAGATGCACACTCTCGTTGGCAGCCTTTAAGTTATCTTCCAATGTTCTCTACCTTTGACATTCATGGTCTTTTATAATTCCTTCCCCTTGACTGTAGGCTGAATTTGTCAACTCATTTACAATGAACAGAATATGGCAAAAGTGATGAGACAGCACCCCTGAGATTAGGTTACAGAAGACCAGGACTTCCACCTCGGGTGTTTGCTCTCAGCTGCCATGCTGGGAGGCAGCCCTGCAGAAAGGCCCACATAAGTGAGCTTGGAGGCAGATATTCTGAGGCCTGTCAATAACCACATGAGTGAGGCTAACAGTAAATCTTCCCCTCGTTAAGCCTTCCAATGAGAATGCAAGGCTTGGATGACAACTTGATTTGCAGTCAGGTGAGAGACCGTAAGTTGGAACCACCTACGCTGCTCCCAAAACTTCTAATTTCTTCTTTTTTTTTTTAATTTTTTAAAATGTTTTATTTATTTCTGAGAGAGAGAGAGCGTGAGCAAGGGAGGATGAGAGAGAGAGGGAGACACAGAATCTGAAGCAGGCTCCAGGCTCTGAGCTGTCAGCACAGACGCGGGGCTCGAACCCACGAACTGTGAGATCATGACCTGAACCAAAGTCGGACACTCAACCAACTGAGCCACCCAGGTACCCCTCAAACTTCTAATTTCTAAACTAGGTGAAAATAAATGTGTGCTGTCTTCCTCTGTTAAGTTTTAGGGACACAGAAATAGATAACTAATACACCCCAAATGCCGGTATCTTCTATCTCCAATTTGTAAGCCAGCTAGTACAGAACTCTATACTAGCAAGCTCAGGGGAAGAAAAAGAGTTTATCACTGTAATTGGACCTGTAAAGAACTACGCTTTTCCTGGTCTTACTAACGAACATGATCCAGTCAGACAATCAGATTGATTATTTCTTCCTGAGATGACTAAAAAAGGAGATAGGTAGAAAGGCTTAATTAATTGTTCCTTTCTCTATTGCATAACTAAAGTGCCTCTACCAAGAAAGAGTCCCATGGTTAAATCGAAACAGGAAATAACTAATTATCATCCTTTTAAAGATGTTCAATGCACATTACATGTAAAAAGTTCTGAGAGGTTCTTCAGGTAAAAGAGCTATTTATTGAACACAGTATTTCTCCAACATCTGATGACTAAACCATTTTTCTATAAACACTCCCTAAAATCTGGTGGAAAGTGAATTTCAGAGAATCTTTAAAGCCTTTATTTTCTAAATAAAATGTTCTATGATTAAACAGTAACTATTTAAAAAAACTCTGACACCTTACCTTGCCAAGTTGCTGCAGAAATTTCAAGTGTCTCTCTTCAAACTGTGTCGGGTCTCGGTCTTCAAAGGCTCCAGAAAACCCTAGGGTGCCTATCCTATTTGGTAACATGTCATTTTCTGTTAATAGTTCATAATCTGGAGAGAGAAAGTATATGAGTGCTGTAGGCTGGCAACATCGTCTGGGCTAAAATGTTTGTAATTCAAGCTAACCAAAATAATCAGAATGAGTTAGAGATACTAAATACAAATTGATACAGGACAACTCAAATAGTTTAAACTATATTAACAAGTCTTTAATACCCACAACCTAATAGGCTTTTAAGAAAGACTTTTGCAAAGGATAATTACTTTCCAAAGTAGGCAGTTTTAATATTTCTAAGTAAGATTATATTATTTTGACTTCTGTGGTGAGAATACTAAGTAGTATTGGAACAGGAAATACCTATGGGTCAGACATATGTACATTTAGCTACATATTTTAAAAGAGTGGGCAAATAAAAACAAACCTACTTCATGTTTAGAAAACCACTCAACTATAAAACATAGTAGTTTAAAAAAATTGCTTTTAAAAAGTCAAATAGGCCAAATAAACTTCTACAGTATACTATTCATTAATTGGTAAAGTAAAACCAGGCTAGTTTTTAGCCTGAAGAAGAGGTCTCTGCTAAAAATGAAGAGACTGCTTAATCAGTAAGACTAGAATATGTATGAAGTAGGAAAAGTCGTATGAACATAAGAGACTAAGAGTCTAAAAGACATCAAGGTTCACTATATTGCACACCTGAAATTAATATAACACTATGCTGACTAACTGGAACTAAAATTAAAACTAAAAAAAATAAATAAGAGATATCAAGGAACTTCTCATAAAGGATTACAAAATTAGTAAAGATTTGTTAAAAAGGATGAAGATAGAAAGGTACCTGGAAAATCAATAAGATAATTCTGTCGACACATACCTGGAGTAAATAAACTATTAAGATCTCGTATGATGGCTCTGAAAGAAGGTCTAAAATCTGGTTCATAATCCATACAATTATTAATAAGATTAGCTAATTCTGTCCACTTTGGTGCAGGAAGCTGGTGCCTATCTTCATAAAACTGGAGCTTCTATAATGAAAGAACCAGATGAGAAATTGTATAATGTGATAATAAAACATTTTATTTTTAAACATAAGAGAGGCTAAAAAGTATGAAATCATAGGAAAGAAAATCAAGGGTCATAAAGTAATTCTAATCTCACAGTTGATATAAACTTACTCTTTGAGAATCCAAAGCACTCAGTGGCTTATCTCCTCCACTGCAGATTTCCCACAAAGTGGTACCAAAACTCCATTTGTCTGTTGCCAGGTTTAGATTTTTAGGATTTTCAATGCATTCAGGTGGTACCCACGGTATTCTTTCCTGAAGAACTTTGAAATGATAGCAACAAAGTATGGTTAAACAGTTCCCACAAGTAAATAATTCTTTAATATGCAAATGATTTTCAAACTGGCTTGGATAATTGGTCTTCTTTGTGGAGTTGTGAGTTGTGTGCACCACGTAAGCAAGTGTACACACTGATGAGCCACAAGGGACCTCTGAAGGCATCTAATTCAGTATCTCAGCTTTAACAATGACAACAGTGAGGCCCATAAAGACTGAATAATTTGGCCAAAGTCACCAAATTTGTTAGTAGCATGGAGAGAATTAGAATCTTAGACAACAAATCCTGGATCAACTAAACTTCCTTTCATTAAGCCATATTGTCTCAATTTGTATCCAACTCTCTCTACCCCTTCCTAGAAGTGGTGCATTCAGTAACATTTTTTTCCATAAAACTTGTCCTAAATTGCCTCGATTTTTGTAATTCTTTACAGTGTATCAGCAGTAAAGGTAACATTAACGTCATTCTGAGCCAATAATTCAATAGCAGTGGCAATCCCAACTTGTACATGTAAAAACAAGGACCAACAGACAGATTAATTACTTAATTATACCAAGATATTCTGAATAGAGAATTGATACAGGTAGTTTCTGCTAAGATCATGGAATTTCCCAAGTAAAGGTGCTATGGTCTTTGACCTCATCAGAAAAACATTATCCAAGGAAGGAGAGAACACTTTTAAATTCACACTCTGGTAATCTGGCATAGATACATAGGAAAAGTAAATAAAATGATATAGAAGAATGAAGGATAATCTGTGTATCTTTTAGTGTATTTTGGTAAAGCCAAATATGAATATTTTTGCTAATTAAGAGACTAAAGAGTACAGGTTCCTTTCCCTTTTACCGTATGAATAAATTTTCTCCTTCTTCATTTCCATTCCAAAGAGTAAAATTTCCCTTAGTATAGTTTCTAAGATCCTATAATATTTTCTGTCCTATTGTGTATCTTCACTGTCAGAGAAGCTATCAAGTTTCAATACTGTTGGCTCAAATAAGATACATCAATGCACAAGTGTTCATCAATTTACCGTCTACATCTAGTACATTCAATTAGAGAAACTAAGATAATGAAATACAATTACAACATTATTTGTACCAAAAAAGCTCCTCTCAACTATGTGACTGAAATTTTTACTTTGTTAAATAGAAGGCTAACAAGCACAAAAGATTTTTTTCAAGTTTTAAAAAGTGAGAATTAGCTGAATAATTATACTAAATAAGATCTCAAAGTAGATAATAGGTCTTCTCAAAATTTTATTTTGTGACTGAAGGAATTTGTGGCTCAAAGAATATATTAGAAAATTCACAAAAAATGGATAAAATCTGAACTTCCATACAAGCAGGGATTAAAACTGTTCTAAAAATCATTTTACAGTACATGACAACATGCATATAAGAATGGAAAAATGGACAGAGGATGTAACTATAACAATTTAGATTGCTAAAAATGGTAGTTAAATTTTATTATTAATCAAGAACATGTCAATAAAAGAGTTTGAGAAAAAATTAACAACATGCTTTTTGTACTACATTCCAAATAGAGATGTGGAATCACTATGTTTTTCACCTGAATCTAATATAATGTTATGTGTCAGCTACACTCAAAAAAAAAAAGTTAAATGCGATTCCTGTTGAACTTACTGTCCTTTGGCAAAACTGTAATACTAATGCCAGGATCACTAAGTTTGATGAAAGGAGGATTTCCTGTCTTCCTGTCTTCTTCTCTGATAAGCAGAATATTTTTGGCACACACATTCCCATGAATAAGGGCCTTTTCTTCCTGTTAAAGTTAAGCACATTAGCAATCCACATATATTTGAACTATATATACACATATTAGCACAAATAGCAATCCACATATATTTGAACTATATATACTAAATATATACTAAATAGTATATCTAAAGTCCCAAAATGGATTTAAAGAAAAGAAACAGGACAGCATTTGCTAAAAAACATTAATTCGGAAGCATGCTTTGACATAAAAGAAAGTTTTACGACAGCAGTGTGGTTTTTGTTCTACTTTTCAAATGACACACCAATGTACACTCAAGATGAAACAAATATATTAAAATTACTCAGTGCCACTTCACTTTCCAAAGCTAAGATTTGAGGTAGTAAGTATTATCCCTGTTCAGCGGCAGGACAGAGGATCACTCAGAGGCAGCACCCCGAGGGGTCTGATCACTGGCTGGCCCTGCTCTTCTGCCAACACTGCTTTCCCACCAGACATAATGTCTAACTGTCCACAGACACCACAACAAGGTATTTTCTGCAGGGATGCTCTGCTATCTTTAGCTAGCAGAACATGTTTCTGCATAATTTTTTATTAAATTCCCTAAAACCAAGTGACACAACTTGCAGACTGTCCATCAGCAATTTTAAGAGACTGACGAGATGACAAAACGCTTTCAAAAATGATTTTACAGAAATAAATATATGCCTAAAATAAGCTCTTTCATCAACTAACACAGATTACTTTAAATGACTCAGTATTCATTTACAGATTTATTTCTTATTCCTGGGTCAAGATCCTTTCTACGTTGCTTCAGAAGACAGAGAGTATAATTTTGATCAAAAATTATACTTATTACTTACTAGAAAATGCATGGCCCATGCCAACTGTTTAGCCACTTCAAGTTTCCATAATATACTTATAGAATTTTTATTCTTTTTCAGGTATGTATCTAATGATCCAAATTTTACAAACTCCTGAACCAGAATATCTGCATTAAAATATACAAATAATAAGGCTCAAGTATACATACAATAAAAATACATGTAATTTTAAATTTTTATAAAATATATTTATAGTTATATATGAGTATTATAGGTAAAGAGATTAAATGCAAAATTCACTAATTTAAAGAAAGCTATATAACAGCTATATACCATTGTATTTTGGGGTTTTAGTTTATTCACAACAGCAAGATATAGAAATCTAAACAATTACTATATACTTAATAATATATATTATTCTATGTAATTTTATTATAATATTAATATATATGTATATGTACATGTATATGTGTATATATAACTACCCCAGCAAACCTCTATGTATTAGTACTGAATTATGGCTGCTTTTTTTAAACAAATGAAACNAAAATATCCCCAGCTTTTTTTTTTTTAACTTTATTTATTTATTCTGAGAGAGACAGAGACCGCACCAGTGTGAGAGGGGCAGAGAGAGAGAGAGAGAGGAAGAACTCCAAGTAGGATCCGTGCTACCAGTGCAGAGGCCCATGCAGGGCCTGAACTTAAGAAGCTAAGATCATAACCTGAGCTGAATCCAAGAGTCAGATGCTTAACCTACTGAGCCATCAGGCTCCCCAGTGTCCCCAGCTTATCTGTGGTTTTGCTTTCCACAGCTTCAGCTACCCATAGTCAATAGGTTCAGAAGCAGAGGATCTTCCCTCCAACTTTCCGTCAGAAGGTAGTAGCCTAATGCTATGTCACAGTGCCTATGTCATTCACCTCACTTCATCTCATCACATAGATATTTTATCTCACATCATCATAAAAAGAAGGGTTAGTATAAATATGATATTGTGAGAGAGAGAAATCACATTCACATAAACTACTATAGTATATTGTTGTGACTGTGCTATGTTATTATTAGTTATTGTTATTTCTTAGTATGCCTAATTTGTAAATTAAACTTTATTACAGGTATGTACATATAGGGAAAAAAAACAGCGTATATGGGGTTGGGTACTATCCTCAGTTTCAGGCATCCACTGGGGGTCCTGAAACAATATCCTGCAGATAAGCTGGGACTACTATACTCAGACATCCGAACTTCCTGAAATCCTTCTGCCGCACATAAAACTTACAGCAATGTCTACTCTGTTGTAGGTATTAAAGAGAATTTGAGTTTGAACTCCATTAATCCTTTTAATTTATGCTGCAAAGAAGCAAAAATTCATTTTGCATTGCTTTATCTTTAAAAGTATATTTTTAAAATACTATTAAGATATATTTTGCTAGAGAAACAAGTGTGTGCTTCTGAAAAGCACTCCTGCCTTTAAGCCAGATAAAAATTTCCAGCCCTGACAGTACTGACCAAGTTCCCCAAAGCCACGACTGCTTCTACATAAAGACATGTTATTTAATAATTAAACCAGATTTAGGGTTTATTTATAGGCATCTAGTACTAATTTGTAAAACAATAAGCTCAGGTTCTCAATTTCAAATCTAAATTTTTTGTAATTATTTTATTGCTTCTTAAGCATAAACAGTTCTATGAATGAGAAAAAAAAGGACTGTATTTTAATTATAAAAAAAGGAAAATTAAGATGAAAACCAAAAACTTCAAGCAAAAAATGTAAGTATGGCATAATGATACGTATCTTTAAAGAAATTCTGACAGACTTTCACACTGTAATCCATATCAGCTCATGGCCCAGTAAGTAATTCGGTGCCTATACTACATATAGGCCTATCCTTTACGTGTTTGTTTTAAAATGCATACTGGAGTTCTTACCGCAAATTGTGATTCTGCTTGATCTAATATTACAATCACTTAGTTCTCACTTGGTATATCAGCTTTGGAACTTGCTGGGCAACTAAAACAAACTTAATGAATGTTTTGATACTCATAGTTAATTTAGAAAACACAATCCATATACTGATAATTAAGAACTGACTACAGGTAAATTTATCTCATGGCAAGTGTCAAAAAAAGAAAGAAAAGAAAAAGAATAAATATATAAGTGCTACAACGAACAAAAGCTTAATCAAATTATTTTATGTGGCATTGAAGACCTATTATGTTTCACAGATACCACTGATAGTTGTATGTCCCATTATTTTATGAGTCATAAAAGAAAAATAACTGTCAAATAATGACACATCGTTGATTATATCACACATCCCAATTTCAGGTATTTTTAAATGTGCATAAAGTGTTTCACAGAATCAATGAAATGTAAAAGCAAGCATAAGAACTGGAATTACATGCTCTTAAATACTGTTTTCAAACTTTTTAAGGAAATATATTTTTATTCCCCTTAATGAAAAATTAAGAGAAACATCAATTTAAAAAAAGGCATAAATACAGAAACACTTTAGTTGGGGATTATTGAGCAGAAATCTCACTACTGCAGTTAGATTTACTCTCACTTCATCAACCCCCTGAGATACCTAAATACCTCCACAGAACAGATTTGAAAATAACTGCCTTTGAAAAGACTATCAATTTTCAAAAATATGAAGAAATGTTATATAAGTATGGATGTGTATTTAACCCACATTACTAACAGAAAATCGAGAATTGTGTAAGTAATTTTCTTGTAAACTTGGTTCTTATGAACAGTCTAAATTTAGCCATGGGGGTTCCTGGGTGGCTTAATTGGTTAAGCGTCCAACTTCGGCTCAGGTCATGATCTTGCGGTTCACAGGTTCAAGCCCCATGTTGGGTTCTGTGCCGACAGCTCGGAGCCTGGAGCCTGCTTCATGGACTCTGTCTCCCTCTCCCTCTCTTTCTCTGTCTCTGCACCTCCCCTGCTCATACTCTGTCTCTGTCTCTCAAAAATAAATAAATCATTAAAAAAATTAAATTTAGCCATAGAATATATGAAATAACAACATCCAATCATTTCAGTCAGTTCCATTTAAAATTTAATCTATAATTTATGGTTTTTTTCACAATTCCAAATAAATTTGTACTAAAATGGCTAGTTATTCCAATGATATATTGAACCAGCCACAATCTGTATTGGGATGGTTAACAGAAAAGATTATAAGACATGTTTACTCTAAGACTCTGCTGTTTGGGCATTTTAACATAAGGCATATTAACTGTTTTCTGCATCTTAATTTCATTCATTCATTTCCTTTTTTAGAAGACATACTGATGTTTTTGGTTCTATGATGTTTTTGGTTTCAACATTTAATTCCTATTAAACATAGTTTATGCTGATACTTAGTTATGATCCTGAAATTGAATTTTCTGTAAAACAACAATAGATGCCCTGAGAAAGGCATAAAGTGAACATCAAGAAGCCTGGAGTTCTACTTACTCTCCTCTCCACAGACACACACTCCATAATTTAAAACCAGATGCTTGTGAGAAAGTTGGCTCATCATGCTTGCTGCTTCAAAAAAAGACTAAGGAAAAGAAAAACATACAAAAGATGCAAAAGAATTATTGGTTGAGTGTAAAAATGTTCATAGGTCAGAAAGATACCATCTGTCATAAAAGAAATGCACACAGAAAAGGCTACAAGCTGTAGTTCCCTTAGACGGACTTGACACTGCTATCAACCTCAATGCTGGAGTTCATTCTGAGGAAGCCCCTGAGAAAGCCTGGAATAAGGAAACAACAAAGAGGAGAGAGCAACGGTGGTACAGGGCAACATGAATGATGCAAGAATAGCAGCCTTAGGCCCTCAGCAGCTGGAGGAGAGAACAGAGACAGACATCAGAGACACGGATATGGGACTGGAGAAAACGGAGAGCTTCAAATAACTTCTCAAAAGAATTAAGACTGATGTCTGTGCAGATAAAATATCATGTATGTCAGGCCTGGTATTAACATCACTCTAACTCAATTAACCTCTGACTAGAACTTCTGGGTACAGTTGTGGAGGATCACAACCACCAACACTGCAGTATTCTAGGTTAGAAGGACTTTCACTTCTATGTTTTGCGTCCCCTCCTGCTAACATAATTTAACACACGTTACTCATCAGAAATGTTTAATAAGTCATGTTTGGTGACGCTTTGCTATGTGAGGGACCCTGACTACTGACAAGCGGGTTTCCACTGGCCAGCATCTCCAGATCATGCCCAGAGGCATCTGGATTTCACCTCAAGTGTTCCTCAGGACAGTGCCTTTCAAATTTTTTTAAAAAATAGATTAAATCATAGAAGAAATCTGTGGGAACCCATAATGCTCTGGAGAGCCAAGTTTGAAGGCCTAGTTCTGCCTTAATATATGCAGAAATGTAGTAATATCCATAATACAATGTAATATTAGTTTGGAAATAAATTTTTATAGGAAAATCCTGCAATTCTCTATACCCTCACCCCCAGAAAGCATCCTCAGAAAGGTCCTTGATATGTATACTTTTAAAAATTACAGTTTTGAAAAGCTGCATGCATGAATGTGTTGTATCAGTATGAAAGCATATGTTTAAATATCATGAACTACGTAAGCTATACAAAGAATATACACACCTCTGAATAGTTTCTGTGTGCTTTATCCAGAACTTTTAAAAGAACTTCTGTTTCATGCAGTTGACCATAGTCTCCTACTTCTCTTCTTACACCTTTAAAAATTTTTGTAAAAGTGCCTTGGCCAAGGCTTTCATTCTTTATAAGAAAAAAAAGGAAAAACAAGAATGAGTAAAAATGAAGAAAGATGCAGGAATTAGGAAATACATTTAATGACAAAGGGTTTTTAAAAATCCATAAGCAAATATTAGTTGTATTTTGTAATAAAAGAACATTAAGGATTAATGAATAAAGTGCATTTTGGTTCCACCATGTTCTTAAACCCCTTGAATTAGCTACAATTATCACTTTTTCATAGTGTCAGTGTTTACCTACATTTATTTACATGTGAATATTTTTGTTTGCCTTCATGATAGTGAAAGGCAGTACAGTACGGTCAGTGGAAGCAGAGCGTGGGACTGCTAGTTGTGTGACTCTGTACAGGCTATTTTATCCCTGTGTTGCAGCTATCCTGGTTTCCTCAACTCAGGACTGGGGATAATTACTTTTCCATATTATGAAGAATAAATGAATCAATAGTACAGTCCATGCCACATGGACTTGGTTAAGTGTTAGTTATTACTGCTATTACTAGTATTTCTTGTATATCCTTAACAAAATAATTGTTGAAAGCCTGCAATCTGAAGTTGGGCTATCTATATTCAAATCGAACCTTTACTGTTACTAGTTTTGTAATGTTCGGTCATAAAAGCAACTCTCTGGTTGCTGTTTTTCACATGAGGATTCAAGTCTTTATAATTCTGTATAATTCTATCATTGTTTCCTTACGGAATGCAGACATCAGTTAGTCTTTGACATTCCATTCTCTGTGTCCATCCATTAATCTTTCTTTCATAATTTCCATTTTTTCCTATCTGCTGCATCTGAAAATTTTTTCAGATTTTGCAATTCACTGATTGTCCCTTCAACAATGGGTAATCTGCTCTCTTATTTTAATGTCGATGAACATATTTTTCATTTCTATATTTTCCTTTCTCTCAGTTGTTCAGGTCTTTTTGATAGTGTCTTGGTTTTTTCCCTACGTTTTCAACTCCATTTGTATCTTTAAACAATATATGGTATTTTATAAGCTCAATCTGAAAAGTCTCGTTATATGAGGTTCTTAGATGTCTAATGTAGATGTTTGTTGGTCTACTGACTCTTGCCTAATTCTGAGTTATTTCCCTGTATATTTTAAAATTTTTGAGTAAAAGTGCATGGTTAGTCTCTGTGTGGGGACTCTGGGTAGCCTAGGCTAAGAATATGTTCTTCCAAAAAGATTTTGTATTTACTTCTTCCAAGCATTACAGGGTGTTACTTTTTATTTTATTGGCTTAGGGTTTCTCAGACTATGCAGATGGTATAAATAAGTATAAACTGAAAAGCTTTTATTTCTTTATATTAACAGATTCTCAGGAGACACTTTTTTTCTCTAAGAACCCAACTAAAGCAGGCAACACTCTCTCTCTTCTCCTTTTCCTAGTGGATGAATTTTTCATAATCCATGTGGTTTCTTTCACTGAGGATGTATTTATTTGAGGGTCCTGACTCTATTCTGAGATGGGTTCACTTTTAACTCCTGGTCTTCTGGAGGCCTTATAAGGCTTGGCCCTTCTTTGCGTTGCTTTTAGATCTTAATTCCCTTGATTAGTGAAACAAATCCTGACCCCCCAGCATCATCCTGCAGCCCAAACACCAGCTCTTATGCACACTTTGTTTTCAGTTCCTTCTTTATTTTTAACTCTTTGCATTTCCCTTACTTTCTTGAGAACTTAAGAATTAAGACATAGGTCTTTTTGTAGAAGAGTCTTAATTTTTAATTAAGATTTTAAAAAGGAATATTTAAAAATATTTTTAGTTTACTTACTTACTTTGAGAGAGAGTGAGCATAAGTAGGGGAGGGGCAGAGAGAGAGAGAGGGAGAGAGAGAATCCCAAGCAATCTCATGAACCCATATCATGACCTGAGCTGAAATCAAGAACTGGACACTTGCGGTGCCTGGGTGGCTCGGCTGGTTGGGCATCTGACTTTGGCTCAGCTCATGGTCTCACGATTTGTGGGTTTGAGCCCCGTGTCAGGCTCTGTGGTGACAGCTCAGAGCCTGGAGCCTGCTTCAGATTCTGTATCTCCCTCTCTCAACTGCCCCTCTCTTGCTCGCACTCTGTCTCTCTCCCACTCAAAAAATGAATGGGTGTGAAAGAATGAGAGGAGAAGAGAGGAAAGGAGAGAAGAGGGGAGGGGAGGGGAGCAGCGTAGTAGACACTTAGCTGACTGAGCCATCCAGGTGCCCCTTCCTCATTCCTAATTCGTTTGATATCACATTTTCACAACAAATAAAAATATTTAAACTGAAATAAAATTTTTATAATATAGATTATAATAGGATAGTTTCAAATGTCACATGAATGTAATGTGGGATAGGAAATTAAGAAAACAGTTGTTTGAATTTTTTTTATGTCTTTATTTTAGAAAACAGTTGGTTTAAAAGGACAAAAAAGACAATAATTAGCATCTAATTACTTACAAATACCAAATCTTCATTTCTGATTTTGTGAAACACCATTTGGTTCACATTATTATGCCTCTGTAATGTTGGTGATGTTGGTACATCAGAAACGCCATTGGTTCTAAAGACTAGAAGGTTTGATTTATCTGTTAAAAGAAAAAAAAACAATAAAAAATAATACATAACCAAAATACACGGAGGATATAAACTGCTCCAAAGGGGTGAAGTAAAATGTGTTCTATATATTAAGAAACACTTACAACTTATTTTTCATTTCTTCAATAAGGAGAAATTTATTTTAGGAATTTATTCACTGAACTTTGATGTACTTTAACCAGGTATATCAAACATTCAAAACTGTAATAATTTCCTCAACTAAAATAATTTTTCAGGAATTTTAATAATTTTTAATAAACCTTTTATTTCAAGGGATTTCCAATCTCACTATCGTTATTTTAAAAGTACAGAGATTAAAACTCTAAAAGACTATGAAAGTTTTTACTTAGAACAACATACAAGATTTGGTAGAGGAGTCTTTCAGTTCAATAATTAAGTGATTGATTTTGTACCAAAAGGTTGTCATTTCCTAAATGCCATTTCAGCTCTATGGAACTTCTAGTGACACGTAGACCACCTGAATCAAACTCAATAATCCGATCTGAGGATGCTTATACAAGAGAATGAGAAAAAATGAATTTGCTTTTGGAGCTGCTTCTTTCATATTTCTTTTGTAATCAATATACTGAAGATGCCTTTTACCATATACACAATCCATGATCAATATTTTGAAACTAACTAGAAAATTATTTTACCTTTCAACTTTGGGGGACAGCATTTCGTAAACTGGAAAATTATACTGTCTGAGCGAACAGTTTCCATCTGGTAGCAATTCAAAAGATCTTTAAGATTACTGAAGTTCTTCTTGGTCCCACTGAGGTTGTATTCTCCACTCTCATTTTTGGTAATCAAACAGTGCTTATATTCGATGACATTGTCTCGCTATATAAATTTAATTATAAAGGCAGAGGGGAAAATCACAATGGTTGTCACAGTAATTATTGGGACAATAATATCACAGAAACAACCAACAGAACGTGTAGACATTTGAACTGTGAATCCTAACAGTACTGGTATACGGAGATAGATGTGCCTGGCTCCTGAAAAAGGTATCTGATTATAATTACATACTTACAGAAATGACTCAACAGTTAATTTTCTTAAAAAGCAAGTAAAGAAACAATGATAATTAAAAATAATAATACCATCCTTAACAGCTTTTCATCATTTACAAGATAAAATCTAAAACTAATTTATAAACAAGGACTTCCAAGGACAGGCTTCTGCCTCCATCTCCAACCTCACCTTCTACCAGTGCCAACATACAAACTGTTCTAGCTGTATTAAGTGACTTTAAAAATTTCAAATACCATGTGGTTTCATGCCTTGATAAATGCAAATGTTGTCTCTCTACCCGTGAATACACATCCTCTCCTTGTGAACAATGAAATTTTAGACATTTCTTATTACTCAGGTCAAGTATCATCCTTTCTGTGAGGTCCTCCCTAATAATCCTGACCCCATTTCACAAGCAAAGATGATTACCCATGCACTGTGTCACTACTGTAGCTGCATAATTAACTCTCCTGGTGATTTTACTATTTTTTAGTTTTTCGATGTTTTGTGTGCTATACTGTGAACTTCTTCATTCTTCCATTTTTTGAGCTACTTCAACCTCCTTAAAACCACTTATAAAATAAAATTGACAAAATACCCCAAGTCTTTCCTACTCCAAAAGCTCTTTCTTAATTGCAACCCTTTCTGTTATTGTCTATGTTTGTGTATACTGAATAATTACAATGCTCAATTTAGTACTTCTTTGGTATATCTTCCTATTTTTGTTTTTCCAAAAGATACCTTCTTAAAGTAGGATTATATCATGTACTCTCTAATATACAGCCCTCATATTAGGTTGAGCAAATATAGTAAACATAAAAAAATACATTTTGAATTGATTAAATATACTGGACTGCTATATATTACAGTAAAAAGATACAATGAAATTAGGATAGATTATTAGTATTAAAAATGCTAAATTTATCAAGCAACCCCTTATATACTTATGAACAATTAATCTATACTATATGCTAAATATAAATGACTGCATTTTATAAAAAAAAAATTAAATAACCAAATCCTTACTTTGTATACTTTTGTACAGTAAGATAAATTTTGGAAGCTGCTACATAAGTTTCTCAAGATTTATATTATGAGGGGCGCCTGAGTGGCTCAGTTGGTTAAGTGTCCGGCTTCCATTCAGGTCATGATCTACAGCTCAACAGTTTGAACCCCGTGTTGGGCTCTAGACTACAGCCCAAAGCCTGGAGACTGCTTCAGATTCTGTGTCTCCCTCTCTTTCTGCCCACTCACCCTACCCCATCCCACTCACACTCTCTGTCTCTTAAAAATGAATAAACTTTAAAAAAATTTTTATTTTTAAAAGATTTACACCATGAAACTACCTTATTAGTGATAGTATCTTTTTAGATATTTGGGGTAGTAAACAATCTTAGATGAGATCCAAAATTATCAGTATTAACAGTGTGGTTTCATTGTAGTTTTATCCTTAAAGCATACATGCGGTAGATCATTATTCTGAATACTGGAAAACTACTAGTTCAACAAATTATGTTTGTGTCTTTGTTATTGCTCTATTTCATTCTAATCCCATAATCATTGCCATAAAAGGAAAATTTGCTTCTAAGTTATTTGTTTCTAGGTGTTTTTGTAAAGATCTCCATTTCTGCAAAAAGAGACTTGAAGAGATTTAATAAAATTTGACACACTAGTAACATCCAAACATCAAAGAATAAAATAAATTCCAGGGGCACTTGGGAGGCTCAGGTCATGATCTCGTGGTTTGTGGGATCAAGCCCCGGGTTGGGCTCTCTGCTGACAGCTCAGAGCCTAGAGCCTGCTTCATATTCTGTATCTTCCTTTCTCTCTGCCCCTCTCACTTGTGCCCTGTCTCTCTCTCTCTCTCTCTCTCCCAAAAATAAATTTAAAAAGTTTAAAAAATTAAATAAATTCCAAATGAAAAGACATTATAATTTTATATTTTATATAAATCCTAGAAATTATACCTTATTTNGAGAGAGAGAGAGAGAGAGAGAGAGAGAATCCCAAGCAGTCTCCTCGCTGCCAGCACAGAGCTTGAAGCAGGGCTCATCTCACCAACCATGAGATCATGACCTGAGCCAAAAATCAAGAATCAGACACTTAATCGACTGAGCCACCCAGATGCCCCTACATCTTGCTTATCGATACAGAATCTCTGAGGTTAACTAAGCATTATCATTCTAATTATCATATCCAGAGCTGTAATTCTGAGTATTAAAAAAATAAAAAATGGTAGATAAATATGAGGGGGAAATTATATAGGCTAAGATGTTACCTTGCCAGAGGAGGGGAGTAGGATGGGAAATGAAATTTTTTAAAAAAGTTATCATTAATTGTGAAATACTAACCTCGATAGCAAAAGTCAGAAAATATTTATTGAAGTCCTTAGGACTGCATCGAAGTACATAGAGTCCAGTCTGATTACCTGCTTTCTTCAGTTTACTGATGGCAAAATCCATTCTAAAGGTAAAGAAGTAATTTGAGTAATATAGCAAGTCCCTTGACATTAAGACCAAAGTGTAATCTAAGAGATCAAGAGTCAAATCTATAAGTCTCCTCTATTTTATATGCTTATCAATTCTCTTGCAAGGAAAAATATTATAGTACGAAGCTACTTTGCAATAAGTCCAAATCAATTCAAGGGTTTTAGAAACAAATAAAAAGTATAATAAGACAAAATCACTAAGAATATTTTGTTCATTTCAATTTTCTTTTAATTAAAAATTTAGTTTTTTTAAAAACCATGCTCACTCCCATAAAATTTTATTTAACTATGCAAACAATATATCATAAGACACTTATGTCTTTTCTGCCACCACAATTACTAATATAAAAATTTATATGTCTTATTTTAATATTTAATAGCAAAATATAATAGAAGACCTATGGCTAGTGACAAAGACTACTGATTTTCTACTTCTACTATGTTTTATTAAAGCTGAACATCTTGAAAGAAAAGTCAAAATGTAATCTATATGAAAGCAGGAAAAATCTGTTTCATTTCTTACTATATTTCTCATATACAAACCAGTGGCACGTATTAGCTACCCAGCAAATGTTCTATAAATAAATGAAAGAATGCTTGAATGGATGGATCAAGAATGAATGAATGAATGATGAATGGTAGGAATTTTTCAAAACTAAATATGTAAGTTATAGAATGTCAAGTAGTGCAACTTTTTCATAACAACCATACTTATTACTAAACAGATTAGAGGTATAGATAGAAACAAGTCTTAAATATCAGTCAGGATACGTTTTATCAAATATTTAATTAAGGGTAGGTTAAGGTCAAGACACATATGCTCTCAATCCCAGACTACTTCTTCTTCTCAAGTCTTGCAAGCCTGGTACCAATTCTAAAGTACATACAGGCTGAGAGATAACTAGAACTTGGGCTAAACAGATGCTATGCATGATACTTGGCTTTATCCAGTATTACAGTCAGGGTCTATAACTGTGTGGATCTATATGTAGTTAGCAGCCACAGGGCGCTAATAAATATAAAATTATTAGAATTAAATTAAATTTTAAAATTCAGTTCCTTAGTTGCACCAACCACATTCTGAATGCTAAATAACCACATGTAGCTAGCGGCTATGGTAATTAAACAGCATAGAAATAGAATACTGCCATTTTCATCACAGCATAAAGTACTGCCAGCACTAGCCTTATGAACACAAACTTTCAGTAGAGGAGTTGGATTATTCAAAAATAATCATGGTTATCAAATTTTGCATTGTGGTTCCTCTGTAGTATTTCAAAATTAATGAAATACAAATTGGAGGATTTTTTAAAAAAATTAACACTCAAAGAGTTACTTAAACATACCTAGGCAACTAAATATCAGCCTGCACAATTTAAGTCTTACAGGCTTGGATAAGATAGCAAATTATATCCTAAATAATTCTAATTATTATATAATCTGGTTGTAAATAGACTCTTATTTCACTTCACTGTATAAAATTCTCTTTGTCAGTATCTAATTGACTTTTTAAAAAATTTACTTTTAAAGTCTGTATTACTCACAAAATTGGGCCATGACAGTTGCTTTGTATGTTTTCAAGCACCATTGGAGGTGCTACTTCTTTACAGAGGTAATGATGTGCATCTGCAGTTAATCTATAATAGCCATCAATTAATGACACAAAGGATAAAGCTTCTCTTAATGAGCTCAGTTCAATTTCCTAAGCAGAGAAAAGGAAATAAGTATCATTTAAAAAGTCAACTACATGTTCCATATTGAAATTTCTCTCCACTCCATTTCATTAGGTTCATTCTCGTAAATTAATATTCTCCTAAATTGTTTTTATGCCTCTCAATTACCCAAAATGAATTATAAATTCTTATGTATGATATTTTACACTTCTCAAATATGGGCTTATCACAGCTTTCCAGTTCACTTTCATCCATAATCTTGCTGTATTTCCCAATACCCCAAGTAGACAAATATGCCACTTATCTTAATTAGAAATCTATCTGGTCTGATATAAAAGTTGTTATTAATTAGAAATAACAAGAATACACTACTAAGGTTAAAGTATTCATGCTGTAAATTCAAATGTATACAGTCATATATAGCCATGCTATATCATATATACATCAGTGAGCACATAATTAGCCTAAAATGCAAAATCTCCAATAATGGAAAAACCCCTATTTAACAAAAGAAACTTCTCCTAAAATCAGGAATTTTTTAAGATAGAAGGCCTAATATTTAATACTGCATTGTACTGTATTTAGTTAACATAATTAGGCCATAGAAAGAAATATAAGACTAGAAATACCTCTATTTGGAGACTATATGATTATGTACTTTGGGGAACTCAAAGGAAGACAACTACAAAACTGCTACAACACAAAGATAATCCATTGAGAGAGAGAAGGATACAAAAATCAATAGCTTTCACATACATAAAAAGTAGTTGGATTATGTAATGAAAAAAATAGCACCATTCATAATAGCAACCCACACAAAAAATAGTATCTGAGATTAAACCTCACTAAAAAATATGCAAAATCATTTTTGGAAAAAAAGTGATACTAACATATAGCAGTGGGAAAATGAAATAATAAGCAAAAATTTATTTTATATCCAGCAATAATGTTAGAAAAAATATACTGAGAAAAGGTTCTTAATCCTATTAAGTAACAGAAAAATCATAATACATCATGAATAAAATTTGGCAAGAAATATGATGTATCAATATGAATAAAACTATGAAGTTACTGAAAAACATAAAATAATATTTGGATACAAGGAGAAATAAAGTATATCCCTTAAACAAAAAATGTAATATGCTAAAGAAATGTCAATTCTTCTCAAATTAATCTTTAGAACAGTTCTAACAAAACGTAAATGCAGTGGGGCACCTGGGTGGCTCAGTCAGTTAAATGTCTAACTTCAGTTCAGGTCATGATCTCATGGTTCATGGGTTCAAGCCCCATGTGGGGCTCTGTGCTGACAGCTAGCTCAGAGCTGGGAGCCTGTTTCAGATTCTGTATCTCCCTCTCTCTCTGAGCCTCCCCTGACCATGCTGTCAATCTCTCTCTCTCAGAAATAAAACATTAAAAAAAAATCTTTTTAATGTAAATGCAGTACTTCAAGGAGCTTTAGGACTACTCAAAAACCAGGGTATTCAAGGAGCTTTAGGGACTACTCAACAAACAGGGTAGTCATGGTGAAGGGCTTAAGTTATCAATTCATCATTTGGGTTTTCATTGACCCTATCACTTAGAGGGCTAACACTATGAACTTGGAAAGTTACTTAACCTCTCTAGGTTGTGGACTTAAAAATAAAGCCAAAAGGGGGTCCCTGGGTGGCTCAGTAGGTTAAGAGACCAACTCTTGATTTTAGCTCAGGTCATGATCTCACGGTTTGTGGGTTCAGGCCCTGTGTCAGACTCTATGTGGATGGTGCAAAGCCTGGAGCCTGCTTCAGATTCTGTGTCTCCCTCTCTCTGCCCTACCCTGCTTGCTCACTCTCTCTCAAAAATATTAATAAACATTAAAAAAATAGTAATAAAAACAAAGCCAACAAGTCCAAATACCATCCCATAAAGAAGTTCTTTGTTACCATAGGATGTTCATACTAGCATCAATAAACTCTTCTGGAAATACTTATTATTTTATAAATACCAATTTACAGAATGAAGGCATTCCCTATGTCAATGCACTTCACTTTATTGTACTTCTCAGATACTGCTTTTTTAAAAAAAACAAATTGAGGGTTTGTGACAACATGTATATCAAGCAAATCTATCAGCACCATTTTTCCAAGCACATTTGCTCACTTCTGGTCTTGGAAACAGACAATGAGATTAAAGTTTCCATGCCTACTAACACAACATCCATTCAGCAGCCCATGGACCAATAGGCACGCTTACTATTTAAGAAATACATTTCTTAAGGTGGTAGCAGCCATAAATAGTGACTCCTCTGCCAGATCTGGACCATCAATTGAAAACCTTCTGGAAAGGAGTCACCATTCCAGATGCCAATTAGAACATTTGTGATTCATGAGAAGAGGTCAAAATCTCTTTGGACGAAGTTGATTCCAACCTTCATATATGACTCTGAGGAGTTCAAAACTTCAGGGGAGGAAGTAACTGCAGAAGTGGTGGTGACAGCAAGAGAACTAGAAGTGGAGCCTGAAAACGTGGCTGCAATCTCCTGACACAACTTAGACAGATAAGGAGATGCTTCTTGTGGATGAGCAAAGAAAGCAGTTTTTTAAAACAGAATCTACTCCTCGTGAAGATGTTGAAATGACAACATAGAATTTAGAATATTACATCAACTTAGTTGATAGAGCAGCAACTGGGTTTGGAAGGACTGAGTCCAATTTTGAAAGGAACTCTAATGTGAGTAAAATGCTATCAAACAGCATCAGCTGCCACAGAGAAATCACTCATCAATGGAATGGAAGAGTCCATTGTTGCGGCAAACTTCACTCTTGTCTTCTTCCAAGAAATTGCCATAGCCTACCCTAACTGAAGCAAACACCACCCTGATCAGTCAGCAGCCATTAACAATGAGACAAGATCGTCCACTAGTATAAAGATTATAACTCTTTGAAAGCTCAGATGATGGTTAGCCTTTTAAAGAAATAACATATATAAAAATATGTTATATATTTATATATGTATATATAACATATATATATATACATATATATATATATATTTTCAGTGACAGTGCACAAGTAGGGGGAGAGGGGCAGAGGGAGAGGGAGAGAGAATCTCAAGCAGGGTGGAGCCCAATGTGAGGCTCAATCCCACGACCCTAAGATCATGAGGTCAAAAAATACCTGAGTATTTTTTAGGAATTTATATAAATAAAACGAAATATAAAGGAATTTAGTTCTTTCCTTTTAGTTAAAATAAGCAGGATTTCTAACTACACTTACCATGGTAAGCACTGTGTAATGTACAGGATTATCAAATCATTATGTTGTACATCTGAAGCTAATATAACATGTCAACTACGCTTCAGTAAAAAAATTTTTTAATAAACAACAAAATAAGTGGGTTTTCTAAAGGTGATCAAATAAAGAGGAAGGATTAATGTTTTAGAACCAATCATGTGTTACAGCTTAGGTAGGGCTAACCTGGGATTGGTTTACATTTTGTTATGGGAATCCCAGAAAGCACTGTTTTGTCTCTTTAATTAGGCAGCATGACTGGCATTGTGCACATCCCTACTGATAAAAAGAGTATCATGAGGACTGAGCATTACAACAGGGAACTAACACCCCAGAGTGCGGATGTGGAAGAACTGCTGCCTTGCCAATCATAAAAAAATGAGTGAAAAATACCTGAATGCTCAAGAAATTCTAGGAAGCTTGTGTTAGTAGTGATACAAAAGCTAGCTGTACCCAGAAAGTTACTAAACTGATGTTTCTATTTAGAATTATATTTAAAACTATAAACAGAATTCCTACAAGAAAATAACTTTGGTATTAGGATTCTAAAATATTTATTTCTGACAACCGTTGAACATAATCAGTATTTAATTACAGAGCAAACTTACCAGATTTTTACCATCTTGCTTATGGATAGTTACAATTCTACTTTCATTTGAGCCTTCTTGGTTTGCTTGCTTAATAGTAACATCAATGATATCAGGAAAGTCACAATATAGCTGTAAGTCCTATAAATAAGAGCATTTGAAATTGAAAACAGGTAGAACTAAGGAAGGCATTTTAAAATAAGACTTATGAAGGACATAACATCCATTCCAAATTCTTTAAAATAAAAAAGTATTGATAGCAATGGATGAGCATTAAATCAGATTCCCTCCCTCAATAATCTAACCTGAAGACCTACTATATCTTGTTTACCAAGAATCTAATTACGCTACAGTACTCTTCAATCCAATCAACATCGACAGGAACTACTGTCAGAAAACTGAAGTTTAACCACCAAAGAATGAATGTAAAAAAAAAGTCTCTAGTAGCAATCCAAGAACATAGATATGAACAAAGTTAAAACCTGTAGTGCAAGACTTAAAAAAATAACTTAACAGTTATACATCATCATAAAATCAACTTTTCCAATTGAACTTTATGATTGTGCTTATTATCAATAACAGTAAAATTTTAAAAAGGAGCAAAACTATCTTAAAAATCATGTTTAGAATTCAAGCCTTTTTTGAAACTGTAAGAACACTAGTAGTAATATTTGTCATAAAAAATAAAAAGCCATTTAAGAACAACGAGAAAGAATTATAGACATGACCTTGATGGTTTCACAGTATTAAAAACTTCTACTTCTATCAATGAGAAAAGAGAACTGCAAGTTCATGTTTTAAATGAGAAAAATTACTTTGCTCTATAGCCATTCACTTAAATTAACAAAGAATGAGAATGTATCATTAAGGATTACCTGTTCTGTCAGTGTCTCACTTTCTTTATGTTTCCCTCTTGACCACTGAATTCCACCGTTTCCAGTTATTACAATGGTTGCAAAAATCTCCTCACCTGAAGGACCTCTTCCAGGTTCTTTTACTTCAAATTGCTCTGTGTAGAAGGCAGACTGAAGTGTTTCCAGATTTATAAGATACTTAAGTTTCAAGTTTCTGGCAGTGGCTTTGCAATGGCTGAACTGCTCAATAAATCTGCGAAATCTATACCTTATTCGTTTCCTTGTCAAAATATGATAGTCTTGGATCTTGGCTCTAACAGATTTTGGTAAGAATGTCTTGTAGCTAGGGATAAAGAACACACAGAGAAAGACAGAACAAACTGGAACATAAATCTAAAACAAAACTGAAAGAGAAATGACCACCTTTCTCCATGACAGGTAAATGCGGCCAAGTGGGGAAAGGAGACGCGACTGGCGTCTGTGCACTGTAAACCCTGAAGGTTTTGTCTGGAGATGTGAAATACATAAAAATTCTGAGTTACCACAAGTGTTCAGCAGAGGATATGTTAATTCTCTTCCCCTAAGGAAATGAAGACTTAGTCTAGTTAATAACAGAGTCTCTAAAAACTTGTTTTCTCGATTATCTTACAGACCTTTTTTTTTGGCACTATGTTGCAAATATTTCCCATGATGCCATACACCAAAATTTATCTGAATTCTGGAAATGGTTACATTTTGTTGGAAGCTACTATTGTTCATTATGCAAACATACTTCTTTGGCATACATTATTTTCTAAATCATTTTCAATAACTCCTAATAATTTTTGTAATCAAAATGATTCCGCTTAGAAATGACTCTTCAGTAATTCTGTCTCTATATAAAATATCCTAAAGAAGAGAGATAACTTCCCTTCTGCTCAAATATCTGACAAATGAAGAAAATTATATTTCTGAAGGTAGAACTACATTAAATTTCCATACTTTCCCATGTACTAATCCTTCTTCCCATCACCCATTTCCTACCTGGTTGGCTCTTACTCATTCCAAAAGTCTCAGTGTAAGCATCATCCAATCCAAGTAACCTCTCTCAATGACTCTATTAGATGCTCCTCCCTTTGTCTGACAGGATTCTGTGCACCATTCCATAGTATCACTTATCACTCTATCCTATATTTGAGTATTCATAGCTAGTGCTTGAGCTGGCTCATGCTGAGAGATTGTTACAATAGAAAGCTATTGAGCTGATTGCTAAAGGGCCATCATTAAAATTTAAGTTATATAAAGCTACAAATAAATTATATTAAAAATATAGGTAATACTCAAAATGTATCACTTCCAAATTATTTTATATTTAAATTTTTACTTTACATTTTACTACTATCCTTTTGAGGTTGTTTACATCTCTCATACATGAGTGGTAAAGAAGACTGGCTATCGTTCATCTCTTCCCAATTCTACATTCAGGCATGTCAGGTTGATACCCTGAAATTGGCCATAGACAGGATTTATACCACAGATAACAGCAAAGACAACAAACTAATCAGATCTTTGGGTTTTTGAGAACTGGCTGTTACACGCTGACCTGCAAACCCCTGCCTTTTCCCTTCCCTAATGGACCTGAAGTCCCCCAGGGACACTTTTATTGAGTAGCAGAGGTGCTGGAGAGTCACTGACATGGCACACAGGGCAGTATAAATTCATCATCACCGATTTCAAACATGCTTGCAGCATTACCATCAATTTTCAACACTTCTCTGGTTCAACTAATTCTCCAAAGTTCCACAACTAGGTCCACCCTCTGAAATTTCCTCAAACCGCCTACCCTTTTCTGCCTGAACCCTCAGCTGTATTCCTCCTTACTTTCAGCAAATGACTTCAT
Source organism: Crocuta crocuta (assembly GCF_008692635.1). NCBI lineage: Eukaryota > Metazoa > Chordata > Mammalia > Carnivora > Hyaenidae > Crocuta > Crocuta crocuta. The sequence continues at coordinate 16,436,583 of NW_027529428.1, read as the reverse complement.
CTCTCTCCTAGGGGTAAAAAGACTTCTTTAAGCAGAGCTCCCTTGGTATCCTGCTAGCAAACTTACAAACATCTACACTCATTCCCTCCTCCTTCGCACCTCCTACAATAAATGAGGTAAAGCCCCTTCTTTGTGTATTTACCTGGAGTCTCTCTCTTCCTCTCTATACATCCACCCTCTTGTTTCTCTTTGACCCACAAAATACTAACATTGGTCCCACCTTAAATATAAAATCTCTTTATCCCACATATCCCTCCAGCAACAACCTATCTGGGCTGTTTTTTAGCGTTTATACAGCCATTTCCATTTACTTTTCAATTCACTCCGGTCTAGATTCTGCTCCATCATTTTACAGAAAATGCTTTTGCTAAACCCAAGAAAAACTACAATGTTGCTAAAACCAAATTCCCATCCTTTATTTGTTATTTGTCAGCAGCATCTAACAGCATCATTTAGGAGCAGCATCTCTTCTTAAACTCTCTCCCCTTAGTTTTCCTGATTTTATTCCTGTCTCTTGGGATACTCTTCAGTCTTCTTTACAGGTTCATTCCCCTTTACCTGGTGACTAAATGTTAAAGTTCCTCAAGACTTAATTATGGGCCCTCTTCTCTTCTTATTTATACTCTCCTCTCTAGATTCTCTGTATCCAAATGACGTAGTGCTGACCTCTAAACTCCATATCCTGATCTTGCAAAAACAAGTCAATCTATACATTTAATTTCAATGCCCCAAAAGCTCCTTAAACAATGTGTCAAACCAAACTCCTGAGTTCTGCTAATGTCTTCTCCTAAAAGATCCTCTTACAGCATTTCCTATCTAAGTAAATAACACCAAGAAGCATCCTTGATGCCACATTCTCCTTCATTCCGCATTATTCCATTCATCACCACATTCTCCTGATTTTACCTACTAAATATATCTCTTAGTTGCCCATTTTCCTCACTACTAACTCATTACTAACTGCATCTCCTGGAGGAAATACTGCAATAGCCTTACTCTCTGCGTGACCAGCATTTCCATTTACTCTTCCCACCGTTTGATTTATTTTCTACACTGGAGTCATGGGGATCTTTTAAAATCACAAATTTAATTATTTCACCCTTACTTAATCCTCTTGCATGTTTCCTGAGAGTTCTCTTGTCAACATAGTTCTAAGCTTCTAGGTTCTAGTCTAGCCCCTGCTAACTCTTCGGGCTCTAGCCATACTGACTCCCTTCACTCTTCTTATGCTCCCTTCTGCTACAAGGCCTTTTCCACGAGTCTCCACACAATCCATCACTCCCCTCCCTGCCCATTAAATTCTACTCTTTTTTCAGGTTTTAAAAGTCACACTCTGTTCCTTTTCATAATAATTAATTATATATAAATGAGCAAATATATAAAAGTTAATAAAAGTCTGGACAGCACAGAGGAGAGCTTCAGGAAGTACAGAATAAACACTGAAAAGACTTAAAAATATAATTATTAAAATACAAATGATTCTCACTTTATCTACTTTTGTCAAAACAGTTACCAAGAGCCTTACTAAATTTGGAATGCAATTTACATAAACATTTTACAAAAATGCAAAATACATAGCTATCAATGACTAGTTTTTAATAAGGCTTTTGAAAACACATTTGGATATAAAAAGAGGAGTTTAAAGTACCAACGTACAATAAGGCTTTCTACTTTGAGGCCTAGCATAAAGGACCGGCCATACATCCTGAGGGAAGACCATGGGAATGTGTGATTCTCTCAAACATGGAGAATCCACTTCAGCGTCATACTGTCAGAACTAGGTTTGTTAGAAACACTAAAATTTTTTCAAGAGACTTAAAGCTATTAACTCTTGAAGCATAACAACATTTTTCCTCATGCTTTTATTATATAAAGTTTTTAAAGAATTCTAAAATTGAGGTTCCTAAAGGCTCTGAAATTGAGCCTTGGCTTAGAAACGATATTATTTTTTGTATTATAAAATAAAATCTGCAGCTTATTATTATAGTTGGAGTAGGATTAGAAACTTTATTATTCACTTAGTTTTTTAGAAAAGGGAGTCCAGTGAGATGAACTGAGTAGCTGAGTTGGTATGTAAGTGGCCTTGATCCTGGCCTAATATTTATAAACTCAGCAGTTTCCTTTAAACTCACTGCATTCTTGAGTTCTCTTCTTCCCACCCTTTAGAAACTTAGGATTTTAAAGAGCAGATAAAGAATGAAAACACAAAAATCTTATGCATTTCCTTCACTTTCTACACTCTAAATACCTAAGCCATCACATCCAATTAGGAGTTGGCATACAAAACAATACCTAATACACACACATGCACAAAGAACTGCACAAACACACACATACAAGTGCATATGTACACCCAGAAGCAGATGCTCACAGACAGGGACACACCTAACACACAGGTACAGACACAAAGAGATGCATCTTACATGTATTTTTTAAGTCTGGGAGGGAATATGTATTTTATTAACTAATCAGAGATCCATATCCTACTGGAAATTTCTGGGAACAAAACAGTTTATTTCATTCTGCCAGCAACTTATCATTTATCTGTTCTCCTACCAATCTTGAATATTTTAACACTGAGTAGAATTTCTTAATTGTTTCTCAGAAATAAGCAGTAAATGAGAATTCAGAAAATATCAGTTGAGTTAAATTATATTAAAAATGCAAGCAATGCAAGAATGACTTGCTTCAAGATAGGCAGATATTATTTATCTAACATTAACATGTCATGGTATGAGACAAAAGAAAAATAAATTAGACTACTTCAGAATTTAAACTTTTGTATTGGAAATGATACTTTCAAGAAAGTGAAAAAATGACCCAAAGAATAGGGAATATATCTGCAAATCATACATATATTAACTTTCATTTGAAGACCTATATCCAGAATATGTGAAGAACTCTTACAACTCAGTAATTTAAAAAAATATTGAGTTGTACATTTTACTTATTTTTAAATATTTATCTTGAGACAGAGAGAAAGAACACAAAGGAGAGGGCACAGAGAGAAGCCCAAGCAGGTCCCACGTTCACAGCACAGTCAGACGTGAGGCTCAATCTCACAAATCATGACATCATGACCTGAGCCAAAAGCAAGAGTCGGATGCTTAACTGACTGAGCCATCCAGATGCCCCTTGAATTGTACATTTTAAATAGGGGAACTTTATGGTTAAGGTCTAACAGTCATCTGAAAACAAAACAAGAATACTTAAAACCAAAGAGGAAACATTAATTAATACCCTGCAAATTGTGTACGTAACTGTTTTTAAGTTACTTAGTAAAGGAGCAACTAAAACTAGTTATTGAGAGAAGGATTCAAGAAATAAAGGGAGTTTTAACCAGATTCATAACACCTTCAAACTTTTAATCCTAAGTGTGTGATATGTAAAAACATGTATTTAGTCTTCAAACTAAAGAAAAACTCAAAAAAAACTGTTATAATAATATGTACCTCTAAAAAAAAAAGTAGTTCTACAGCCATTAACGCTGGGCTGGGCTATAGGAGTAGTACTTCAAAACACCCTGTTATGCATGACTGTCAAAATTCAAAACGCAGATGAGTAATGTGGAGAATGTGGAGTGTGGATCACGCATACAAGAGTCTGCTGGATCAGTTATAAAAGGAGTAAGATCTAAGGATCTAATGCAAAACACGGTGACTCTAAATGATAACACTATTGGGGCGCCTGGGTGGCTTAGTCGGTTGGGCGTCCGACTTTCGCTTAGGTCATGATCTCGCTGTAGTGGGTTCGAGCCCCGCGTCGGGCTCTGTGCTGACTGCCAGCTCAGAGCCTGGAGCCTATTTCAGAGTCTGTATCTCCCTCTCTCTCTGACCCTCCCCTGCTCACGTTGTCTCTCTCTCTCTCCTAGAAATAAATAAAATAAAAATATTTTAAAAAAATAAAACAAATGATAACACTATTGTAGAACTAAAATTGGCTAAGAGAGCTTAAACATTCTCACACCAAAAAAATGGAAATAAAAAAGGTAATTATGTGAGGTGATAGACATGTTAATAAACTACAAGGGGGGGATCCTTTCACAATATATACTTACATCAAACCATGATTATGTACATACACTTTCAATCATCTCACAATTTTATAAGTTAATGATTCCTCAATAAGGGTAACATTTTTAAGAGAATCCCCTGGAAAACTGGTGAGGATTGATATTTGTTGGCTTCACTTCAGATTTACGGAATCTAAATTCTTGGGTAGCACTCAAGAATCTTCAAGCACCTTAGGTGATACTAAGTCAAGTAAAATATGGGCCAATATTTGAGAAATACTGCTTCAGAACTATGTACACACACAATCTGAGAATCTGCTATCAGAAATTATGCCTCCAGGTGTTCTTTTCATCCCTCTGACTTTACCTAGCCTTTTCAGAATAAATATATCAGATAATGAATCAAACCCCTGTGATATTTTGCGTAGTACTCCAACTCTCTATATTTTTTTAAAATTAAGATAAATCAGTACTAGGGATGTAATGTACAATATGATAACTACAGTTAACACTTCTGTCTGGTATACAGGAAAGCTTTTAATAGAGTAGATTCTAAGAATTCTCATCTTAAGGAAAAAAATTTCTTTTTCTTTCTCTATTTTTGGTACCTATGCAAGATGATGGATATTAACTAAACTTATTGTGGTAATTACTTCACAAATATATGTACATCAAATCATGATGCTCTACACCTTAAATTTATACAGTGCTATATGTCAATTATGTCTCAATAAAACTGGAAGAAAAACCAGAAAAAAAAATTTCTTTTATCTCACAAAGTATGCATTGTTCATAAGGACGAAAATTTACCCATAGGACTTTTACTTGTGATAAGATCAAAAAGTATCAACACAGAGAAAATACAATTAACTACAGAAAAACTCCCAGCTGTTCATATTTATGTATATGGCTTTGCATAAGGAAACTACCTGATAGAGCTATAGATGTCCAGGGGGGTCTGATCCTTCTCTTTGGCTAGTCTCATCATATCTAACACTGCCATTCCGAGACATTCTTCCTGTGTTTCATGAGTCACAGGTATTTTTATCCATCCATGTAAAAAATCATGCCGCCACTACAGGAAAAAAATTTAGAAGGAAATATATCTTAAATTTCAGTATCAAAATTTAATCAACTATCATATTTTAACCTATAATTTCTAGAACGTACGCATTTAAAAAGAATGTCAATTCCTTCCTTGATGTTCAATTATTTTGCCATAAAATTTTAGTAGAAGTTTTTGTCAATGGAAACAGATTTAAACTGGGTTCCCCATTATACAGTATATATGATGTCAATCTATTTCACTGCTTATATCTTCTCAAATTATATCTTCTACATAAAAATTACCCAAATTAAAATAGATAGTAATTAATTAAATATGTCCTGAGCTCCAAATATGTTCAAAGCATTATGGTAAGTAGGACTGTGTGAGATACAGATAGAAGTCTCCCTCAAGAAGAATAAAATCTAGCAAGGAAGCTAACATGTAAGCAAAGTATTATAATGCCAGTAACCTATACTAAGTACCACACAACAGATGCTTCAGGGACTTGAAAAGAAGTTGAAATTACTTCCAGTTGAGATAATCAGGGAAGGTTTCATGGAAAATTCAAAACTTCATGTAGTCTTAAAAGATGAAACTTCTGATATACAAAACAGGGTGATAAAACAGAAGGAATGATACAAAAATCAAAGCACAAGGCATATTCAAGGGTCAAATGAGTTTGGGCAGACAACTTATGTAAGGGAATAGTGTGGACTAAACCTTGAAAAAGTAAGTTGGGGTCAAATTGTAAGTACCCTTGATGACTTGATCCTAAAAAGTAAAAAACCACTTTCTTAAAGCATCAGTTTCTCACAGCACCTTTTCTTAAAGCATCATTCCTCTTCCACTGGTAGACGTAGCAATTATAAAAAAGTGCTTTAAGGAAATAAAGTGTATTCAAGGAGACTCTGTAAGAGGCTGCTATAATGGTACAGATATGAGATAATAAGGATCTAATATAGGGAACAGAAGACACTAAAAGTCTGAAAAAAATGAAGAAAAAGAAATTTCAAGATTTTGGTCTATATGATTTAGGAATATGAAAATCAGACTGAACACGTAATGGGAGAAAAGAAAGGTAAAACAGAAAAAGTACCAATATTCTATAAACTGGTAACAATTTTCTTGATACAAAAGGTAAGAACTGCAATATCAGCTGAAATACCAATATTTTTTTTGGGTTTTTTTTTTTTTTTGAGTTTCCTTGGTTATTGGAAAAGATTTTTTCCCCCCAAGGTTAATATTTTTTATTTATTTTTTTTTACAAATAGTTTATTGTCAAATTTGTTTCCACATAACACCCAGTGCTCATCCCCACAAGTGTCCTCCTCCATGCCCATCCCCCCTCCCCCCCACATCCATCAGTCCTCAGTTTTTGTCAGCATTCAAGAGTCTCTCATGGTTTACCTCTCTCCCTTTCCCCCACCGTTTCCGCCCTTCTTCTCCCCCTTGTTCCTCCGTCAAGTTCCTCCTAATCCTCCTATACGTGAAGACATATGATATTTGTCCTTCTCTGCCTGACTTATTTCGCTCAGCATAACACCCTTAAGGTCCATCCATGTTGCTACACATGGCCAGATTTCATTCTGAAATACCAATATTTAATCATGGTTTTAAAGAAATGATGTGGAGGGAACATACATTTTCTTGCTGAATATATATGAAGTCATTAAAGGTTGTTCACATGGCAGTCATTTATTTATTTACTGAGGGGCTATATTTGATAATATCAAGACAATCCTCAGAAGAAAATGAATTTAAAAGGAACATCTAATTTTTGGTTTTAATTGGCTTACCTTTCCCAAATCTATCTTTCTTTTTTTTAATATATTTTTTTAATGTTTATTTTTGAGAGACAGAGAGACAGAGCACAAGCGGGGGAAGAGCAAAGAGAGTGAGGGAGACACAGAATCCGAAGCAGGCTCTAGGCTCTGAGCTGTCAGCACAGAGCCCGACATGGGGCTTGAATCCACAAACTGTGAGATCATGACCTGAGCCGAGGTCGGATGCTTAACCGACTGAGCCACCCAGGCGCTCCAGCAAATGTATCTTTCTATAGTAATGTCTTATGTACTTTATACTTTAGTGGCCAAAATTTTTTTAGTTATTTAAAAATGTCAACACAATCTTATACTCTGATGATGTCACCACTCAAATCTGCTTTATTTAGTCTATAATATGCATACAGTCTAACCAGATATCAATATGATCTGGATAAGTTAATTACTACCTTATGTATTTTCTGGGCACAAATTTAGAGAAATAGAAACATTAAGAATTAGAAAATTGCATGTGGTATTTATCACCTAGATACAATTTAGGATTCTACTGTAAAATTATTTTGCTGTGCTAGATAAGAGAATCCTTCCTAGGAAGATAAAATTAGAAATCATTGATAATTTTTCTAGATCGTAAGTATGAGATATCACAGTATGGATATTAGGGTAAAGCAGTTTACTGTCTTATTAATCATCAAAATAAAACCAGTTCCGCAGAACAGGTAATATAAAAGAATAGATAAAAGAAACATAAACTCATAACCTCATAGTATCTATTCTCAAAAGCTTCTCTCTCTTTTCCTAATGGCTATTGAAACAAAGGAAGCTATATAAAAGTTGGGAGGTGGTCAAATCATTTTTGACAAAAGCACCAAGATCATTCAATGGTGAAACAGTTTTTTCAACAAACAGTGCTAGAAAAATTGGATATCCACATGCAAAAGAATGAAATTGAGACTTTACCTTACACCATCAATAAAAGTTAACTCAAAATGAATCAAAGATCTAAACATAAGCACATAAGAGCTAAAACAATAAAACACAAGAAAATATAGGGGGAAAGCTTCATGATATTGATTTGGCAATGATTTCTTGGACATGACATCAAAAGCACAGGTAAATTAAAGAAAAAAATCAGATTACATCAAAATTAAAAACTTTTGGGCATCACAGGACATATCAAGAGATGTGAAAAGCAAAAGAGACAATGGGAGAAAAGATCTGCACATCATATGGTTGAGAGGGGGTTAATATCCAGAATATATAAAGAACACTTACAGCTTAACAACAACTTGATTAAAAAATGGGCAAAGGATGCACATAGAAAGTTCCTCAAAGAAGATGTACAAATGTCCAAAAAGCATAAGAAAAATGCTCAACATCACTAATCATTCACATCCATCAGAATGGCTATTATCAAAAAACCAGAAAGTAGGTACTAGTGAGGCTGTGGAGAATCGGAATCCCTGTGCACTGCTGGTGGAGAGTGAAACGGTGCAGCTGCCATAGAAACCAGTGTAGCAGTTCCTCAAAAAAATTATAAATAGAATTACCATATAATCTAATTAATTCCACTTCTGGATATATACCCAAAGGAATTGAAAGCAGGATCTCAAAGAGATATCTGTACACCTACGTTCACAGCAATGTTACTCACAGGAGCCAAAGGGTGGAAGCAACCGAAATATTCACTGACAGATAAATGGATAAACAAAATGTGGTTTATAAAGTATCAGTCACCCTTAAAAAGGAAGGAAATTCTGACACATGCTACGACATGGATGACCTTGAAGACATTATGCTAAGACACATCAGGCAGCCATAAGAGAGGAGGTGCTGTATGAAACCACTTACCTGAGGCACCCAGAACAGGCAACTCACAGACACAGAAAGCAAAAGGTAGCTCCGAGGGGCCAAAACAGCCTGGGCCCCACGAGCCCCCTGGTTTCACAGGGTGAAGCTTCAGTCTAGGAAGATGAACTGTTCTCAAGATGAATGTGGTGATGGCTGCACAATGATGTGAAAGTAGTCTAAGGCCACTAATCTGTCCATGTAAAAATGGTTAAAATGGTAACTTTTATTAAGTATATTTTGCCAGAATTTGGAAAAAGGTGCTTGTTCTCATAACCCAAAAGAGAAATAAATATCTTTCAATTTGTTGCTCACAAACTGAATCAGGCTTCTTAGATATCTTAGAAATGTGAGCTATGAGCAAATGCATCCCAATGTTCATAGCAGTGCTATTGGTAACAGCCAAATTAAGGAGAAAGCTCAAATGTCCACTAACTGATGAATGGACAAAGAAGATGTGATATATATACACACATACATACACACATAATGGAATATTACTTGGCGATAAAAAAGAATGAAATCTTGTCATTTGTAATAACATGGATGGAACCAGAGTGTATTATGCTAAGTGAAAAAAGTCAGAGACATATATACAATTTCACTCATGTGGAATTTAAGAAATAAAACAGATGAACTTAAGTGAAAGGAAGGAAAAATAAGATAAAAGAAGAGGAAGGCAAACTATAAGAGACTCTTAAATACAGAGAACAAGCTAAGGGTTGCTGTAGGGGAAGTGTGGGGGGGATGGGCTAAATTGGGGATGGGCATAAAGGAGGGAACTTGCTGGGATGAGCACTGGGTGTTATGTGTAAGTGATGAATCACTGGGTTCTACTCCTGAATCTAATACTACACTATATTTAACTAACTTGAATTTACAAAGAAAAGAAAGCCATGAGGATCTGTGCAACTATTTTCTATGATATTTGCAAATCTGTTTCAGAACTCCTTAATCTGACATCTTGGAAATAACAAGATTATCTTTCCACAAAAGCACTCATATATTTTTTCTTTAGTTTCTAATCATCAATCTTGTGGCACATAAAAACAGAAATAATTTAATGACAGAACATTTCAATTATTGTTTAAGGTAACAATAAGAAAGCATTATAAAATGTTCAAAAACGTTACAAAAATTAACAGTATTAAAGAACAAATAACTAAAAGAGAACTCTCAGATCAAGCATCAACATCTAGCCATCTTCTAAACCGACTACTGTTAACTCACTTTTATATAGTTTCTTGCTTTTCTTTACATTTTATTACCCACTATTTAAGTCTGAAATTGTTCAGGAATAAAAAAAAAATTCTTTTCTCTAAATAAATCTTACTGTGTTATATTCCAGGTAGTTATATCTACATGAATCATGTCATATAATTCAATCTGAATTTTGTGAAATCCCTAAAATGTCTTAAAGCAATAAGTAAATAAATAAATTCAAAAGGGCTAATTAAGAGAACCTTTATTATTTATTTATTATTTATAAATTCTGTGATTAAAAACTAGTGATAAAAAGACTGAATTCTGTTACCTCTCTGTGCCTGCTAGGCAAGACAGAACATCAATGTTCCCATACATGAAGAGTTCCCTGATGAACTACAGAACACAGCCAAGATTCCTACCATTTAACATATATACAACTAAGATAATATAATTATACCTGAGCAAAAAGGTAAGACATGACAAAGTCGTCAAGAAGAGGAGCTTCAGCACCTCGAGACACTCCATGCCGATAGGTTCTGTTGCTGCCATTACAATACCAGTAAGGAAAGTAAAATCTATAAGACAAAACATTCAGTCAGTCTCCAAATAATTCAAATATATACATACTATGTACATATAACTACTTCCAACATACTGAAAGGTATTATCCCATAATCAGAAAATATAGCTAACAGTGCTAAATACGACGTGGGGACAAAAGAAAATCTGGGTAAGACCATGATAAGAATATACGCAGAAAATACAAGAAACATAAGTGTAAAATCAATATGCTGCCTGTTTTTTTTAAAAGTTTGTTTGTTTGGAGAGAAGAGAGTATGTGCGTGTGTTGTTGGGAGAGAAGCAAAGAGAAAGAGAGAGAGTATCGCAAAGCAAGGTCCCACAAACTGGTGAGAACATGACCTGAGCCAAAATCAAGAGTTGGACACTTAACCGAGCGAGCCACCCAGGTGCCCCTATGCCGCCTGCTTCTACGCACAGAATGCAGAAGCAATAGAAAACAGAAAAACATAGAAATAAAATATTAACCAAAAAAATTTTAATATTAATCCAGTGGTATCAGTAGAAGAATCTGAAAATACTAACTGGTGTGAAAACAAATAATGGCTTCTTCTCTTAGGAAATGGAGGTTATCACAATAGAATACCACTTCACACCAGTCAGAATGGCTAGTATCAAAAAGACGAAATAACAAGTGCTGGGGAAGACGTGGAGAAAAGAGCCCCTCCAGGCACTGTTGGGAGGATTGTAAATTGGCAGAGCCCACCGACAAACAGTATGCAGGTTCTCAAAATACTAAAAGCAGAAATACAATACAACCTAGCAATTCCACTACTGGGTATTTATCTGAAGAAAATGAAAACAGGAATTTGAAATGATACAGGCACTCCTATGCTTACTGCAGCGTAATTTACAACCGCCAAGATAATGGAAGCAGCTCAAGTGTCCATCAACAGGTGAACAAATAAAGTGTGGTATATATACATTATGGAGTATTACTCAGCAATAAAAAAGAATGAAATGCTGCCATTCACAACAACATAGATAGACCAAAAAGGTATTATGCTAACTGAAAGAAGTCGTACAAAGACTAATACCATATTTCACTTCTATGTGCAATCTACAAAGCAAAACAAATGAACTAAAATATAAAAAAGAAAGACACTAATAGAGAAAAAAACTGGTGGTTGTTGGGGCAAGTGGATTATAGGTGACACAGGTGAAGAGGATTAAGAGTTTCAAACTTCCAGTTCTAAAATAAAGAAGCCATGGGAATGAAAAGTACAGCTTATGGAATATAGTCACTAATACTGTAATAACTATGGTGACAGATGACGAGGCTTGCCATGGTAAGCTTTACGTAATGCCCAGAATTGTCAAATCACTATATTGTATACCTGAAACTGAGTATGTCAACAAGACTTCAGTACAATTGAATAAATGAACGAAACCAGTTAAAAAATTGTCCTTCAAAGAAACAAAAAATATTCTATGTTGCTTTATTTACACCTTCACTGAGATAATAATTCATATACCTTAAAGTTCACCCATTTAAATAAGGTATAATTCATATACCTTAAAGTTCACCCATAAAAAAATTCAAAATGTTTTTAGTATATCTGAAACACTGTACAAACATTCCACAATCTAATTTAAAATTTTTTTAAATGTTTGTTTATTTTTGAGAGACAGAGACAGGGTGTGTGCAAGGGAGGGGCGGAGAAAGAGGAAGACACAGAATCCAAAGCAGGCTCCAGGCTCCAAGCTGTCAGCACAGAGTCTGACGCGGGGCTCAAACTCTTGAATCATGACACAAGATTATGACCTGAGCCAAAGTCAGATGGTTAACCAACTGAACCACCCAGGCACCCCCCACAGTCTAATTTTAGAACATTTTCATCCCCCATAAAAGAAACTCCTTACCTACCAGCAGTCATCCCCAAATCACCCCAACTACTCCCCACCCCAAAGTTACCACTAGTCTATAACTTTGCCTGTTCTGAACGTTTTATATAAATGGAATCATATAATATGTGGCCTTTCCTACAACCTTTCACTAAGCATAGTATTTTCAAGGACTATCTACATTATAGCAAATATTAGTACTTCATTCCCTTTTATTGTCCAGTTAATATTTGACTATATGGATAAACCACATTTTGCTTCTTCATTCATCAGTTGATGAACATTTGGGTTGTTTCCATCTTTTTGTTAATAAGGCTGCTATGAACAGAACATACAAGGGTATGTGTGTTTTCTATGTTCATCTTTTTGAGAAACAAACTGTTTTAAAAAGTGGCTGCACTAGTTTACATCTCCAACAGCAACATATGAACATCCCAATGGTTCAGATCCTTGACAACATGTGGAGAGTTTAGCTAAGTTAGTCTTTGGTATTGCTGACTTGGCATCCATTTTGCTTAGCCAAGAGTCCTACAATGACCTTAAACTGACACTAGTCCCTTCATGCTAGTGCATGCCCTAGACAACAGTCCACTGAAGTAGAAGCAAATGTTAAGTTTTTGATACAACTTCCCCAACACCCTTGTGATCAATAATCTTCCGTTTTCCAGCACCTAACCCTTATAACCCCCTTCGTTAAGATACCATGTAGCTTACCAAAGACTAGCTCTTTTGGCTTGAATTGACCAAACTGAGCGAAGGAACCCCAAAGCACTCTATCCACAGACCCTAGGAAAGCCATGTGCCCTGGGTCCTATGTCTCTCTCTGTACCCTGCCTTAATCTCCCCATGTGGCCCCTCAAGGCATGTTGGATATTTTCTCCAGAAGCTTTGAATAATAAACTTTTCTACTTCAATTTCTCTTTTGCTGTTATTGAAGCATGGCTCACCATTAAGCACCCAGTGGCCTATTTAATAAGTAATAATTTGGCAAATTCACAACAACTTGTTATTGTCCACCTTTTAGATTTTTGTCATCCTAATGGGTAAATTGGTATCCTGTTGTGTTTCTGATTGACATTTCTCTAAAGAATAATGATGTTGAGCATCTTTTCATGTGCTTACTGGCTATTTGTTTTATTTAGAAAAATATCTATTCAAATCCTTTGTCCATATTTTCACTGAGATATGTGTCACTGTACTATTGAAGTGTTAAGAATTCTTTATGTATTCCAGGGGTGGCTGGATGGCTCAGTCAGTTAAGCATCTGACTTTTGATTTCTGTTCAGGTTATGATCTCACAGTTCATGGGTTAGAGCCCCAAGTCAGGCTCCACGCTCTTCGTGTGGAGCCTGCTTAGGATTCTCTCTTTCCCTCTCTCTCTCAAAATAAATAAATAAACATTAAGGAAAAAAAAAGAATTCTTTATGTATTCCAGATATATGACCTTTATCAGATATATGAGTTACAAACATTTTCTTTCATTTTTGTAGGCTGTCTTTTCAAATTTTTTTTTTTTTTAAGTTTATTTATTTATTTTTGAGAGAGAGAATCCCAAGCAGGTTCTGTGCTGTCAGAACAGAAACCAACACAGGGCTCGATCTCAGAAACTATGAGATCATGACCTGAGCTAATCAAGAAAAGGATGCTCAACCAACTGAACCAACCAGGCACCCCTGTCTTGTCATTCTTGACAGCATCCTTTGATGCTCAAACATTTATTTTGATGAATCCCAATTAACGTATTTTTCTTTTGTCACTTGAGCTTTTGGTACCAGACTGAAGAAACCTCTGCATACTTTAAGTACACAAAGATTTACTCCTATATTATCTTCTAAGAGTTTTACAGTTGTGGCTCTTAGACTTAGGTCTATGATTCATTTTAAGTTAATTTGGGGGGAGGGGGTGGCACCTGGGTGGTTCCGTTGGTTGAGCATCTGACTCTTGATTTCAGCTCAGATCATGGTCTCACCGTTCATGAAATCAAGCCCTACAGTGGACTCTGCTGACAGTGCGGAGCCTGCTTGGGATTCTCTTTCCCTCCCTCCTTCTCTCTCTCAATATAAATAAACATTTAAAACAAGGCATTTTGGAGCACCTGGGTAGCTCAGTCGATTAAGCATCTGACTTCAGCTCAGGTCATGAACTCACAGTTTGTGGGTTCAAGCCCTGCATCCGGTTGTGTGCTGACAGCTCAAGAGCCTTGAGCCTGCTTCAGATTCTGTGTCTCCCTCTCTCTCTGTCCCTCCCCTGCTTATGCTCTCTCAAACATAAATAAATGTTAAAAAAAAAAAAAAAAAGAATAGGAGAAATTCATGAATTTGGTAAGGGAAGCAATTTTCAATTCCTAAGAAGAGGTCAGCAAACTCTGGTTCACAGCCCCATTCTGGTCCAAGTGAGTTTTTATAAAGTTTTACTGGAACACAGTCATGCCCATTCATTTACTTATTATTTATGGCTGCTTTCACACTAATAACAGAGCTGAACAGTTAAAACAGAGATAATATAGGCTTCAAAGCCTAAAATATTTACTACTGGCCTTTTCAGAAAAAGATTGTAGACCTCTGCTCTAGAGACATTTTCAAATCAAAAGATACACTTACTAACTGTATAAAGTACAGTCATTACAGAAAGTAATAAAAAAATACTCTCAATAAGATATTGATATTTTGTCAATCATACACAGCATGTTAACATGATTCTTTTAAATAATTCAACTTTGGGGCACCTGTGTGGCTCAGTTCGTTGAGCATCTGACTTCGGCTCAGGTCATGATCTCAAAGTTCATGAGTTTGAGCCCCTTATCGCGCTTGATCCTGTGAGCACAGAGCCCATTTCAGATCCTCTATCTCCCTATCTCTCTACCTCTCCCCTACTCATGCTCTCTCAAAAATAAAAAATATTTTTTAAATAAATAAAAAAATAATAATACAACTTTGTAAGGTCTTAAAACTTGCATAAACATCTTACTGTGGGTAGATTTAATCCTAGGTACTTTGCATTTTTTGCTGCTATTAGTTGTTATTTTAAATGACCTCTTTTCTGTTTGTGGTATATAGAAGTAGTTTATTTTTTAATATTTATTTAGTTATTTTGAATGAGAAAGAGTGAGTGCAAGTGGGGAAGAGGGGCACAAGGAGGTGGGGGAGGTGGGAGAATCTTAAGCAGGCTCCACGTCCAGTGTAGAGCCTGATGTGGGCCTGGATCCCATTAAAAATCAAGAGTTAGGAAACCAAAAAAAAGAAAAAAAATCAAGAGTGAGACATTTTGCCGATTGAGCCACCCAACTAAGCCACCCAGGTGCTCCAGAAATAGTTGATTTTTTAACATACTGATCATATAGATCTAGCATTCTGCTGAATGCCTATTATCGATGTCTATAAAATTGTTTATATTTTCTATGTTAACAATCATAACATCTCCAAATAATGACTCTTTGCCTCTTTGTTCTCATTTATTAAACATTTTAGCTATTTTTCTTGTCTTAGTGTGTTTGTTAAAAATTCCACTAAAATTCTAAATAGAAGCAATGGTGGTGGCTATTTTTGTTTTTTGTCTTGTGATTTTACAGAGACTGCTTCTAACCTCTTACCATTTGAGAATATTATTTGCTTCCTGCTTTTGGTATATACTCCTTACCCTTTACCATGTAAGGATGTCTCTCTTGAATTTTAGTTTTTCAAGGCTTCCTGTTCTTTCCTTTTTAAAATCATGAATGAGTCCATGTGCTTTTTAATTATGCAACACCAACTCTGCATGGAATGAATCTATTTCATAAGAGCCAGAGATCAAACATACTTCTTTGCTTTATCATTTTGAGTTGAAAATTATGAAATAGATTAACTAATAATTGTAGCTGCAAATAAACACTGGCAGAATCACACTGTTCCTTCACTTCAACTCTGAAAATACTATATATTTTTTAAAGATTATTTGTTTATTTTTGAAAGAGCACATAGGTACAGCAGAGAGGGAGGGAGACAGAATACGAAGCAGGCTTCAGGCTCTGAGCTGTCAGCACCGAGTTGGATGCAGGGCTCAAACTCATAAACTGTGAGATCATGACCTAAGCTGAAGTTGAATGCTTAACTGAATGAGCCACTCAGGTGCCCCACTAAAAAAATTATTAAAAAGAGAGAGGAGATTACATTTTATAGCACACAATATCGAACTTCCTGGGAAACTAACAGTATTCCAAACATTCAGGATTTTGTTAGTAAAGATTCT
>NW_027529428.1:16417446-16419955 GCF_008692635.1 Crocuta crocuta | reverse complement strand
CATCCTTTTTAAAATTTAATTATAATTTTAATTATAAATTTTTATAATTATAATTATAAATGATTATAAATTTTAAAATTTAATTATAATTATGTTAAAATTATAACCATAAGTGGTAAAGTAGCATCCTACCAGAAAAGCCCAGGACATTCTAGTGAAAAGACATTTATAAACACTTCCTCTAGTAGAGAAAAAGTCTTAAATGAAGTTCTGGTCCCTGTTATTAAGTACTCTGCAATTTAAAAATATGTTTGGATGTGCCTGAGTGGCTCAGTCAGTTGAACATCTGACCCAAGATGGGCACAGGTCATTATCTCACAGTCCTGACATCAAGCCCCAAGATGGGCTCCATGCCAAGTGTGGAGCCTGCTTAAGATTCTCTCTCTTCCCTCTCTGTCCCTTCCCCCACTCATAATAAATAAACTTAAATACATACATATATATGTATATATACTTGGTAATTCCTCTCACTTTGCCCTTTAACCATTAAATGAATCACCTTATTGTAGAAAGTACCTTATTCTGTAGAGTACACTGTGCCTGGTTGATTCATCTATATGGAAGACATGATTGGGCGGATACCAGATCCTTTCTGTTTCACTCATTAAAGCAAACATACTATGATACACAGGTGTGACTCCTAGGAAAGAGGTAAAAAAAGAAATGATTACAGATAGCAACGAGTTCATTTTTACACATCTGTAATGTTTGTTTGTAACATTTGTAATGGAGTTGAAATAACTCTTAATCAGCACAAATGCGGTAGCAGCTGACATCTTTTGGTTTAGCATGACTTACAACTGAATTCTTAATTTAATCTTTTTCCCTACGTTTTAAAACGTGATTGCTGGGACTCTTTCAAGCAGATTTTTAAAAACATTTTACCCAATTTTTTTAGTTGTCTTGAAGAGAAAGGCTGATTCAAATTTGTGTGTGTTTTAACTGACAATGAGGGTATCAACTAAACTATTTAGAAGTCATTGAATACCTTTAAGAGAAAAGCACAACAGTTATACTTTTAAATGTCAATTTTTACACAGTGCACTAGTAACTATATTTTCTGCACCTTTTTAAACTTACAAGGAAAAAATTTACGTGTCACCTTAAACTGCAAGGGTATATGATTTTTTTCAAAGATATTTTCGAAGGTACATTAACAAAGGTCTGAAGACTACTGAACTTTTTAAAAAACATACGAAACAAAAAGCCACACAATTAAATAATGCACACTATTTCCCAGCACATATAGAACATTCACACATACATATCCCAATCTTTTGGAGTCTAAGAACAAGTCTCCAAAGTGTCAGAGAATAATCACTATGTTCTCTAACCACACTTCAACAAAACAGAAATACTTAAAAAATTTAAAAAAAATTTTTTAATTCAAGTTAGTAATCATACTTAATCCTATATATTTGAAAACATAAGCCTCACAAAAACAAACATATTTTTATTCTAGTAATGTTTTCATTCTTTTCCACTGTAGACAAAAATGACACCAACTCAATACAACGACAATAAAGATATAAAATTTTTATTTAAATTATCAACACAACTGTTTACTTATAGAAATGTAATAATTTCAGTAAGTTACATATAAAAACAGTATTCCACAACAACTTTTAAATTATATGCTTGCATCATTCTCATATTTACACATACTTCTCATTATCTCAGAGATTATAGGAGAAATTATAACAAATTAAAGAGTATAGTGAATGATTAATAACATGTATTAAAAATTATGGAATATAGCTAAAGTGATACTTAAGAGGGAAAATTACAGCTTTAACCTGATTATATCAAAAGATAACAAAAAATGATCTAAGTTATCTAACTCAATACATTAAAAAACAGAATTATCTAGAAGACAGTTGAAAATGGGATAGAGTAGAAGTTAACAGAATAAAGATTCAAAAAGGAAAATCAAGAAAATAAAAGCTGATTACCTGCAATAACTAACAAAATAAATAAGCCTTTGTCAAATCTGATCAAGAAAAAAAACACAAATAAATACTGATGATTTTTTAAAGGTATAATTGGAGCACCTGACGCCAATATATTGGCTTAGTCAGTTAAGTGTCCCATTTCGGCTCAGGTCATGATCCCACAGTTCATGACTTCGAGGCCCAAATCAGGCTCTGTGCTGACAGCTGAGAGCCTGGAGTCTGCTTCAGATTCTGTGTCTCCCTCTCTTTCTCTCTGTCCTTCCCCCACTCACGCTCTGACTCTCTTTCTCTTTCAAAAATAAATAAACATCTTAAAAAATTAATTAAAATGTTTTAAAAAGTATAATTATAGGTTATGAAGACAAAAAGAAAATAAACAATGCCAATAAATTTGAAAATGTAGACAAATGGACAATTTTAAAACTGTATGTAACTTTAAAAAATGGATTCAAAAATAAAAAACTTCAGGGGTGCCTGGGTGGCTCAGTCAGTTGAGCATCCAACTTCGGCTCAGGTCATGATCTCACAGTTCATGAGTTTGAGCCTGCCCCCCCCCC
>NW_027529428.1:16398382-16417380 GCF_008692635.1 Crocuta crocuta | reverse complement strand
CCCAGTGAGCTCTGTGCTGACAGTTCAGAGCCTGGAGCCTGCTTCAGATTCTTTGCCTCTGTCCCTCTCTACCCCTCCCATGTTTGCACTTCATCTCTTTCTCTCAAAAAAATAAATAAACATGTTAAAAAAATTTTTAAGGATGGGGCGCCTGGGTGGCTTAGTCGGTTGAGCGTCCGACTTTCACTTAGGTCATGATCTCACGGTTCGTGGGTTCGGGCCCCGCGTCGGGCTCTGTGCTGACTGCCAGCTCAGAGCCTGGAGCCTGTTTCAGTCTGTGACTCCCTCTCTCTCTGACCCTCCCCTGCTCACACTGTCTCTCTCTCTCTCTCTCCTAGAAATAAATAAAAAAACATTAAAAAAAAATTTTTTTAAGGAAAGGATTAAAAACTTCAAAAGAACTAGAATCATTAAAGAAACAATCTACCTACTTACAAAAATAAAGGAGAAGAAAGGAAGAGGAAAGAGAAAGAAGGAATAAGAAAGGATAAACCACTGAGGCCCAGATGAAATTTATATAGGAGTTCAACCAAACATAGAAGACAGTTCCAATCTTCAGTATACTATTACAGAGAACAGAAAAAGAGAGAACAGGCAAACTAACATACTTTGTACGTTTAGCTTGATCATGATCCCAAAACCAGCCAGACATCATAATCGAATAGTCTCACCAAAACAGACACAAAAATCCTAAATATTTTAAATATTAGCAAACCAAATCCTGCAATTATTCTTAAAAAACTAAGATAAAGTTCATTTATCCTATAATAGCAGAAATGGCTAAATTGGAAAAATGTAATTCTTCATAATAATGAATCCAAGAAAAATCTGAAAATGGCAAAATGATATATTTGAAAAGTTGTGTGGTGACTACAGTGATATATATTTTTCCATAAGAAGTATTACTTGAAATATTTTATAACAAAAAATCAGAATTAAAAGAGCAAAATAAAAAAGTGAAAATAGCAAAAAAAAAAAGATGTAAATTATTCACAATACAGCAAATACATGATTAGTAATCATTAAAAACAATTAATAAACATGTGAGAGAATGGTAAGACTTAGTGTTGAAGAAAGCATGAGTTAAAATTATGTGAAATCACTTTATAACCATTCAAGTAGCAAAAACAAGAGGGATAACACCTAGGGCTGATAGGATGGTAGTGAAAGGGACCATGTTACATAATTGCTAGAAATATCAATTGGAATAGATTCTAAGAAAGTATTACCTATATAATTTTGAAAAATCAATGTCAATAAAAATTTAAAATAAATGTTTAAGCAATGTATTCCTAAAAGTACAGTAAAGTAGTAAGAAAATGTAAATTCAAGAACTAAAAGTATGAAAAAAATTACGGTAGTACAATCCATAGAGTGGAATATTAGGAAAATAAATAAAAAGAATTAGTTACTAGTACAAAAGTACCTGGCTTGAATAGATTTTTCATAATGTATGTTTTCATATGATAAAAAGAAGCATACAATATGATTCCATTTTATAAAATAATAACCTCTAACTCTTAGTGACTGTGTGTAGAGGAGGTAGGGGGATTCTGTTTCCATATGTATTTGAGAGAGAGAGAGAGAGAGAGCGAGCATGAGCAGGGGAGAGGGGATGAGAGAGAGAATCCCAATCAGGCTCCAAAATGTCTGCAGATCCTGACGTGGGGCTTGAACTCATGAACCATGAGACCATGACATGAGCTGAAATCAAGAGTCGGGACACCTAACCCACTGAGCCACCCAGGTACCCCTAAAATGTCAAATTCCTAACAAAGGGATTATGAGATGTGCAAAGAAACGGGAAAGTGTAATCCACGCAAAGAAAAAAGGAAGGCAACAATGTCTGTTAGAAAACCCAGATGTGAGATTTGACAAAGATGTCGAACCAATCATTACAAACATGTACAAAGAACTAAAGGAAACCATGATTGCATAAATAAAGGAAGAATGGTATCAGTGAAAATAGCACAGTAGGTAGCTTCAAGGGTCCAATCTTCCACAGAAACAAAAAAATTTAGCAAAAACTGTCAAAATCAACTCGATGAGAACTTTGGACAATAGTCAAAAACATACAGCAACACAGAAATTGTTGAATCAGGAAAAGGGAACAAAAAACAGGAAGACAATTTTGCATCATTTCTATTTTCCCTTATCCCAGTCTCCTCCCTGCTCGAGGAGAGCTCAGAGATGGCAACTGGTGTTCCCAGTGTGAAACTCTGTTTATGCAATCTTAAAAAGCCAATTTTATCTCTTTTGACCTAACAGGAGACTGGAGACTGACAGAACAACTGTTATAAAGGCACGTTAACCTGTGTTGCACCTAACTAGGAACTTCCTTAGGGCAGAAAAGCAGCTATGCAAAGGACACCCCTTGAAGCATTTTAAGGCAACAAACAACATGCTGCCACCTGGGACAAAGGTTTAAAGTTGAGGTAAGAAACACAAACACACTGAAAGCCAAAGAGAAAATGCTGGGGAGAGAGTTTCTTTAGGAAACTAAAGAACTGAAAAGCACACATGTATACTGAAAATGGAAAAGCCACAAGCATGCCCAAAGAAGGACACTTAAGAGAGGCCTAAGCTTTCACCTCAGACTAATCTTTAGGCTTAACACAAGCAGGAAAGAAAGGCTAAGGCAAAGTTGCAAACAGACTGACTAAACACTAAAGGAGTAACACAAAACAGAGCCAATCTGCAGACTGGAAGATTTTTTTTGTTGTTGTTATTTTCATTTCTCTTGGCTCTCAAATTTTAAGGAAATCTCTGTATAACAAAACCTGACCACCAATTAAAGAAACTGAGGCTTAAGAGACTATAAACGAAAAAGAATATAGACTTTATAAATATACTTTAGAAAAGTCAATAAACAAACAACTACCACCCAAAACAAGTGACAAAAACAAAGGAATGGAGAAGAATCAGATTTCTACTTACTAGATTACAAATTTGAAATGGCCAACATTTCAAAGTTCAACCAAAAATTATAAAAGCAGCCATAAAAATAAGAAAGTATTCGCATTCACAGGGAAAATTAAAAGAAACTGTCCATAAGGAGCAGAGATATAGGATTTACTAGACAATAACATTAAATCAGTTGCCTTAAATGTAGTTGAAGGACTAAAGGAAGCCAGAGACAAAGTGCTAGAGGAAACTAATAGAGGGATGTATCAACAAGAAGAAAGTATCAAGAAAGCCATGGACCATATAAAAAGTAAAAGTGTGGGGCAGAAATGTACAGTAATTGACATTCAAAGTTCACTAGAGAATTTCAAAACCAGATTTAAACAGACAGAAGAAAGGATCAGCTAACATGATGACAGATCAATTCAAATTACCTAGTCTGAAGAGCGGGTATGGAAGAACAATGGACAAAACCTAACAAACCTGGGGGCCACCTCCAAATGTACCAACAAACACATTACGGGAATCCCAAAGGAAGAAAAAGTAGAAAAAGGGGCAGAAAGAATACATGAAGAAATAAGGTCCAAGCCTACAAATCTGATGAAAGCCATGAATCCAGAAATCCAAGAAGCTCAGTAACTTCCAAGATGGATAAATGCAAAGTGATACACACCAAAACACATTAAAATCAAATTCTCAAAAGTCAAAAAAAAGGAGAGAACATTGAAAATAGCAAGAGAGAAGTGATGCATTACATACAAGGAATACTCAAATAGGAATCCTCAATAAGACTCTCAGCCAATTTCTCCTCAGAAACCAGCAAGATCGTAAGGCAATGGGATGACAAAAAGTGTTAAAAGAGAATACTGTCAAATAAAAATTTTATATCTGCAAAATGATCCTTCCAAAATGGAGAAAGTAAACATTCTCAGATAAACAAAGCTAAGGGAGTCACCTAATAAACCTGCCCTATAAGAAATATTCTTAAAGTATAATTGACAAGACATCAGACAGCAAATCAGAGCCATATGAAAAAACAAAACTCTGATAAAAGTAACTTCATACATATACAGAAAAACAAGTAGTATTGGATTTTTACCGTAATTCCTCTTTCTTCTCTACATCCTTTAAAAGACAAATACTTAAACCAATAATTTATGCTAATGGACAATGTAAAATGGTACAATTAATAAAACAACAACATAAAGGAGAAAAGGAAAGATGTATACAAGCAGAATTTTTCCATACTTTTAAAGCTAAAGTGTTATTTATTCAAAATAAATAGTTACAAATTTAAAAAATAAAGTGTAATCACTAAGGTAACCCTTAAAAACATAATTTTTAAAATATATAGAAATTAAAATGAGAGAGTAATCAAAATGGTATAAATAAAAGAAAACATAAACACAAAAGAGGACAATAACAGAGAAACCAAGAACTAAAAAGGACATGAGACATTAAAAAGAGAGAGAGAGAGAGCAAAATGGCAGAGATTAGTGTTCCTTATCAGTAATTACTATAAATGTAAATGAATAAAACTGCCCAATTAAAGGCAGAGACTGGTAGAATGGGTAGGAAGCATGATCCAAGTATATGCTGCCCGTAAGACAGTCCATTTAAATCTAAAGACATTTAGGGGTGCCTGGATGGCTCAGTCGGTTAAGCATCTGGCTCTTGATTTCAGCTCAGCTCATGATCCCTGGGTTCATGGGATCAGGCTCTGTGTGGGACTCTGAGCTGACAGCACAGGGTCTGCTTGGGATTCTCTCTCTCTCTCCTCTGCTACTCTCCCCTACTAATGTTCTCCACTAAAAATAAAATAAAATCTTTAAAAAATAAATTAAATAAGTAAATAAATCTAAAGATATTTTAAATTGAAATGGAAAAGATGGAAAAATATAGCCCATGCAAATAGTAAGCAAAAGAAAGCTGGGATGGCTATACTAATATCAGACAAAACATTTTAAGTCCTAAGTTTACAAAGAACAAAGAACATTATGAAAACTTAAATCCTTAAGAAAATGTAACAATATAAACATATACATACCCAAAAAAATTAGCCCCAAAACACGTAAACCAAAAACTGAAAACTGAAGGGAGACATGGACAATTCAGCAATAATACCTGAAAACTGAATATACCATTCTCAATAAGACAGAAAAACGGGCATCTAGGTGGCTCAGTTGGTTAAAGCGTCTGCCTTCAGCTCAAGTCATGACCTTTTGGTTCATGAGTTCAAGTCCCAAAAGGGACTCTGCACTGACAGTGAGAAGCCTGCTTGGAATTCTCTTTCCCTTCTCTCTCTGCCCCTACCCTGCTTGTGTTCTCTCTCAAAATAAATAAACTTTTAAAAAAAGTGTTTTAAAGACAGAAAAACGAGACTGAAGAATAAGAAAATAGGGAATTTGCATTGTGCTATAAATCAAATAACAGACATATACAGAATATAACCCCACAAAACCAGAAGACACATTTTTCACAAATGTAAATGGAATATTCACAAGAATAGGCCATATGTTAAGTCACAAAAGAAATATGAATACACTTATAAGGACTGAAATCATCCAAAATATCTTCTCTGACAAAAATGGAATAAAACTAAGAACCATAACAAAAGGAAAATCGGAAAATTCACAAATATGTGAAAATTAACACAATCTTGAACAATGGGTCAAAGAATAAATCACAAGGGAAATTAGAAAATACATAGAGAAAAATAAACGCAAAAAACCCAACATATCAAAATACTATTTTCAGCAAAACCAGAGGACAGAGGGAAATTATACTGAAAACATCTATACTAAAAAAGTATAAAGATCTCAAAACAATAACCTCCCTAGACATCATAAGTAACTTTGAAAAAAGTAGACTAAACAAACCCTATGCCAATAAAGAAAGAAAATAATCAACACTATAGGAAAGAGAATATAAAAACAATTAAGGAAAAAAAAAGAATGAAACCAAACACTGGTTCTTTGGAAAAAATCAAGAATTTTGACAAGTCTTTAGCTAGTCTAAACAAGTAAGAAAAAGATTCAAATTACCAAAATCAGAAAAGAAAGTTTTGCCAACAATTAGATAACCTATATAAAATGGAAAAGTCCCTAGAAACACACAAGCTATCAAAACTCATTTAAGAAGAAAAGCAGAAACTACAAACAGACCTATAAAAAATAAAGATATTAAATCCATAATCAAAAACTTCCAAACAAAGAAAAGCCCAGAACCAAATGGCTTCACTGGACAATTTCATCAAGAATTTAAAGAAAAATGACAATAAATCTTTCTCAAAACCTTCCCCCCCCCCAAAAAAAAAAAAAAAACATGAAAAGGGAACACTTTCTAAAATAATTAGGCCAGCATTACCCTGATACCAAAGCCAATCAAAGACACTACAAGAAAACTACAGATCAAAATCCTTCATGAATATAGATGCAAATTTCCTCAACAAAATAGTAGCAAACCACATCCAGCAAAATATTAAAAGAATTATACACCATGTACTGGTGGGATTTATCCCAGGAATAAAAGGGTGGTTTAACATAATAACCAATGTGATGAAAGAAGAAAAAAACAAACAAATGATCATCTCAATTTATACACAAAAAGTAAGTGACAAACCCTGTACTCTTAATGACTTAATAAAAAAAAAAACTAGGAATTGAAGGGAATTTCCTGAACCTGATAAATAGCACTTATGAAACACCCACAAGTAATATCATAATCACCAGGGAAATTGTTAAAATCTATCCCTAACGTCACAAACAAGACAGGATGCCTACCTTCACCACTTCTATACAACACTGCAACGAGAGTCCTAGCTGGAGCACTTAGGTAAGAAAATTAAAGGCACCCAAATTGGGCAGGAAGAATCAAAACTGTCTTTATTTGCCCATAACATGATCTTATATAAAGAAAATAGTTAACAATCCCCCCAAAATCTCAAAGCTTATAAATGAAGTCAAAAAAGTTAAAGGATATAAGATCAACTGGTAAAAATCAGCTGTATTTCTATACATGAACCATGAACAATCCAAAAAAGAGTAATAAAAACAATTCCATTTACAATAGCATCCAGGTGAATAAAATGCCTATGAATAAATTTAAGAAGTAAAAGACTTCTACACTGAACACTATAAAACACTACAGAAAAAAATTCATTAAGACCTAAAAAGACAAAAAGATATTTCATGTTCATGGACTGGAAGACTTATTCCAATGAGATACTAGTACTACCCAAACTGACCTATATATTCATTGCAATCCCTATAGAAATCTCAGCTGTGTTAATTGCAGAAAGTAACAAGCTAATCATAAAATTAATATAAAAATTAAAGGGACCAGGGAAGATCAAAACAATTTTGAAAAAGAACAAGAAAGTTAGAAAACTCACATTTTCTGATTACAAAACTTACTACAAAGCTATAGTAGGGGCGGCTGGGTGGCTTAGTCGGTTAAGCGTCCGACTTTCACTTAGGTCATGATCTCGCGGTTCGTGGGTTCAGGCCCCACGTCAGGCTCTGTGCGGACTGCCAGCTCAGAGCCTGGAGCCTGTTTCAGTCTGTGACTCCCTCTCTCTCTGACCCTCCCCTGCTCACGCTCTCTCTCTCCTAGAAATAAATAAAACATTAAAAAATATATATATTTTTTAAAAAGCTATAGTAATGCAGAGAGTATGGTACTGGCATTAAGACTTATAGACCAATGGAACAGAATTGAAAACCAAAAACAAACCCACTCATCTATGGCCAAATGAGAGTTGGACAAGGGTTTGAGACTACGGAGTATGGGAAATCATAGCCTCTTCATCAAATGGTGCTGTGATTTGCACGTAGATATCTATTTGATACTGGCTTCTTACCATTCATGTAATATTTATAAAGTTCATCCATGATGTAACATGTATTTGATACTATTTAGCTGAATATTATTCATCCATAAAAGAATGTACTAATACATGGTACAACATGGATGAACCTTATAAACACCATACAAAGTGGGGGAAATCAGTAACACATATGTATTCACACGCGAAAGAATGACAGTGGATCCCTACCTCAAACCATCAGCAAAAATGAACTCAAAGGGGAGTAAAACTAAAATTATGAAACTCCTAGAAGAAACTGCAGGGACAATTTTTCATGAACTAGATTTGGTAATGGATCCTTAGATATGACACAAAAACACAAGCAATAACAACAAAAATAAATAAGACTTCATTAAAATTAAAGATCTTTGCTTCAAAGAACACTATCCAGGTCCAGACAGTCAAAAGGCAAAATGAGAGAAAAGATTTCCAAGTCATACAGTATTTGATAAGGGATCTAGAAAATATAATTATTAACAACTCAATAACAAATAAACACTTTTAAAGTGGACAAAGGATTTGAATAGAATTTCTTCAAAGAAGATACACAAATGCCAGTAAGCAATGCAAAGATACCCAAAAGAATTGTTTATCAGAAAAAAATATACATCAAAACTACAATAAGATACCACTTTACACTCATTAGAATGGATATAATTTTTAAAAGGTCATATAACAACAAGTGTTACTAGGGATGTGGAGTAATCAGAACTCTCACACACGACTGGTGCGAATGTAAAATGGTGTACTCACTTTGGAAAACAGTCTGATAGTCCCTCAAAAACTGAAGCACAGAGTTACAATGTGACCCACAATTCCACTCCTAGGTATATATGCAGAAATGAAATCATCTGTTCACGCTCTACACAATGTTCATAGAAACATTATTTATGATAGACAAAAGGCTGAAACAGCCAAAATGTCCATCAGCTGATGAATGGTTAAACAACACATGGTATTATCCATACAGTAACATACTATTCAGCCTTAAAAGAATTAAGTACAAACAGATGTTACAATATGGATGAACTTCATAAAAATTATATGAGTTTAATGGTCTGGAGTTTCTCTTCAGATAATATAAATCTTTCACCTTCTACTAAAGATTTCCTTGGGGGAAATTATATTCTTATATAATTCCCCAAGGAATATATAAGAATTACATTCTTATATAATTCCCCAGTAACAAAGGTCATATTAGGTGATCCCATCTGTATGAAATATCTATATAGACAAATTTATGAAGACAGAACACAGATTAGGGGATGCCTAAGACAGGAGAAGGAAGAGGGGGTGAGAGAATGATAGTCAATAAGCACAGAGTTTCTTTTGGGGTGAAAAAATGTTCTAAAATTGACTGGTGATACTAAAAATTACTTAACTGTACACTTTTTTAAAGTGTGAAATATATGATATGTGAATTATTTTATCTATAAAACTTTTTCCAAAAAATACAATGAGAAACCACTTCACACCCACTAGTATGTCTATCATCAAAAAGACAGGTAATAACAACTGTTGATCAAGATGTAGAGAAATTGGGACCTTCATACACTGCTGTTGGAAATGTAAAATTATGCAAGTACCTTGAAAACATTAGGGCAGTTCCTCAAAGGATTAAGCACAAAGTTATGATACAACTCAGGAATTCAACTCGTCACAAATATACAAATTCCTAGAGATATAAGTAGATTTGTGGTTGGGGGAAGTTTGGGAAGAAATGGAAAATGACTGCTGATAGGTAAGAGGTTTCTTCCTGGGGGTGGTAAAAACTGACATGACAGATGTACAGCTCTGTGAATATATAAAAATACTGAATTATTTAAGAAAAGAAGGAAGGTGAAAGAAAAGGAGAAGACAAATTCAAGTTCTTTTCAAGTTCATAATATACCCATTCCATTCAAACAGACTCAACAGTCTTAACTCATTCCAGCATCAACTCAAAAGTC
Organism: Crocuta crocuta; assembly: GCF_008692635.1. Classification (NCBI taxonomy): domain Eukaryota; kingdom Metazoa; phylum Chordata; class Mammalia; order Carnivora; family Hyaenidae; genus Crocuta; species Crocuta crocuta. The sequence continues at coordinate 16,407,660 of NW_027529428.1, read as the reverse complement.
TAAAGTTCAGTCTCATCTGAATATCAACTAAATATTTGAGTGAGACTCAAGACACATTCAACCTGAGGCAAACTGCACTCTGGCTGTGAATCAGTGAAATCGAACAAAAGGGAGAAATAGAAAATAAAAAAAGTGACAGGTCCCAAGCAAGTCTAAAACCTAACAGGGCAAATTCCCTCAGATCTTAAGGCTCTAGAATAATTGTCTTTGACGGGATACTCTGGTGTCAAGGCCCACTAGGGCAGAGGTCTTGCCTATAGGACATACTGGGGCAGTTCCTGGATGCAGCTTTACCCGGCAGAGGCTGGGCTCCAAGGCTCCAGGTAGCCCAGTACCTCTGGTTTTGGGTGGCTCCATCCTTTGAAATCCAGGTAGAGGCGGCCATGTGCCCTGGGGCTGTGCACTCTCCCCTGCTGGAAACAACACACCCCATCAATGTGTGCTGCGGCACCCTATGGCTCAGGGCCTGCAGTGCCCTCCAAGTAAGGCAGCAATTCCTTTGAAAGCACTCTGCCCCTAGGGCGGCACCCTATGGCTCAGGGCCTGCAGTGCCCTCCAAGTAAGGCAGCAATTCCTTTGAAAGCACTCTGCCCCTAGGGCGGCACCCTATGGCTCAGGGCCTGCAGTGCCCTCCAAGTAAGGCAGCAATTCCTTTGAAAGCACTCTGCCCCTAGGGCGGGCCCGGGCACCAGGAGCTGGGGGAGAGGGGGCCCTGAGGGTTTCTGAGTTGCATTCAGGCTCATTCTTGTACTGTCTCAGGGAACAGCTCCTAGTAAATTTAGAGATGGCTGAGCCACACAAATGTGAAATGGTCCTGTGGCCACATCTTTATGCTCTTTTCTAACCACTTTCTCAGTTTTTACAACACAGAAAGGCTGAGAATTTTACAAATCTTTGAAGTTCAACTTCCTTTTTGCTTGACAGGTCCATCTTTCTATTCACATTCTACTAAAGCAGTCAGGAGGAGTCAATACACAGCTTCAGCAGTTTGCTTAGGTAAATACACCTGACTTCTTTGCTCACAACTTCTATTTCCCCAAAACACTAAAACACAAACACAATTCAGGCAAGTTCTTTGCCACCATGAAGAACAGAAACTTCATTTAAGATGGATAGGAAGCCCTGAAGGAGAAGCTCTCCCACATTCCTGCTTGACCTGAGAAGCCTATAGCCCACTCTCTGACAGGAAGCAGCTTACTTTACACACCCCAGCAGGAGTAAGAACTGCTCCTGCCCCACAGAGCGCAGCCATTAAGGACTCAGAAAACAGCTTCTCCCAGCATCCTCCTTTCTCCTATAGAAGTAGGCCCTTTCCTCTGTTCTCCCAAGTCGTCTACAGTTCTCTAGAGTTCACTTGTCCCAAACTGCAATTGCTCTGCTAATCCTAAATAAAGTCATTTTGCTGACAAAATAACTGGCTCTTTTGTTTTTTAAGGTCAACACCACTTTACCAAGATAGCTTTTCCTCCAATTTCCAGTAACATATTCCACATTTTTGTCTGAGACCTCATCAGAAGGGCCTTTATCATACAAATTTCTACCAACATTCTATTCAGATTACTTATATATTCTCTAAGGAGATTAAGACTTTCTCTATAGCTCTCCTCTATTCTTTCTGAGTCCTTACCAGAATGTCCTTTAAAGGCCCATTCACAGTAAGGTAGGGTATTTCTAACAGATCCCTCAAAACCCAGTTCCAAAACTACTTCTACATGTTCAGGATACTTGTTACAGTGGTCCCGTACTTCTCAGTACCAATTTTTGAAGTAGTCCATTCAGGATGCTCTAACAGGGGTGCCTGAGGCTCAGTCGGTTAAGCATCCGACTTCGGCTCAGGTCATGATCTCGTGATTCGTGGGTTCGAGCCCCACGTTGGGCTCTGTGCTGACAGCTCAGAGCCTGGAGTTGCTTCGGATTCTGTGTCTCCCTCTTTCTGACCCTCCCCTGCTCACACTGTCTCTCTCTCTCTCTCAGGAAAAAAAAAGAAAAAAAAAGTATGCTATAACAAAAATAATACAGACTAAGGGGCTTATAAGCAATAGAAATTTCTCACAGTGCTCGAGGCTAGGAATTAAAACCTCTCAGTTGCCTAATGAGGACCCATTTTCTAGTTCAGAGAAATCCTCTTCTGATTCATCTTCTTACTATTGCTGTCACATGGCAGAAGGGGTGACAGAGCTCCCTGGAGTCTCTTTTCTAAAGATACTAATCCCACTGACATGGATCCACCCACTGACCCCTTCACTCTTGAGGACCCACCTCCATCACATTAGAGGAATAGGTTTCAATACGAATCTTAGGGGAACACAAGCATTCAGTCTGCAGGATGAGCCCAAGGCAGACTTACCTGCCATCTACTCCAGTGACATTCTCATTTTTTTATGTCTGTAAGAACATACCTATCAGTCACATATGCATTTAAAAAAACAGAATATAATACATTATACATGTACAATAGAGTAGTATAATTGAAGCAATGATCTATTAACAAGGAGAAAATATATGTTTTTTAGTATTTACCACAAGCTTTAGAAGCAGCAACACAAATTTCTTCTGCAACATACTCCCCCGTTGGGAACTTCAGATATTCTCCATCAGCTTTCTCAAGAGAATGATAAAGGTACACCTGTAGGAGTGGATCTATGTCCTTCACAGAACTGGCATTTCCAGGAATATCACCATTCTGATGTACAGGAGATACGGACGTTCCTTCCATTTCTGTCATTGTAAGGCAAGCCATTCCCATGCAGAGTTTTTTCAGAACATTTGCCTATTAAGAAAAAACAATGTTACAAAAGAAAGTGATACTAATAAGGTATCCCTCATATACAAAGAAGCTTTCTCTGAAAGCAGTGACTTTTGTTAAATCAATACCTGAATAAATATTGTGTACTACTATGTACAAAGCACAATGAGAGATACTGATATTATAAACTTCCTGTGAACAAGGCTATAAAACTGAAGTTTACAACTTAACTGAGGAAACATAATACAGATACGTAATACTAACAAAACGAACAAACAAAATCCATCACAGGCAACAGGAGAAGAGATCACTAGGCAACATAAATTCTCAACAAATGAACTACTTGTGACAATTGCTTACTGGGGTCTAGAGGGGGTAAATAACATTTCAAACTGGGTCTTAAACTTTTAAGTTTTATTAGAGGAAGTCATATTTATTTACTTATTTATTTTAATATTTTTATTTATTATTGAGAGACAGAGCATGAGCAGGGGAGGGGCAGAGAGAAGAGGAGACACAGAATCCAAAGCAGGCTCCAGGCTCTGAGCTGTCAGCACAGAGCCCGATGCGGCACAGAGCCCCGAGGAGGTCATATTTAAAACTGACTCTGTACAACAGACTGGATTTATATGAATGACAGACAGAGAATATTCCAGGAGAGTAGAACTGTGCTGAGAAGTAGAAAGGTACAAGACCTACTCTAACTGGGCTGAAGTGCAGTATTTGAGGAGTCACGCCGTTTAGGAAAGGACTAAAAGTACAGATGACTATTTGTGGCAAACTACATACCCAGGATGCATTTTTCCTTCTTGAGAGGCCCAATTTTTTTTTAATTTTTTATTTATTTCTGAGAGAGAGAGAGAGACAGTGTGAGCAGGGTAGGGTCAGAGAGAGTGGGAGATACAGAATCTGAAACAGGCTCCAGGCTCTGAGCTGTCAGCACAGAGCCCGACGCGGGGCTCAAACCCACGAACCGTGAGATCATGACCTGAACTGAAGTCAGACGCTTAACTGACTGAGCCACCCAGGCGCCCCTTGAGAGGCCCAGTTTTGTTAAGGAGAGCAACATACCCCGAAAGAACTGTACTTCCCCACAGATGAAGAGCCACGTGAACCAGTTTCAACAAAGGAGATTTAAGCAGGAGTTGCTGAGTGGTACTTCAGGACCACTCCTTAAAGGGAAACTGACTTGGCCTTCTTTTTTATTTTCTTAAAAATTAATTTACTTGAGAGAGAGAGAGACAAAGACAGAGGAGGGGAGGGGAAGGGAGAGGAGAGCAGAGCAGAGCAGAGCAGAGGAACACAGTGGGAGAGAAGCAGAGAGAGAGGGAGAGAGAGGGAGTATCCCAAGCAGGCTCTGCACTGTCAGCACAGAGCCCAATGTGGGGCTCAAACTCATGAACTGTAAGATCATGACCTGAGTGGAAATCAAGAGATGGATGCTCAACCATGTCAGCCACCCAGGCACTCCAACTTGGCCTTTTTGCTTTTCTCCCTTCACTTTCTTCCTACCTGCCTCTCAGCATAAATACAGAGCAGGGCAGTCACCTTAACACTAGGAAGAAAATGCCAAGAGAATAAAAGACCTGGCAAACTTAAGCATCTGAATCAGTGTCAAGAATCACCTATCTATCACCAGACATTTTATTATTTATAATTGAATGCAATCCTAATTGATAAAGTAAAGAATTAAGAAAATTCTGAATGTCAGATCAAAGAGTTTTAAGGGGCATCTGGCTGGGCTAAGTCAGTAAAGCATGTGACTCTTTTATTATTATTGTTATTTTTAATGTTTATTTATTTTTGAAAGAGAGAGAGAGCACAAGTGGGGGAGGAGTGCAGAGGGGGGGAGAGAGAGAGAGAGAGAGAGAGAGAGAGAGAGAGAGAGAGAGAATCCCAAGCAGGCTCCATACTGTCAGCATAGAGCCCAATGTGGGGCTCAAACTCACAAACTGCAAGATCATGACCTGAGCCAAAGTCGGGCACTTAACTGATTGAGTCACCCAGAGCCCCACAAAGCATAGGACTCTTACTCGCAGGGTTGTGAGTTTAAGCCCCACATTGGGCATGGAGCCTACTTTAAAAAAAAAATGAGATCAAAGAATTTAAACTTTATCCTACAGTCAAATGATGAATTAGAAAGGTGAAGAAGAAACAGAAAGCTGCTGCAATAGTCTAGGTACCAGTTAGATCCTGAATTGAAACAGCAATAGTTGAATGATGAATGGTAATATAAAGAAAGATTTCATGCAACCTGGTAACTAACTAAATACAGAAGAAGCCAGAAGTCCAGTTATGGAATGAATAAATCAAAGGAATAAAAGGCACAGCACAGGGAATGAAGTCGATGATACCGTGGCAAGCACAGTAAAACACAGAGAGATGCTGCTGACTCACTATGCTGTACAGCCAATACTAATGCAACTCAAATAAAAAGACACTCAAATAAAAATAAAATTTTTAAACCAGGGGTAAAAGATGATGTGAGAATTTCAAACTTGGAAGATCTATAATACCATTAATGGAAATAAGGAAATGAAGACTTTGCCTCTTGACATTGGTACCTGAGAATAAGGACTGCTTTACACACTTTTGTTTAGAAACAGAAGTAGGGCAATTACACCAGAATCTAGCTGGCAGCTGAAACATGAGATTGATATTTGCAAGATTTCCTCATAGATGCTCATTTAAATCATAAGCAGAGCTATGTGAAGGCAGAAGGTGAAAATAATGACAAACACTCAACACAGCATTTCTGAATGCCACTTTACTAAGTACAGACATTAAAGGAAAGAAACATGATGTCTAAGTGATGTGCAAGGTGAAGTTTAGATCTCTAACCATAAGGACTATGATTGTATTAAATACTAGAGTTAACAGTTCTTCAAATATCATAGGACTTACTATGAGTAAAACCACAACAAAACAAGAAGCTGGTAATTGTTAAAACTGCAAGATTTAAAAAAAATTTTTTTTGATATTTATTTATTTTTGAGAGAGAGAGAGAGAGAGCGTGAATGGGAAGGAGCAGAGAGAGAAGGAGACACAGAATGTGAAGCAGGCTCCAGGCTCTGAGCTGTCAGCACAGAGCCCGACGCAGGGCTCGAACTCACAAACCATGAGATCATGACCTGAACCAAAGTCGGATGCGTAACCAACTGAGCCACCCAGGCGCCCCAAACTGCAAGATTTTTGAAGTCCAAAAGCAACTGGATATACAAATTTAATTTGTTCAAAACTATAAAATTAAAAAAAATTTCTTCTAATTTATTATACTGTCTCTTTTATACTCAATTACTGAAACTCATCTAAAATGAACTCTTAGCCATTAAGAGGCAAATCTGTAAGAATTTCATCAATTTGTGCTTACCACTGTTTTTAATCATATGCTTTCCTTCTGGACTTTTTTCTGCTGAAATATATCTTTTAGCAGATCTCTCAGTGAGGCCTTAACAATTTTTAAGTTGCAGTCTTTGAAAAAAAATTTTCCACTATACTGATATAGTTGACAAAATTGTAAGATACTTTACACCACAAGATTATTTGCACTGTATACACGGTGAAATGACTCCCATCACTGAATCAACACATCCATCACCTCATGAAGTTACTTTAAATTCTCTTAGAAAATTTCAATTATACAATACAGTGTTCTCAACTATAGTCAATATGTTATACTAGATTTTCAAATCTTACCTACCTTATAACTGAAAATCTTTAGTCTTTTACCTATTTCTCCCAAATCTCAGTCCTTAGCAAGACTTTTCTACCATCTCCTTCTTAGAGTTAGAGGGTTTTTTTTAATTACACATGTAAGGGGTACCATGAGGTACTTGTCATTCTGACTTATTTTACTTGCCCCTGAGGTTCATCCATGTTGTTGCAAATAATGTTAATTCCTTTTTTAAGGCTGAGTAACGTGTGTGTGTGTGTGTGTGTGTGTGTGTGTGTACATACTTACTTCTTCCTTTCTGATTTGGATGCTTGTGATACAAACCCATATACTTTACTGATAACAATTATAAAGTCAAGAACAAAATATCATAAAAACACTGAAGGCATCACCAAGCAAACAAAAGCAGACAGCAACTGGAGGGGATCTGACCTCTGACAGAGGAAAAACTCTGAAGGTGGTCCACATTTATCCATCTTTATTTTAATGTTTATTTTATTTATTGAGAGAGAGAGAGAGAGCGAGCACGAGCAGAGGAAGGGCAGAGAGAGAGAGAGAGGGAGAAAGAGAGTCCTGCACTGATGACATGGAGCCCGACCCAAGGCTCACACCGACAAACTGTGAGATCTTGACCTGAGCCGAAATCACAAGTCAGATGCTTAACTGACTGAGCCAACCAGGTACCTCCACATTCATCCATCTTTTATCTTGAAGGAACTACACAGTCTTTGTAGTGCCCAAAAGAGTTGCTTGAGAAGAAGATAAAGCTATTATACAAAGCTGTAGTCTTGCTGACTGGAAGAATCAGGGAACAAACTTTGGAGATGCTAAAACAGAAACCAAAGGCAGAAATCCTGGAAAGAAAAAGAGAGTGTCTTGAGGGGCTGACACCTGAAATCCCATGCATGGGATGAAAATCCAAAAAGCCCAGGGAGAGGCAATAACTAAAAATCTAAAAGATATAGGAAGAGATTTCAATAGCTATCTGATCCTGGAGAATCAAAGTTTGGACATAGAAGGAATTGGTAAATATTCCAAGCTTTTCATTCAACCTCCAGAAAAGCCACACTTGAGGAGGAAGAACCACATATCAGAAATAAGGGAAAAACTGAAATGGACAGTCCTAACAAAGCCTAACACCAAGCCTCCACAGGATCAAGGTAAAATGTCCGCTAAAACAAAGCCCTACACTCCAAAGAAAGACTATAATCCACACTGCCTGGAGTTTGTACAAGATATCATCCACAAGAGACAACAGTCTCCTATATAGTCATATCATAGTCAAACTGCTAAAATCATAGAGAAAGATCTTAATGAAAGCTGCCACTTATACACAGGAGAGCCAAAATAAGACATATAACTGATGTCTCATCAGAAACAGTGGGGACCAGAAGACAACATGCTGCTAGGGAGCAGATGGAGCGATTTAACCTAAAACTCTATAGTCCACAAAACTAACCTTTAAAATTTAAGCTAAACAAATATATTTTCAGACAAATGGATCCTGGGAGTACACATCAACAACACCAACAACAAAAACTAATAAATGCTAAAAAAAAGTTCTCTGAATTACAGACAAATGATAAGTGATGCAAATTCAGATTTGTAGAAAGGAATGAAGAAGTCAAAAATAGTAAATATGTGGGTAACTGTAACATTCCATTTTTCTTCCCTTTCTTGAAGAATTCTTTTTTCTTTTTAATATTTTATTTATTTCTGAGAGACAGAGCACAAGTGAGGGAGGAGCAGAGAGAGAAGGAGACACAGAATCCGAAGTAGGCTGCAGGCTCCGAGCTGTCAGCACAGAGCCAGACGCGGGGCTCAAACTCACAAACCGTGAGATCACCACCTGAGCTGAAGTCAGACACTTAATCGACAGTCACCCAGGCGTCCCTCTTGAATTCTTTAAAAGACAATTAACAAGTGTTTAAAAGCTTAATGATAACAACATATACTGAAACTTATAATAGATGTAAAAGCAAAATATATGATGATAACCAAAAGGATGGAAAGGAGTAAAATAAAAAGTTTATGTGAATAAACTCATGATAGCTTGGAAAAATAATGAACAGTGCTATCCGCAAAACCAGAAAGAATTTTGCAGAATTGATGGAAGATAAAAAGTAGACAGGAACAGATGACAAAGAAAAGAAACTGAAGGAAATAAATAAACTCTATTTAAAATACACACAGAATGGGGCGCCTGGGTGGCTCAGTTGGTTAAGCATCCGACTTCAGCTCAGGTCACGATCTCGTGGTTCGTGGGTTCGAGCCTTGTGTCAGGCTCTGTGCTGACAGCTCAGAGCCTGGAGCCTGCTTCAGATTCTGTGTCTCCCTTCCTCTGCCCCTTCCCTGCTTGTGCTCTGTCTCTATCTCAAAAATAAATAAACATTTAAAAAATTAATTAATTAAAATAAAATAAAACACACACAGAAGGCATTAATAAGCATTAAAGTTTTCTGCACACACATACAAAAAGAATAAATATGCCAAGATAATCAAGGATGATCATACAGTGTAAGTAAAGGGGGCCAGGAAGAAAGCATAAAAGAGGAGGACCAAAGTGAGCAATAAAACAATTAACACCAGAAGAAATAAACAGAATAGAATGTTCTGAAAAATTCTCCTTGGGGGTGCCTAGGTGGCTCAGTCAGTTAAGCATCCAACTCTTGAGTTAAGCTCAGGTCATGATCTCAGGGAAGATCAAGCCCCACACTGGGCTCAGAGCTGGGCATGGAGCCTGCTTGGGATATTCACTCCTTCTTCTCTCTCTCTCTCTCCCTCCCCCCTCCCTCCCTCTTTCTTTCTCTCCATCCCTCTCTCTCTCTCCCTCCTCCCCTTCCCTCCCTCATTCCCTCC
>NW_027529428.1:16384061-16398365 GCF_008692635.1 Crocuta crocuta | reverse complement strand
GCTATATATAAGTAAATAAATAAATAAGATTAAATAAAATAAAATAAATTTTTTCTTGGTATCCTCAGATTAAGGAATTTTTGAAAACATAAAGCGTCATTAGATGATCACTAAAAAGGAGAAAATGCAAGTAGTTAATTTTTTTAAAATGACAATTCAATGAGAACACTGAATAATACAAGTAGAGACCAAATAATTTGGAAGACAAAGTCAAAACAATCTCCCAGTTTCCTAGTTCAAGAGAGAGAAATATGAGCAAAAAAACCAAAAAATAGGGAGCATCAATTCAGGAAGTGTAACTCCAAGAGCTCTAGATGGCAGAAAAAAGAAAATAGATCAGAATAAAACATATAAAAATAAAAGAAGAAATTTCATTGGTGTTAGAGATGCCTACGTTTATACTAAAGTAATCTTCTGAGAGGAGATAAGGTTTACTTTTAAGAAGGCTTAACTTATAGGAGTCAAAATAAAGGGTCAGAACACCAAAAATAGTAAGGAAACTCTTAAAAGAGTTCAACATTTAACTCAATACTCAGAACTTCTACCTATATATATAAATACAGCTGATGAAAATACAGATGCACTAAGATTGGTTTATCTTTATAAACTCTAACCTCAAATGGACCTTTAGTGCTACACACCTATAACCTATTATTTATTATTTTATTTCTTTAATCCATTTACTCTCCCACTTTTCTAAACAACTCTCATACCTTATCCTTTCTCCTCCATCACCAAAACTGCAACTCCAACTCTTACTTTCTACTCCCTATATTTCACTGAAAAATGCAATCAAAAGAGGAGACCATCGACAAATCCTTTTCAAATGCACCTGGAAAATTTCTGAAAACAAACAACATGTTCTACCATAAAGCAATTCTCAACAAATACTAAAGGAATATATTCAAAATATGACAATGGAGCAAGCAACCATTTTATCTATTTAAGACTCATAATGTTAATTTAATGTTGTATATACTATGATTAATTTATGTAATTCTTTTGTTCGTGTTTATTTTTTTTTTGAAAGAGAGAGAGAGAGAAACAGAGTGCAAGCAGGGGAGGGGCAGAGAGAGAGGGAGACACAGAATCTGAAGCAGGCTCCAGGCTCCTAGCTGTCAGCATAGAGCCCAAAGTGGGGCTCTAACTCAGGAACCCTGTGAGATCATGACCTGAGCCAAAGCTGGACGCTTAACTGACAGCCATCCCTCATTAGGTGCCCCTAATTTATGTAATTCTTAAAAATATTGAAGAAATAACATTTAGAGGATAACATAAAAAAGTCAAAGTGACCTTAATCACTACCCACTCTTCTTATTCTATGAATCAATACTCTTAACAGTTTAATAAGAATTAATAAAGAAGTGCTTTAAACTGCAAAATAGGACATATGATAGATATTCAATAACACTCAATATTCTGTAAATTCATTGTTTTCTTAACAACTGCAGCCAAAAAGAAAAAATATATATTAAAAAATACAAAGCTTTACATTTGAACTGATGTAAATTTACTAACAGTGTTCAAATCCAAAATCTATTATGGAAACTATGACTACTTATAAAAGTACCACAACATGTACTTTTTTATCTTTAGCTTATTTATTTATATTGAGAGAGAGAGAGACAATAAGAGCAGGCAAGCAGGAAAGGGGCAGAGACGGAGGAGAGAATCCCAAGGAAGCATCCTGCTGACAGCAGAGAGCCCAACACGGGGCTCAATCTAATCACTGGGGCTTGATCTCATTAACCCTGAGATCATGACATGAGCTGAAATCAAGAGTCAAACGCTTAACTGACTGAGCCACCCAGGCGCCCTGAGATTGACATTACTACTATCAATGGTTGCCAGAAGGGGAAACAAAGGTAGAGAGAAGTTAAGGAAGGTTACGTAACTTGGACCCACAAACCATGACATCATGACCTGAGGTGAAATGAAGAGTCAGATGCTTAATCAACTGAGCAACCCCAGTTGCCCCTAAAAATATGTGTCAATATAGGAACATCCTCCAATAAATTTGAAATATTTGAAAAAATACGTTTATTCAAAAACATAAATTTAGCAAAACTAACAAAGGAAGTGGAAAAAACACCTGACAAAGAAAGAACGATACAATTTCAAATTTTTAACATTTATTAAATAAATTGAATATTTAACTTAAAACTTTTCCACAAAGAAAATTCAATGCCTGTTGACTTTCTTGGTGAATTTTTCCAAACATCTGAAGAATAAAAAAAGAGTTTACACAAACTATCTCAGTAAACAGAAATTACACTTTTCCACATATTTTAAGAGTACAGTATGAACATAATACCAAAATGTAATAAAGTTGTGACAAGGAAAGAAAATTTTATGTAAATATCTCCTACAAAGATATATGAAAAAAATAAAATACTAGTAACAGTATTAGTAATTAGTAATAGTAGTAATTAGTAATATTTTAAAAGAGTAACAAATCTTGACTGTACCCCAAAAAAGCAAAGCTAATTTAACATTAAAATATTAATCAAGAGAATTTATATTATTTGGATACATGAGAAAAGTAACATATGATCACCTCAATAAATGTAGAAACAAACTCTAATAATATTCAACAATGGTTTGTGATTAGAAACTCTCAGCTAACTAGCTTTAAAAGCAGACTTCCTCATTCTTATAAAAAATAGCTATCAGAGAACTTAAAATGTGTAATGGGTTAAATATCTCATTCTTCTTGAATTCAAAAATTTAATTAGCTTATCTAAAATCATGACTTCCACTCAATATTTTATTTTAATTTTTGGGGAGAGAGAGCACAAATGGGGGGCAAAGGGAGGGAGAGAGAGAGAAAGAAAGAGAGAGAAAGAGAATCCTCAGCAGGCTCCATGATCAGCCCAGAGCCTGCTGCGAGGCTCAATCCCATGGCCCCAGGATCATGACTGGAGCTGAAGCCAAGAGTCAGACACAACTGACTGAGTGACTCAGGCACCCCTAAAAACTTTTTTTCTTAGAGAGTGCATGTAAATGAGAGAGAGTGGCAGAAACAGGGAGAGAGAGAGGAAGAGAGAGAGAGAATCTCAAGTAGGCTCAACATTCAGCATAGAGCCCAATGAAGGGCTCGATTCCACAACCCTAGATCAACCTGAGCTGAAATCAAGTGTCAGGTACCCAAATAACTGAGCCACCCAGCTGCCCATCACTCAACACTTGACTGGAGGTTCTGGCCAGCACAATAAAGCAAGAAAAGGAAATAAAAGGTATAATGATTAGAAAGAAGGAAGTAAAACTGACATATTCACAGATGATATGACCATGTATGCAGACAAATTTAAAGACTGTAACAATTACTAAGTGAATTCAGAAAGGATAGTGCATACAAAATCAATATACAAAACTTAACCGACTTTCTCATACCAGAAACAATTTTTAAAATGAAGATGATTAACAACAGTATCATTAACAACAGTAACAAAGAGTCAAATATTTAGGAATAAATCTACTAAAATACCTGTAAGAACTCAGTAATAAAAACTAAAAAGCACTGCAAGAAAAAATAAAGGCCAGTTAAATAATGGAAGAATAGAACATACAGATACAAGAGTATAGGAAAACGTGGGGTGCTTGGGTGGCTCAGTAGGTTAACTGACTTCAGCTTCAGGTTATGATCTCGCAGTTCAGAGCCTGAGCCTCCCACTGGGCTCCACATTGCCAATGCGGAGCCTGCTTGGGATTCTCGCTCTCTCTTCCCCTCCTTCACTTGTGCTTTATCTCTCAAAACAAATAAACTTAAAAAAAAAAAAAAAAGACTAAAGGAAAACTCAATATTGCTCAGGTAACTCTTCTCCAAGTTGATACATAGAGTCAACACAGTCCCAATTAAAATCCTAGCAGCTTAAGTTATGGGAATTTACAAGTTAATATCTGTATGGAAAACAAAGATTACAAGAATCAAAACAATCTAGAAGAGCCAACTGGAAGGATTTACATTACCAGACATCAAGATTTACTGTGAAGTTAGTGTAATTAAGTCAAGTTGGTATTGGCATAAAAACAGAAAAATAGACAAAAAAAACAAATAGAGTTGAAAAAATATCCTCACATAAAGTAACCTAACTTAAGACATATATGGTGAACTGCATTTTGGTGGAAGAATGTTAGTCTTTTCAATAAATGTTTCTCAGTCACTGGCTATTAAAGGGCAAGAAAAAAGAAATCTTGACCTCCAATTTACACCATACCCCAAAATATTAATTTTAGATAACTGACCAATAAGTAAAAGGTCATATAATAAATATTCCAAAAAACATTTCCAGCTTTTAAAACAGGACATTAAAAAAACTACAACAGGGCGCCTGGGTGGCTCAGTTGGTTAAGCGTCCAACTGCGGCTTAGGTCATGATCTCACGGTTTGTGAGTTCGGGCTCTGTGTCGGGCTCTGTGCTGACAGCTAGCTCAGAGCCTGGAGGCTGTTTCAGATTCTGTGTCTCCCTCTCTCTCTGACCCTCCCCTGCTCACACTGTCTCTCTCAGAAATAAAACCTAAGAATTTTTAAAAAATTACAATAAACAGATGTATGTAATAAGAGTTTCAAGTCACAAGAAACAAAAAAGTAAACAAAGAAATAGGAAAAACAACTATAATAGCTAGAAATTTTAATACGCCTGTTGGGAATTAACAAATAAAACAGAAGAAAAAATAAGAATAATGAAGATCCAGGGGCATCTGGGTGGCTTAGTCGGTTAAGGGTCCAACTCTTGATTTCGGCTCAGGTCATGATCTCACAGTTTATGAGTTCAAGCTTCGCGCTGGGTTCTGCACTGACAACCCAGAGACTGCTTAGGATTCTCTCTCTCCTCCTCTCTCTGCCACTCTCCCACTTGTTCTCTCTTTGTCTCTCTCTCTCTCTCAAAAAGAAACTTATAAAAAAGGAATACTGAAGACCTGAACACCAATAACCAACTAAACATTTACACAATATACCTAATAACTGCAGAATGTACATCCTTTTCAAGTGCACATGCAACACTCACTAGGTTATATCATATGCCAGTCTAGTCTGCAAATTAGAAAAGATTAAATTTGAAAAGTCTGAATTTGTTAAGAGTTATGTTCTTAAGAAGTATAAAACACTGATGAAAGAAATTGAAGACAGTGCAAGTAAATGGAAACATCATCCTCATAAATTGGAAGAATTATTAATGTGAAAATATAAATATTAGCCAAAGGAATCTACAGATTCAATGCAATATTCATCAAAATACCAAAGGCAGGGGCGCCTAGATGGCTCAATCAGTTAAGCATCAGACTTCAGCTCAGGTCATGATCTCACAGTTTGTGGGTTAGAGCCCTGTGTCGAGCTCTGTGCTGACAGGTCAGACAGAGCCTGGAGCCTGTTTCGGATTTTGTGTCTCCCTCTCTCTCTGACCCTCCCCTGCTTGTTCTCCTTCTCCTTCTCTCTCTCTCTCTCTCTCAAAAATAAATAAGCATTAAAAAAAAATTTTTTTTAGGGGCGCCTGGGTGGCTCAGTTGGTTAAACAGCCAACTTCGGCACAGGTCATGATCAATGGTCCATGAGTTTGAGCCCCGCATCAGGCTCTGTGCTGATAGCTCAGAGCCTGGAGCCTGCTTCAGATTCTGTGTCTCCCTCTCTCTGCTCCTCCCTGGTGCTCGCTCACTCTCTCTCTCTCAAAAATAAAAATAAACATAAAAAAGAATTGATTAATTTTCCAAAGAAAACGGAGAAAACAATTTTATGCTTTATTTCTTGCTAGTGGAGAAATAAATAAAAATGTTACTACATAGTAAAAAAAAAAAAAAAGAACTGTTAAAAAAATAAAATTTTTTAAATACAGCTAATGTGATGTTTAAAGGGAAATGTGTATCTTAAATACCTGTATTAAGAAAGATGATGTGGAATCAATGATCTTCCTAAGTAGCTAGAAAAAGAAACCAGAGAAAGGAGAAGAAAGTAGTAATGAAGAGTAGAGAAAAATCAATAAAACCACAAGTTAGTTTTAGAAAAAGATCAGTAAAATTTATATCTCTAAGTAGAATGATCAATATTGAAAGAAAAAAAACACACACAAATTATCAATAGCACGAATAAAAGCCAGATATCACTACAGGTCTTATAGATATGAAGTGGAAAACGGATTACAATGATTTATACCAAAGATTTTTTTTTTTTTTACCAAAACTAATATAGAAAGAAACAGAAAACATGAATTGTATCATACATATATCTGTTCAATAAATCAAATTTTTCATTAAAAATTTATCCAAAAAGAAAACTCCAGGCCAAATCACTTACTGGTAAAGTCTGCCAACATTTAAGGAAAAAGTAATACCAATTCTATACAAACTCTTAATGAAAACAAAGAAGCAGGAAATACTTCCCAAATTATTTTATAATCGTTACTCTGATGCCAAAACTAGATGTATTACAAAAGGCAAATGTTCCTCAAGAACATAGCAAAACAACAGAACATGGAACCAGTAATACATAAAAAAGTCAGAAAATCAAAACCAAGAAGAGTTAATCCCAGGAATGCAGTTGGAAATGATATCTAAACACAATTTCTCACTATTCACATCCACACAGATTCTAGTTTTGCTTCTTCAACTTAAAATAAAAATGTATGGTTAGGGGCAAAATGTACAGTATATGAATTACATCTCAATAAAACTGTTTTTTAAAAAAAGTATACCTATTTTTAGAAGAAACACAGAAAATGTAAAACAATACCCCTAGATACCTGTTAGCATCAAAACAAACTTTTGTTGTCTTTACCTCTTCTCATTCCTACTTTAATTTTGTTGGTTTCTACCAGATATTTGGCTACCCAAACATACTTTTATAGTTCACATTTGGCCAATTATATCTAATGCAATACCTCCCTAAACCATAATCAAATATCCAAGTACAGCAACAGCCAAGAAAAGTTACATAACATGAATTGCACAAGGGCAGAGAAAGTCTAATTTGAGTTTCTTGTCAATGGTAATGGGAACATCATGTTTTCAATAGAAATCATCAGTGAATAAGAATTTGGATCTACTTATCAGCAACTATTGTTTAAAAAAGGGCTCAGATATTTTTTATCAAATATAATTTCCTATAGTAATGACAAAGAAACATTGGCTGAGAGCTATGGTAATAGGATGCTACAGACTTAATGTACCTATTCTTCTGTTTCCTTACATTCCTCAAAGGCTAAACTAATGCTTGAGGAATGAAAGCTAAAAAGGGAACAGCAAGAAATACCAATTATTTTTTAGCCTCATCTACTTACGTTATTTGTCAGTTTAAGAAATTGGCTTTATAGGGGCGCCTGGGTGGCTTAGTCGGTTAGGCATCCGACTTTCGCTTAGGTCATGATCTTGCGGTTCGTGGGTTCGAGCCCCGCGTCGGGCTCTGTGCTGACTGCCAGCTCAGAGCCTGGAGCCTGTTTCAGTCTGTGACTCCCTCTCTCTGACCCTCCCCTGCTCACGCTGTCTCTCTCTCTCTCCTAGAAATAAATAAAACATTAACAAAAAAAAGAAGAAATTGGCTTTATTATACATTTCCATCTAAAATAAAAGAGCCTTTTTCTAAAACTCCATTTTCTGGTGCATTATTTCCCTTAGTTTTTGTTTCTATCCCTTCTTTCATTAACTAGGATTTTTCTTTGATATGCTATTATTTAAAAAACATTTTTTTTAAGTAGGCCCCATGCCCAATGTGGGCTTGAACTCACAACCCTGAGATCAAGAGTTGCATCATCTACTTACTGACTGAGCCAGCCAGGTGCCCCTTAAAATGTCTTAATTAGCCTCTAGGTTAATCTTAAAACCACTTTGGTATACATTTCATAAAATATTTTTTTGTACTGATCGCTAACTGCTAATATTTGGAATATATTCTAATTAGTTTGTTGGAATATAGCTATATTTCCTTTAAGTGTATGTTGGTTTCCATTATTCACTATTATTTATAAAGAATTAAAAGTAGAAAAAAATGACTTAAAACTTAAAAGCAATGTTCAGAGAATGAAGCCTATTTTGCAAAGTATACCACAATAATCTGTAACTGTCATAGAAATTTCCTGGTAATATGTTAAAATATAAAATGCTGCTTTATGAATCCTTAACAAAACAAGATAGAAAGTCATTATACTGCACTTACTTATATATTTCTCTTCTCCTTACAGAGGTATTTTAGGAGTAATTCAGCCAAAACATAGATAAAACAGATATGTATTAGATTTGTTAACTTATGAGAAATTCTGGAATTTTTAACTTGTTCATGTCAAGTTTTCTAGTCTAAATGTATTCCATCACTTTTCTGTTTACATATTACTATATCATCTGACTTTACTGCAACTTCATTTACACATTCAACATTTTCCAAAAGAAAGAGACAACTCTTTGCCTCAAAAGCTCTTCATCCGAAGAGAAAGGAAATAAGGTGGACAGATATAAAACACTACATAAAGTGTTGTAGGAACTGTAACAGAATACACAGGGTAAAGGACAGGACTGTGTACTACACAGGTGCACCACATACACCTACCTTAATTACCAACTGGACATTCGGGAAAACGGAGCAATCAACCTGAATTTGAGATTTCCAACTGAGCAACTAGGTATAAAGAAAGTAACCCTACGCACCAAGATAGAGAATAAAAGTAAGTTTGAAAGGAAAGGGGATTTTTTATTTTAATATTTATTTTTGAGAGACAGAGAGAGAGCACGCGCACACAAGCAGGAGAGGGGGGAGAGGACACAGAATCCGAAACAGGCTCCAGGCTCTGAACTGTCAGTGCAGAGCCTGATGTGGAGCTCAAACCCATGAACCATGAGATCATGACCTGAGCCGAAGTCAGACATTCAACAAAACTGAGCCACCCAGGCACCCTAGGAAAGTGGATTTTAGATATCTGGAATATAATACAATTAAAAGGAAGAGTCATAGTAATCAGCTTCATATATGAGGAATTAAGAACGATTTCTTGGTTTGGGATTTGAGAGGCTGGGTGTACAGTCTCAGAATTCACAGTGTAGCACATATGGAAGAAAAACAGCTTTGGAAGAATGATGAATTCAGTTTGGTACATAATGAATCTGAGTTACCAATGAGACACCAGATTGAGATATCATATAGGCGGCTAGATTTCGGAAGGCTAAGGAAAACACTGTGTGCTTTTGTTAGAGATTTCAAAGTCATTTACGCATAAAGCGTACATGATGCCCAGATGTAAGGTATATAAGATACAAAGGGGGTTGGAGATCAAGTTTCTAAACCCAAACATTTAAGAACTATTTAGAACTATCAGAAATTGGAGAACATAAAGAGGAATGTAGCAGATTCTTGAAAAGGCCGAGAAGTAGGAGAAAAGCTGGAAGTGTTCACTTTGTGCCATATGTATACTTTTGATTAGTGTGCTTTCCTGTATATATTTTAATAAAAATAAAGTTCCTTTTAAAAAAGAAAGAAAAAGAGTTTCACAAGAAGAGTTACCAAATATTGTGAAGAGGTTAAATAAGATAGAAGCAGAAGGGGGAAAAGTCCACTGAATTTATCAAGTAAGAAGTTAGCAAAAGACTACCATAGATAAAGGATCTGAAGGGTAAAGATGGCCTTTCCTTTCATTCTGTATCATTATTTTGAATTTTCTAATCTCATGCATAGTGTTCTACTTTGAATTCTTACCCAGCAGAATAAAGTAATTTTCAAACATCTGAATATTCAAAGTTTACCTCAAAAGCAGCATTTCAGAAGTTACTTTCTTAAGATATACTAACCAAACCAAATGAGTAAATCAAAAAGATGACAACAGGTCCAGAAAATAGATCCAACCCTGGAAAGGAGTAAAGTTAAGTCACATGATGACAGGCAGCCGGGCAGCAGGCCTGAAGCACACTCAGCCCAGCAAGGGGACTCTGGAAGGAAGACTTCAGAAAACAGTGGTATTAGTCTGCTTACCATGAAGGAGTTAAAAACAAACAATACAAAACAACACAACACAACACACCCACAGAGGATATAATAAAGGAAAAAAACAGTGAAAACAAAAACAAAAAAAAAGGTAATTCCAATGGAGAAAACTTGATAAGAAAGGGAATGAAAGTACTGTATGTTCCTGGCTCTACAACAAATAATCCTCAATATAACACTGTTACTGCTTTGCAAATTTGGAATCACCTACAAAGCACTAAAGTGCTCATTAAGGTTACTAGACTCTCTGTAAATGTTCATCTTGATATAAAAATACACATGCTTAACACTGAGAGGTGAAAGCAAGAGGTAGCTAAAGAGAATCTTGGAAAAGGTACATTAATCCTAGAAAGTGAGAAATCAACAAATATTGCCTACGGTTTCTGGAACAAGAAATAAAGTTATAATATACTACCTTAAGGTACAAAGACATCCAGCGCAGTAAAATGAATAAATATGAAAGAAGAGGAAAGGAAACAGTGGTATAGGTGAACTAGGCATTGAACTACAAGACGTTAACAGTCAAAACTAACTTTCTCTGGGAGAAAAGGACTGAAGTCAAAAGGATAAAACTTCTCATTGTAACTGTTTTTGCATTTTAAGCTCTTCTTTGTTATCTCTGATTTTTAAACCAATGTATATGAAATATCTGGGGAAAAATTTAAGAGAATATTTAGGAAATAAGGAAATCAAAGTAGCATGGCTATTCTTAAGAGTGAGGAGCAGAAAAGAGTAGCTGCTGATGGTCAAATATCAAAGGAGAACAAAAAGTAATAATGATAATAAGCGAAATCATAATTCTGAAGCTACCAGAGGGGGCAAACAGTGATAATACCAAAGAAAGAAAAGGAAAACAAAGGAGCAAGATGTTCGCCCCAGGCTGTAGGATGGACAAGGACAGGATCAGAGGTACAAGTATACAGTATAAAAAATCTAAAAATACCAGGGAATATGATCAGAGATGGGTACCATTAACAGTTTACACCTTCAGAGACAGACTAGTTTGAGATACTAACAAGGTTTAATTCGCATGAGATCATGAGAATGGAGTACTGCTGTAAAGTGTAGATGACACTACAGAGTCAAATGTACTAAGAAACCTTAATCTGTCTTTAGGGGAGTTCTTCACCTGGATAAGAACATAACTTCATGAAAATGTCAGAAAAAAGAGTTTAGAGGAAAAACCAAGTTAGACACCAAAAATTCTCAACTAATAATATAGGAATAGGCAAGAAAAGAACAGCAGGGGACAACAGGAGGGACTGAGGATGTAAGCTGTATCATATTAATCTTTTTTTTTTTTTTTTTACAAATAGTTTATTGTCAAATTAGTTTCCATGTATCATATTAATCTTAAAAGCATAAGATTTTTGGTTTTGTATCAGGATAATAAAACACTATGGAAGTAGCAATGTAAATACTAGGGTGGATGTGAAGTAATACCTTTAGGAAAGGCAACATTCAATGAAGGTAAAGAACAGAAGGAAACAAGCTATAGAAAACCCAACTTACAAGGGACAGCGAAATTTGGAAGGAGCCTATAAAAAGCAGTGGAAGGCAGTCAGCTGAAAAACTAGAATTAGTAAAACAAAAATATGTAAGAAAATATCTTCTGGCAGTATGACAATTTTGAATATAATCAAGTCTATAAAATACCAATTTATAGGAAATGCAGAGAACAGAGGGCCACATTAAATTACACCATGAAAAGGTGATCCGCAAAATCTAGATTGTGGGAAACTATAAACAACATAGTTAAAAAAGAAAAAAGAGAAGAGATGCAGGAAAAATACAGATTGAAACTATACAGTCACAATGTGTGGACCTTATCTGGATCCTAGTTTTTAGAAAATACGCAACACCATTTTAAAAAGCCATTTAGGATATATCAGACAATCAGAACTTTGATTGCTTGCTGAATATGTAAAGATATTAAGAAATTATAATTTTTTATTTTTAAAGCTTTTTTATTTTTATTTTTGAGAGAGAGAGAGAGAGCGAGAGAGCAGGGCATTGGCTGAGAGGGAGACAGAGGATCCAAAGTGGCTCTGTACTGTCAGCACAGAGCCCAATGCAGGGCTCGAGCTTATGAACTACGAGATCACAACCTGAGTCAAAGTCAGATTGCTTAACTGACAGAGGCACCCAGATGCTCCCAGGAATTGCAATTTTTTTAATTTAAAAAAGTGTCCTTATATTTTAGAGGTTAATGCTGAAATATTAATGGAAGAAATTATGTGGTTATCTATAATGTGCTTTAAAATAACACAGTAATGGAGAAAGTAGATGGCATAGAAATGGCTACAGGTAGTAAGAGCTACTGAAGCTGAGTGATTAGTATGTAAGAGTTCATCACCATTATGTCTACTTTTGTATGTTTAAAATTCTCCCTAAGAAAATGGGAGAATCCTTTTTTAAAGGATGTTTGTTATATTTCATCTAGCATTTCCTAAATACAGTGTTTTCAGGTTATTCAATCAGAAAGTTTCAGGAAATAAAATCCCAGATTTTGTTTTATATTTTACAATTCATCTCTGATGTGCACTTAAAAGCAAAGGTTGTTCATAAAATTTACTACAGATTGTTTTCTTTTAAAGATTCTGATCTCTAAATATAGTACAAGTGGTATTAGGTACTGGCAGGTTTCTAAAAATGAACTTAAAAAAGAAACATGTAAAACTGAAATTTTAGCTGAGAGTAAGATAACAGGGCGTTTGACTCCTCCTTGCCTGTTTTATAGGAGAAGTATACTAAGTAACTTTGGGCTTTTTCATAAAAGTGAATATTTAAGTATTTATGTCAAAAAATTTTAAGTTAGCCATTAAAAGAAAAGATTTATAAGATCCTTAAATCTATAAGGCAGAAAAGCTGCAAGAAGTAAAGAAAATTAAAAGCAAAATAAAATAGCAAAAAATGTTTAAGTCCAAATGTCAACAAGTACAATATATGAAAATAAGACAATTAAACCCACTTTCTAGAAGACAAAGAACATCAAACTGGATTTTCTTTTTTTAATTAAGGTATACAGTGCTTAGAAGAGATACAAAACCATACAAAAAAGTTAACCAAAAAAAAGGACATTTTTGTCAAACTGACAGGTGCCAAATGGTACTAATCCTTATTGATCATAAGCCAAACTACAAACTAAAAGAGAACTACAAAATAAAAAGAAACCCTAATGAAAATAGGAACAAAAGACATGAATATATCAATAAACATAGAAGAAGATGGTAGAGCTCACTTGTAATTAAGTAAATGCACATTAAGGTAGGATATCAAATTATACCCATCAGGTTGCCAAATTAAGGAGTCCGAATATACCAAGTATGAAGGAGAGGATGAAGAGCAGAAGAACCCTTTAAACAACTGGTTTTAGTGAGCAATTAGGCTACATTTAATTAATCTGAAGATATAACTATTCTAGAAACCAGAAATTCCATTTCTAGTTATAACCCTAGAAAAATGAATGTGATACTGCATAATGGTTATAGTAGCATTATTTGTAAGAACAAAAAAATACAAATAGAGCTTTGGTTTGACAGCATATACTAAAATTAGAACAATACAGAGAAAATTAGCATGGCCCCTGTGCAAGCATGACACACAAATTTGGGAAGTGCTCCATATTTGGGGGGAAAAAAGAGAGAGAGACAAACCAAGAAACAGACCCTTAACTATAGAGAACACACTGATTATTCACAGAACGGGGGGGAGGGGAGGTGAAATAGGTGAAGGGGATTAAGAATGTACTTATCATGGGAGGAGGGGCAAGATGGCGGAGAAGTAGGGAGCTCCGTACCTGCACTCGTGCCCAGGCATCACAAGGAAAAGACCTGAAGCCATAGGAAACCATACCAAACCCAAGAGATTGGGAGAGAAAGAAACAAGCCAGAATACACAAGGTGGAGAGTCCCAAATATCACTACAAATAGGAAAATAAAATAACCAAGGTCCCAACAAGAGAGACCAAGATATACCATTCAAAAAACACTCTCTGAAAGGATAGGCCCTGGACAAAGAGTCTTCTTGAATATAGCAGCGCTCATAGAACAGAGAGCATAACAGGTGTTTAAAATCAACAAGAGCCAGAAAACTAACTAAAATGACAAAACGAAAGAGCGCTCCTCCAAAGAAACTCCAAGAAGAAATGACAGCTAATGAACTGCTCAAAACAGACATCAGCAGCATAACTGGACAAGATTTTAGAATAATAATGGTAAAATTAATAGCTGGGCTTAAAAAAAACATAGGGGACATCAAAGAAACTATGGCTACAGACAGAATGGAAAATAAAAACAGGCATGAAGAATTTAAAAATGCGATAAATGAGATACATAATAAATTAGAGG
>NW_027529428.1:16279610-16383562 GCF_008692635.1 Crocuta crocuta | reverse complement strand
TGGAAACTAATTTGACAATAAACTATTTGTAAAAAAAAAAAAAAAGAATGTACTTATGATGAGCACCGAGTAAGGTATAGAATTGTTGAATCACTATATTGTATATCTGAAAATAATATAACATTGTATGTTAACTATACTGTAATTAAAATGAAAACCTAATAAAATAAAATAATAAAACAAAACAAATAACCTAAATGTTCATCCGTAGGAAAAAAATGGTTGGGGCACCTGAGTGGCTCAGTCGGTTAAGCGTCCAACTTTGGCTCAGGTCATGATATCACAGTTTGTGGATTCAAGCCCCATGTTGGGCTCTGTCTTGACAGCTAGCTTGGAGCCTGGAGGCTATTTCAGATTCTGTATCTCTTTCTTTCTCTGACCCTCCCCTGCTCATGCTGTCTCTCTCTCAGAAATAAATTTTAAGAACATTTTAAAAAATGGTATATAAATTGGAAAGTATCCACACAATGAGAATATTATACATCAATTTTAATGCATGAACTAGAGCTATACATATGAACACACAGAAAAATGAATGTCATAAAGATAAACGAGGTTTAAACTTTTTTAAATTTACATTTATATTTGAGAGACAGGAACCGAGCACAAATGGGAGAGGGTCAGAAAGAAAGGGAGACACAGAATCCAAAGCAGGCTCTAGGCTATGAGCTGTCAGCAAAAAGCCCGATGCAGGTCTCAAACTCAGAAACCGTGAGATCATGACCTGAGCCCAAGTCAAACACTCAACTAAATGAGCCACCCAGGCACCCCAAGATAAGTGAAGTTTAAAAAGCAAGTTGTAGATTGATATTTATGTGTGATACAATTTATTTAAGGTTTAAACTCACAGTTTAATACTACTATATTATTTATATATTTTTATTTACATATTTGTAAATTAAGTATATATTTATATTAGTACTATATTATTTATATATTTCATAAATATATTACTTTTACATTTATAACTAATATTATATATTACTATATATTTACTGTTATCACATATATATGTATATAGTAAAAGTTTAAAACATGCACAAAAATGATACTAACTTCAGGCTAGTGGTTACCTCCAGTGAGGTAACAGAGGAGAAACAGGAATAGGAATAGATGGGCTTCAACTGTATCTACAATGTTCATTTCTCAAGAAAATAAGATCCAAAGCAAAAAGCAGCCAAACCTTTAAAAGTGGATGAAAAATATAGGCAAGTAAATTATTTCATTTTCCTACTTTCCTATATGTTAAGAATTTTTTTTTTTTAATGTTTTTAAATACTGAAATGAAAACAAAGAAGAGCATAGCCTTTGGTTTAGGATCCAAGTTTGAAATGGAACTGGGTTTGAATTTTGTCCCTTGTCATGTTACTTTGAAGTCCGTTTAATTTTTCTGCACTCAGTTTCCCTCATTTCTTAAAACAAAGAATACTAAGAATGGCCACAACTTCTGAGGATTACTGTAATGATTGAATGCAATAATCCACCTGAACTAATCCCACCCAGAGACTAACACTTTCCCTTTTCTTCGTACTTTATTAGACAATGTTAGAGCTTTTCTTTCTCTTTTCCTTTTTCTTTTTTTTTTTTTCTCCCAATCATATAGGCATTGAGATTGAAAAAAGTATGGCAATTCATATATGCTGAAAACTAAAACTGCTGAAAAATGAAACTTCTCATTGAAGTTTAGTCACACTATCCCCAAAGACATAATGTCTTAATTTAAATATTCCTGGAAACAAAACCTCATACAGGATTCAAAAGTAAGAAACTAGTATAAATAGCATAATATCTCAGAATTATCCCACCCCAGGGATGAGCTGTAGTGTTTGTACAATAGCAACCTCTGAGAGTAAGCGGCTGAGGGCTACACCCAGGAGTGCTCATTTCATGGCACTTCTGGCCAGTCAGAGCGCTGGAAGTATGGCTTCCTACATTTCCAAGAAGAGTCAGTTAGTTAGCGATGCAAATACTAACTCAAGCACACTGAAGGTCCCAGGGGATAAAGGTGGATCAGTGACAGCACCATCTATAGCCATGCTATGCAATGATGCTATTATTAGAGAGAACAAAAGGAGAAAAGGAGATGATGTGGTCTAGGCTCTATTGACTAGTTGGTCTAGAACTTGTTCTTCCTTCAACTTCTGCTTGAAAACTAATTTTAATTACACAAATTACATGTAAACTGATTTAATTTTTATGCTCTTTAGAGACCAAACATTCTTCTTTTGTCAAAAATGGAATGTACTCGTAACATGGTATGAGAAAAATGAATTCTAGACACAAAATTATTTAAACTTTTTTTGTTTTATTTATTTCTGAGAGAGAGAGAGAGAGACAGCATGAGCAGGGGAGGATCAGAGAGAAAGGGAAATACAGAATCTGAAGCAGGTTCCAGGCTCTGAGCTAGCTGTCAGCACAGAGCCTGAGGCAGGGCTCAAACCCACAAACCGCGAGATCATGACCTGAGCTGAAGTTGGACACTCAACCAACTGAGCCACCCAGGCACCCCAGGAAAAAAGGTTTTAAAAAGAGATAGCTTTTTAAGTATTTTTTATTTCATATTCACAGCATCTAATCCATTAGGCTGCTATTTTGTTTGAATATAAACGTTAGATTAAAAATGTCATAAAGTCAGAAATGGCAGAGACTAATTATAGTAAGCGCATTTAGTATGAAACCATGAGTTTGAGCCCCATGCTGGGCTCTGCGCTGACAGCTCAGAGCCTGGAGCCTGGTTCAGATTCTGTGTCTCCCTCCCTCTCTCTCTCAAAAATAAACATTAAAAAAAATTTTTTAAGCTATAATAGTATAAAAGGACTAATGAAGAAGTGTCTAGGATAACATAAGAATCTCACTTATTAGATAAGACGTGTGTATCTCCTAAAAACAAGATTAAATGCGAAAGAAGTTGTTTTTTTTTAACGCATATCCTGTTAAATTCTGTGTGAATGTATATGATAGGCATTTAAAAGTTCTTATGATTAGAGATTTTTTTTTTTTTGCATAGCTTGTAATTCAAACTATCCACTAGAAATAGTATACAGGGGAAAAAAGAGAAGTTAGTCCTTATTTTTTAATTGAATTCTCCTTATTGTTGGTGAAGATAGCTAGGTATATTTGTTGTCCACGTATATTTCTTTATGAACTGTCTCTGGTTTTTTCCTATTTTTCCTTTGTCATATTTGTCTTTTTTATAATATATCAAAGCTCTTAATATATCTGTCACAAAGTTAATAAGAATAAATTTACCCACCATATATTAAAATTTACTACAGGGGCGCCTAGGTAGCTCAGTCGGTTAAGCATCCAAGTTTTGATTTTGACTAGGTCATGATCTCACAGTCATGAGAATGAGCCCCACATCAGGCTCTGTGCGGAGATCGTGGAGCCTACTTGGAATTCTCTCTCTCCCTCTCTCTGTGTCCCTCCCCTGCACACGTGCACTCTTGATAGATAGATAGATAGATAGATAGATAGATAGATAAAAATAAACCAACTATAAAAAGCTGTAATTAGTATTGGCATACACATAGATTAGTGAACCAAAACAGCATCCAGAAATGCAAGTACATATGGGAACTTACGGTAATACTGAGGACATTTCAATACAGGAGAAAAAGGATATTTGTTTACAAAAGGCACTGGAATAACTGACAGTACAACCAGAGAAACCACGCTAAACCTATACTTTATATAAAAAAATGATCTATGAATAAATATTTAACAACATATTTACAAAATAAAGTAATGAAAATACTGGAAGAATCTTTGAGAGGACTTTTACCTGGAATAAAAAACTTTGCTATACAAAATGGGAAACCCCAAACACCTATAACAAAAGTCACAGAAATTGGCTGTATGA
The DNA here is from genome assembly GCF_008692635.1 of Crocuta crocuta. Lineage (NCBI taxonomy): Eukaryota > Metazoa > Chordata > Mammalia > Carnivora > Hyaenidae > Crocuta > Crocuta crocuta. The sequence continues at coordinate 16,379,700 of NW_027529428.1, read as the reverse complement.
ATCCATACTTTGGCTAATAAAGTGTTTTTTATTACCACTTGAATTATTTTTATGTTTTTATTTTTTTTTGAGAGAGGCAGAGCATGAGGGGGGGAGGGAGCAGAGAGAGAGTGGGGGAGGCACATAATCCTAAGCAGGCTCCAGGCTCCGAGTTGTCAGCACAGAGCCTGACACAGGACTTGAATCCGAACCATGAGATCAGGACCTGAGCCGAAGTCAGACACTGAACGGAACGGAGCCCCCCCAGCCACTTGACTTCAATGCCTGAGGCAGGACATGCATCTCCAGTCCCCCAGGGTCTACACTTCTCCCTACTATGTTACAAAACCAGCCTTTTCATACACATTAATGACAATGAAGTCATTCAAGTTTTCTAAATGTACAATAAGGAAAATGATCTATTATATTAAATTTTCAATTTCTCTAGAGAAAAGGAATGATAAACAAAACCAAAAGATATAGACCAAGAGAAAATATCTGAAATTCATTTATCAAAAAATGATACATCATCAAAATAAAAAGCTTCTTCACCCATGAGGATTTTAAGAAACAAGACAGATGAACATAAGGGAAGGGAAGCAAAAATAATATAAAAACAGGGATGGGGACAAAACATAAGAGACTCTTACTATAGAGAACAAACAGGGTTACTAGAGGGGTTGTGGGAGAGGGAATGGGCTAAATGGGTGAGGGGCATTAAGGAATCCACTTCGGAAATCACTGTTCCACTATATGCTAACTTGGATGCAAATTAAAATATAAATCATAAAATGTAAAAAAAAAAAAGATTATAGTAACTGAACCAAGTTCTGAACTCAAATAGTTTTTTTACCTAGAATTTAAGATTTTATTTTAAAATTTGTTAACCAACTGACATTTTCTAGAGTGATATGAAACTAAATATGTATTGATATGTATAATAAAAAATATTTTGGTGTGGTTAATTCTAATTTATAGTTCATCATATGCAAAAGTGTAATTTTAGCTTATGTAGTAAATATTATACAAAAACTAAAAAAAAAAAAAAAAAGCAGCTTAACCAACTGAGCCACCCAGGCACTCCAACTTTGGTGTGTTTGTAATCCATCCATTTTAATTCTTTCTATCCCCCAAAATCTTTTATATATGCATATCCTTTCCAAACCTAACATCTAAGCAAAAAGCTATACAAAAAATAAAGACTGATGACTACATAAAATTATAAACATCATAATCACAAGTTTTTTAAAAGTTGAGAAAAAAACATGCTACAAAATTTTAATATAATCAAGTAGATTTAATATAGTCAAAATAATAAGAAAATAGACAAAGAAAATGAATAGGCATTTCACAAAATGAGTACAAGCATTCCTTAAAATGGAAACACGGTGGTCAACATCATTAATAATCAGAGAAAGTTAAATAAGATGAGATATTGTTTCTTTCCTATCTGATTGGCAAAGATTAGGAAGATTGGCAACACCCAGTGTTGGTAATGATATGAAAAAAATAAGAATATATAAGAATCTGTTCTTTTAAAAAAGATAAGAGTAATGGATGCATATCTAAGAAGTCCATGCAATACTTTATAACAATGAAAAATTTTTAAATAACATTAAAGGAATCTGATCAGGTATGGTATACTTAAGTCAATAAAATACTATGAAGATATTAAATAATGTCCATGGCTTACATTATATATCCTTAGCATTATATCCTGTGCGTAGCACAAAATGAACACCGAATAAGTGTTTACAGAATGACTGATAACATTCATGATTTAATAACTGATTAAATGCTGACTGACTGGTTGGGTATGTAAGTGAGTGACTAGGCAGGCCCACTGAGTGATATAAGTGGCTGACTGACCAGCTGAATGAATGAGTGACCAATGGAATGAGTGAATGACAGACTGAAATAAGTGAAAAAAGGACTGGACAAATAAATTGACGAATGAATGAATCTCTAATCACTGAAATGGAAAGATCTCCACAATACATTGCTGAGTTAACAGGCTCAAATTAGAATAAGCAGGATGACTCTATTCATGTCACTATTTAGAAACATCCAGAAAGATATTAAAACTTGTTAAGCAAGTTCTGTCAATCAAAAGAATCACTTGCAATTCTTTTTCCCCCTTTTATTGATGAATGTAATTTTTAAATGACCACTTTCATTCACTTGAATTTTTCTGTTTGAAGAGATACTATTCAAAGCTTATATACTACTATTGCCTCCTAGAACAGTTATAAGATGTAGGCAAATATACATTTCTTAAAACAACATTATGATTCTTTCACATAAGAAGCAAGGGATCTAAGATGCATAATACTTAGTCAATTTTGAGACTGGTAAAGAACAGAAGAACAGCTACACATTTAACAGATACTAAAACAATCATTTTATCTGGGGTAGCCAGGTAAAATGTACACAGAAGTACATATACAACAGGCAACAATTTAAAAGTCCTCTTGAGAATAAAAAAAAAAAGAAAAGAAAAAACAGGGAAGGGGGCAAAACATAAGAGACTCTTAAATACAGAGCACAAACTGAGGGCTGTGGGGGGCAGGAGGCAGTGGGGAGGGAGGGAGGAGCAAAATAAATAAGAGACATTAAGGAAGACCCTTGTTGGGATTAAGACTGGGTGTTATATGTAGGGGTGAATCACTGGAATCTACTCCTGAAAACATTTTGCACTATATGCTAACTTGGATGTAAATTAAAAATAAATAAATTTTTAAAAATAAAATAAAAGTCCTCCTGAGAAACCTGACATCATGAATTATATATGAAGAGAAAGGTGAGAAAAAAAAATTATTTTACAAATTTATCCCCTCTCCTATTTTGAGTCTTAGGAAAGTTTTTAAACTACTCCTTAGAATCATGCTTAATGATAACTGCATAGAAAAAGGTAGATTTAAAATTTATAAAACACAGAGAAAAAAATGTGAATAAAGATGGGGGAAAGTGCTTCAAATCAATCTTTAAAAGTTAGGAAGTGTCACCTTTAAGATCTCCTTTGAAAACTACCATATTCCAAGCCTCTATCACAACCATTTAAAGATTTTTTTTTATTAATTTTCAGAGGTGATGAGTTTGCCTATAGAAAATAAAGTTGTATAGGAAATTTAACTAATTTTCCTAGTGAAATATTTAACACTATCTTTTGCTACTGACATTCAAACAAAAATCTAAGTTACTGAAATCAGTATGAATTTAAGTTCATAATGATTTTAAAAATACTACCATGTCAGAAGAACATTATTTCAGATATTCCTGTGAAATAACTATAAAGATTATAATGCATCAGATAAAAAATAAAATTAAGCACTTACAGATAAACAAGCAAAGAATGAGGAATACATAAATACAGAAATTCTGTGGACACTGAAGCATTTTTCTGTTTTGGATGAATTTTCACTTCCTCAATCTCCTATCATAAATTAGACAGATTTACACTACCGTTCATTATTTTCTTCTCTGGGTCATTCCCTAGTCCTAAAATCTTCTCCTAACAAACCTTGCCAGGTTAAATGTTTGTGAAAACAATGTATCAGAACTTCAGGGGATTCAATTTTCAAATGGACTATCCTGTGGACTGCTTTTACGAAATGGCAAACTTCTCATCATATGCAGATTTAATACAGATAAACCATATTGTTAGTTTTTAACAACTCAAAACCAAAAACAGAATAACAACAGACTCAAAAGTTAACAAATACTCATTCATCAAATACAAAAAATAACACCTCAAAATAACACCAAAAAGTAAAAATAAAAACAGAAAACCAAGATTAAATCCAAGTGTAAAAAAAGAGTATAGAAGGGAAGAAAAATAAATTGAATAAAATAATTAAATTAAATAATATGCACAAAGATCTGCTTATATCTCTAAACTGTTGACTTACTCATTTTACTTTCAAACACTAGAATACCTTCCATATGCTAAACATTGTACAGAACCTCAAAATAAAGAAATTGATAGAACTATTCCCTGACCTAGAAATCACAGTAGTTTCACAAAGGCCACTGTTGGAACAAAACAAAGGCTGGAAACAGACCCAACCATATACATAGTTTAAAACATTAGCAATTCCCACAGCAAAGATGGATTATTTGATGATAGTGTTAGACCAATCATGAGGGGAAAAAGTTGGATCCCATTTTATACCTTGCACTAATATAAATTCCAGGTGGATCAAGAAAGCATGAAAAGCTTCAAAATATAATTTCAGAGTAGAGTTCTAAGTATTTTTTTAAAAAGTAATAAAAGCGGGGGTGGCTGGGTGGCTCAGTCAGTTAAGTGTAGGACTTCAGCTCAGGTCATGGTCTTACAGATCATGGGTTTGAGCCCCGCATCGGGTTCTGTGCTGACAGCTAGCTCAGAGCCTGGAGTCTGTCTTCAGATTCTGTGTCTCCCTCTCTCTCTGACCCTCTCCTGCTCACACTGTCTCTCTCTCTCAAAAATAAATAAAACATTTAAAAAATTGTTTTAAGTAATAAAAGTGATGATTAACAGAAAGAATAGCATAAGAACCAAAAATGGGAGCACCTGGGTGGCTCAGTTAAGCATCTGACTTCGGCTCAGGTCATGAATACTGCAGTTTGTGAAACAGAGGCCCACATCAGGCTCTGTGCTAACAGCAAAGAGCCCAGAGCCTGCTTTGGATTTTGTTCCTTCCTCTCTTTCTGCCCTTCCGCCAGTCACACTTTCTCAAATCCAACTCCTGGTTTTGGCTCAGGTCAAGATCTCACCATTTCATGGGTTCGAGCCCTGCATCAGGCTCCTCCGTGCTGACAGTGCAGAGAGCCTGCTTGGGATTCTGTCTCCCCTCTCTCCGCCCCTCCCCAACTCACACTGTCTCTGTCTCTCTCAAAATAAATAAATAAACTTTAAAAAATAAATACAATTAAAAAATTTATGCATGACCAAAAAAAAAAATATCACACTTCAAACAGAGTCAAAAAGATAAAAAGACAACCTGGGGAAAATATTTTACAATTTATTTCACAAACACAGAGCTATTTTCCTTAGTGTAGAAGGAATTCTCATAAATCAAAGGAAAAGGTCAACAATCCAACAGAAAATGGGCCAGGATACGAGTGAACAGTTCTCAGAAAAGGAAAGTTTAAAGCAAACTAAAATTATAAGATTCCATTTTTTACATCTCAAATTGACAAAGATCAAACTATCTGAAAACAGGTGTAGAAAAGTATAAACTGGCATTTCTATGAAGATCAATTCAACTGTATTTATCGAAATGATTAACATATACACTTTTGAATCAGCAATTCCTCTTCTATTTATATAGTTACATACATGTAAATTAATCTATGCACTAAGATATTTAACACTTCTTGAATCTGAAAACACTTTTTCTAAAATACTTCTGAATTCTACTTAAATGTGTCACTGTTCAAAAGTTGATAAAAAGTGAATAAAAAGAAGAGACGAATGCAGACTACTCTTTCAAAGAGTTTTAAAAGAGAATGGAAAATGGGATAGTAGCTTGAATATGGAGTCAAGTAGTGGTATAAAATAGGAATTGGCAAACTCCAGCTCACAGGTCAAACTGGCCAGTTGCCTGTTTTCATAAAGACACCTTTACAAGTCCATTCATTTAAGTATTGTCTCTGGCTGCCTGTGTACCACAAAGGCAGAGCTGAGTAACTGCTACAGAGAGAGTCTTGACCACACAGCCTAAAATACTTATTATTTGGTCCATAACAGAAAAACATTGCCACCTCATTTGTTTATTCCAAAGGCTTAAAATGTATTTTAAGGGGTACCTGGCTGTGCCTCAGTGGGTTGAGCGGCCGACTTCAGCTCAGGTCATGAGCTCCTGGTTCATGAGTTCAAGCCTCACATCGGACCCACTGCTGTCAGCACAGAGCCCGTTTCAGTTTCTCTGTGTGTGTCTCTCTCCCCCACCCCCACCACTTGTGATCTCTCAAAATAAATAAAACATCAATAAATAAATAATAAAGTTTATTTTAATGAGTTGATGCTGCACATACTGCTCCATTTCTCAGAAAAACTCCAAAGATAATCAGAGACAAATCAAACATGGTACGCCAACAACAACAAAAAATGCACAGCATAACTACCTAAGATAGGCAAGGCTAAGAGCTACTGTCCAACCTTCAGCACATAGCAACTCTGTTCCCAAGATAGTACTAGGCCTGTCAAGAGAAGCTGTGAACAGCCACAGCATAGACACAGCATCGTAGATTCCTGTGCCAATCCCTGTTTTATTTTATATTTTTGAGAGAAAGTGTGCACAAGCAGGGAGGCCAGTGGGAGGNTGGGGAGGGGGAGGGGGAGGGAGAGGGAGAGGGAGAGGAAGAATCTTAAGCAGGCTCTACGCTCAGCATGGAGTCCAACACAGGGCTCGATCCCACAACCCTGGGATCATCTCCTGAGCCGAAATCAAGAGTCAACCAACTGAGCCACCAGGCACGCCCAACCCGTTTTAAATCACTGATTCTCAGTCTTGTCCTCAAACTAACATCACAGACACCACCTGGGAACTTGTTAAAGATAAAAATTCTTGGGTCTCATTTTAGAACTGCTGAGACAGAAACTCTGAGAGTGGTAGCCAGCAAGGTATGTTTCAATCAGCCCTCTAGGTAATTATGATAAGAACCACCAGTTAGGGAATAATTCGAGTATAGCCAAGAAACAGGTGAGGACCCTTCTGGTTGTGTTCACGTATTTAAAGGGCATTGAAGAGACTTAATGAAAGCAAAAAGGCCTCAACAAAGTTGTCAGGGGGGGTTTAAAGGCAAGTAAGGAAAATGCTATTGAAAACTGAATAAAAGGGAGACCCTTGTTATATAGTAGTGGAAAGTTTGGCAAAACTATCACCTACAGTAACATGGGAAATGTAATATATACTTAATGAGTTAAGGAAATTCTAGGTAGAATGTTGAAGCAGCTGGTTTTTTCTAGCTGTCTTTATAATTAAGAGATTAGAGAGGTGAACTAAAGAATGAGCACTTTCTGAGTGCAATTTCAAGGAAGGGCTCAGAACACCTTCTCAGCCCGCCAAGTGTTCTTAAAGTAAAGGGCTTCCCAGCAAAGATTAAATCTACAGCGGGATTATCAGATCTACTGTTAAAACCTCAGAAAGATCTAAGCATCTCATTGATCCTTTCAGACAAAAAATTTTCTAAGGACCTTAAAGGTACTGTTCCATACCAGCCTCAGTAGCCAAAGGTAAGAAGAAGCTTCTCTCAAAAAAGATTTGTAGGTATAACTTTTGCTTGATGGAGATTATGAACTAATACATAGGAAGTCCATAAAATTTTTAAATTCTTTTTAATGTTTATTTATTTTTAAGAGAGAGAGAGAGAAAGAGAGAGAGAGAGCAAGCGGGGAGGGGCAGAGAGGGAGACACAGAATCTGAAGCAGGCTCCAGGTTCCGAGCTGTCAGCATAGAGCCCGATGCAAGGCTCCGACACACGAGACGTGAGATCTTGACCTGTGCCGAAGTCAGACAGCAAACAACTGGGCCACCCAGGGGCCCCTCCATCAACTTTTCAAAGGAGCTACATCACCTTAGAATGAAATGGACAGTAACTATATAAAACAAAAGGTGGCTTTTGGACCCTGAACAACCACAGGCAGGAAAGAATTTCAAATGGTTACTAAGTTGCAGAGATAGGTCAGTTCTTTTGGGGAAAAGAAGTTTTCAGAAGTGAAATCAATGACCAAAAGAAGCAGTCATGGCCCACAAAAAACAGCCTCTAGACAGTAGGACTGCGTCCTAGTCAAGGAACTGCCAACATGTTCCCAGCCAGGGTTCAGAATTGCTGTGTCACCCTTATCCCTCTTTTTGAGCAGGAATATCTACTGCAATTAACATGTGCCTTTCCAATCCTGTAGGTTAATGGTGTAGGGGTATATAACTGTCTCTTCAGAGGTCTTTAGTTAAAGAACAATCACTCTCAAGAAACCATACCCAAGGAACCTCAACAGCATCTGGACCTGACTTAGATGATGAGATACTAAATTTTGAGCTGATGTCCTGGTGGGATTTGAAGTAGAGGTCTCTGAGGAGGAAGTTAGTGTATTTTGCATGTATTTTGGAAGTGGGAGGCATGTGAAGTGTGGCCAAAAAAAGGCAAACTATGACAACAGTATTGTCCAGAGATAACCATAATAATATATCTCATCCTACATCTTTTCTTTCACATGTGACCTTGCCACTCTCCAATTAACAGGTGGAGTCTAATCCCCATCCCCACCATGTTCAGTGAAACATTGCTTTTAAATCCCAACTCACCCTGTAAGAAAGCCAACTACACAGAGACTCCCATGTTATAAGGAAGCTCAGGCCACATGAACATGCTTCATTTAACAGTCCCAGCTGAGATCTCACTTAATGGCCAGCATCAACTCCCAGTCTGGTAAGTAAAGATACCTCTAGGTGATTCTAGTACCCCACCTTCAACTTGCCCCTGGCCAGAAAGTCTTCCCAACTGAGGTTCTAGACACTGTGGAATAAAAACAAAGCATTCTTGGTTTACCCTATCTGAATTACTGACCAATTAGATCTGTTGTTTTATATCATTAAGTTTTGAGGTGATCATATCACACAGCAATAGCATCAGAATAACTGATGGAAATGAGCCTGTAGAGGGGGAAATAATGCAAGAAAAAGAGGGAGAAATACAATAGCAAAGTCCTTGAAGGCAAAAGGAAATGGGTTTCTCTACTCAAGTAGGAGAAGCCTTCGATGGGACACTGAGTTCATTCACTGTAAAATTTTTTAATGTTTATTTATTTTTAAGAGATTTATTTTTAATTCTCATTTCTTAGCAGTGATCAACTGTGATCAAAATGATAATCATTCCCACCCTCTTAACCTACCCACCCATCTTCCTCTCAGACTGACTGTTCCTTCTCTGTCTCTTTTGCCAATTTCTCTTCTTTCACCCTGTAATTATGGGCAGTTTCCAAGGCTCAATGTCAGGTCCATTGCTCTTCTTTCTGAGCACTACAATTCCAGCCTGAAATCTCTCTACCAAGTACCAGTCACCTACTGTCTAGCTATCTATTTTCGCTTGACTATTTCATTGTTACCTCAAACTCAGCATCTCCAAGATCTAAGTCCAGCTGTCTGTATCTCTTCAACCAGCTACTAACACTTTCATACCTATTTCTGTCAGTACAGCCATTTAAAAAATTCTAGCTCTTTCTCCATCATAACTAGTTGAGTAATTTGGGACACATTTTTAAATCTCTCTGGGTCTCAGATTCCTAACGCACAAAATTCATAGACTAGCCCAGATGTTCTCAGATGTCCTGACATTCCAACACTCTTGAATTTCTTATGGCACTGAAGATCAAAACTTCAAAGTCATCTTTGATAAGTTGTCTTCACCCCTACCCCCCAACTCCACCACATCCTCCTTTCTTATCCAGTCTATAATGATGTCTTGTGTGACATCTCTCCAGTCCTATTTTCACTAAATCCAAATACTAGGCCTAAATTATCTTCCAAGCTCTACCACTGCTACTTCCAACTCATGCTATACCTAGCATTGGTGCCAGTCTGTTTTTCCTAAAATACTTCTTTTAGCAAGCTCTTTCTCAATCTAAACTTTTAAAGTTTCTCAGCTGCCTACAAGGCAAAGTTCATTCTTCTCATCCTAGCACTCAAAAGCATCTATATTCTACTTCCAAGCTACATTATCAACCTCATTTCTTACTACCCTGACACACAAACCTTCCTTTCAGTCAAGTTATCTTATGTACTGTTCTCTGAAAGTGTCATGCAGACTTTGCCTCTGTCTACCACCTATAAAAGGTCCTTCCTCTTAAACAAAATAAAATCCTGCCTAGTTTTGATTCTACTTCCCCTCCGGAGCCTTCCTTGCTCACTTCGACTCTAAGTGGTCTCAAATATCTATAACTTTTATTATTTATCTTCTCTTCCCAATTACATTTTAAGTTCTCAAAGAAAAGAATCTATTTTATCTTTCTGCATCTCTTTTGGACATAGCAAAGTGCCTTTTACATTGTAGGTATTAATAAATATTTGTTTGGTAACTGACTAGAGATCTTTTTTAACACACAGCATTTACTAAATGCTCCCCATTGGCTCAGCACTGTGTGTGTGTTCCTCAAAGCATACACAATCAACCTGAGAAGATACGGTTAACACTAGGGATATAATTATCAAACAACCAAAGCATGATATATAATTATATTATGAAAAGATTCTCTATGACTAAAGAACAGTAGAAATATAGAAAGGAGAAAACTATGTTAGGGAGAAATAGTTTCAGAAACGAGGTAGAATTTTAACTGGGAGTACAGCCGTAGTATTCGTAGTAATAATAATAGTGGTGATAAGCAATAGCACTGCTAGGAATTTACCCAAGGGATATAGAAATGCTGAGGCATAGGAGCACATGTACCCCAATGTTCATAGCAGCACTCTCCACAATAGCTAAAACATGGAAAGAGCCTAAGTGTCCATCAACAGATGAATGGATCAAGAAGATGTGGTTTATCTATACGATGGAATACTACATGGCAATGAGAAAGAATGAAATCTGGCCATGTGTAGCAACATGGATGGACCTTGAGGGTGTTATGCTGAGCAAAGTAAGTCAGGCAGAGAAGGACAAATATCATATGTTTGCACGTATAGGAGGATTAGGAGGAACTTGATGGAGGAACAAGGGGGAGAAGAAGGGGGGAAATGGTGGGGGAAAGGGAGAGAGGCAAGCCATGAGACTCTTGAATGCTGACAAAAACTGAGGACTGATGGATGTGGGGGGGGGGAATGGGCACGGAGAAGGGCACTTGTGGGGATGAGCACTGGGTGTTATATGGAAACCAACTTCACAATAAACTATTTGTAAAAAATAATAATAATAATAATAGTGGTGATAAGTAATTATAATAATAAAAGCTAAAACTTACGGGTTACTTAATGTGCCAGGCACTAACTAGCCTTGAGGACTTTTCCTGTATTAATTCACTTCTTTCTCACTACAACCCTATGGAAAAAGTACCAGAGTCATTCTCATTTTTTTCACATGAGACTGAGGCCTTGCTTAGTTATTCCATACCTAGTGAGTAATGCAAACAGATATAGACTTGGGCTTGGTGGAAGAAGGATGGAAAACATAAATGAAAGTTAAAAGATGAAATAAGCATATTATTAGAGAATATGGAAAGCAGCTTGAAACACTACAGCAGAGAATGCCTGTTGAGGGTCCTTAGACTAAAGGCTGAAAAAACAGGGCAGGGAGTAATGACAGAGTAAAGTGAAAGCCAGAAAGAGGAAGTTAAATTTAATAGGTAGAAAGTGGGAAGTCACTAAAGATTTGGGGACAAAGAAATGCCACAATAAGGAGTATTGGTGATACTTCTATTGTGGATAAACAAAAGAAAGAGAAGCTAGACTTTGAGAGGTTGATATGACTTTCGATATTCTAGGCTGAAGAAACAAGTCCTGGGATTCAGGTAGTAAAGTGAAGTAAGCAGAGATCTAAGGGACAAAAGAAATATGGACAGGACATGTTGAATAGGTTAATACAAGAGGTAAATGAAAGAGGCAGTTTAATGATGCCTAATTAAAGCCTAGATGACCAAGAGAGAAGGAAATTACAAAGGGCTATAAAATGAAGAGTTTTCATTTGGGGCATGGTGAGTTTAAGAAGACAAGGGACACCTCCGTTGGTTACGCGTCAACTCTTAATTTCAGCTCAGGTCATGATCTCGAGGTTTGTGAGATCGAGCCCGCATCAGGCTCTACTCTAAGAGCATGGAGACTGCTTGGGATTCTATCTCACCCTCGCTTTCTGCCTCTCCCACACTTGTGCTTTCTTTCTCTCTCTCAGAATAAATAAATAAACATCAAAAAAAGAAAACGACAATGACAGTCAAAAATATAGCACAAGAGGAGGATGAGCACTGGTTGTTATATGGAAGCCAACTTGACAATAAACTATTTGTTAAAAAATAAAATAAAAATATTAGCACAAGAGCAGGACTAGAAAAACCACGAAGTGACTAGAATGACAAATAAGCAATAGGATTAGATTTAAAATGAAAAAACCTAGAAGAAGCTATAAAGATATTAAATACAAGAGAAAATATGCTAAGCCATAATCAGCTGGTACTAGCTGTGTATCAATAATTTTAATCAATAAGTACATCAACACTTTTGGTGGGGAAGGGAAACAATTAGTGACCAACACTTTAAAATGCAGTTTTTCCATTTTAAAAGATTGTTGTGTGTATGAGAAAACCCAACCAAAAGCTAAGGCAAAGGTTCCCAAACTTTCCTCCATTCAGGAAGTTCTCAGTCTTAGTAACACTTTCTCTGCAACCCTTAGGCCAAAAGAAATACTTCAGTAGGTAGACTCAAACCATTTAATGTCCTCACAACTCAAAAATGCTTGTTTGGCCTTGTACAACTTCTTGGAATCAAACTGGACGACATCACACTCTCATTTCCTCTATCACATTGATTCTCATACAGTAGCTGCTTTTTATGAAAGCGACCTCTAAAAAAACAGCTGTACACTGTAGGACATTTTAGGACATTGTAGAAAGGGCTGTGTCGATTTAACGTTGAGACTGTGAACTACCTCAAACTAATAGTTCAAGCCTGAGTTCGTTCACTGGTACTCTGGGGCACCTCGGCACACAGTTTGGGAAACTGGGAGCAAAGGCAAAAGGCCTAAACAGTGGGGGCGGAGGGGTGAGGGGGGGGATGTGATAGGGAAGGAGAAGAAAGTTCTTAGCATAGTTAACCACAAGAGGGCAGCACAATAGTGGGGAGAGCCGGCACAACGGTGGGGCGGAGGGGGGGGTGTGACAAGGAGAGATAAGAGTTAACCTTTCCATAAAAAGGCTCTAAGACCTGTTAACCAGCTCAAGGCCTAAAAGTCCTTTTTCTCCTTCTAGTAAAGAGGAAGAAACACCGGTCCCTGGCAGACCACCTTACGCAGAGTGATCCTGCCCTTCTCGAATCTCCTCTGCCCGCCCAGCCATGACAGCAGCCGAGACTTTCAAGTAGCCAAGCCTTGTACTACTTTGTAGGCACGTCCTTACTGAACTGTCACCACAACCTTTTAAGAAAAGTGGGGCCCAAGGCGAGTTTCAATAATACAACTATAAAGTGGCTGGAACACCAGGATTCACACCCAGATCTGACTGCAGAGCCGACGCTCGTCTCCTCTTCTGCCTCCACAAAGCATCCCGCCGTTCGGCAACAGCCAGGGGAAGGAGAGACAAGACAGCACGTTCTCCCCAAACCTGAGACGTCTGCCTGGAACACGAGGAAAAACCGGCAGAGGAAACAAACTATTCCGGTACTGTCCCTAAAAGGGGACGTTCGGCTGGAGCCAACGCGAGCATTCGCGGCGTGTCTAGCCCGCAAGGGCTGCCGCTTTCCTCTCCAGGTAAACGCACGCGCCACCAAGGCCAGGGCCCCGCACACCCAGTTTGCAGACATGTCGCACACTGCGAGCTAGTGATTTTCACACTTGTGCTAAAAGGTGAAGGGGGTTGGGAACGGGAGGCCAAAGGTCGACCATTCATCCTCACATCTGCTGGGTGTCACACGGTATTTGCAGTGGCCCAACAACTCGCTTGGACAAGCCTATTAAGAAACCAAAAGCAGGGGCGCCTGGGGGGCTCAGTCGGTTGGGCGTCCGACTTCGGCTCAGGTCATGATCGCACGGTTCGTGGGTTTGAGCCCCGCGTCGGGCTCTGTGCTGCCCGCTCAGACCCTGGAGCCTGTTTCAGATTCTGGGTCTCCCTCTCTCTCTGACCCTCCCCTGCTCACGCTGTCTCTCTCTCTCTCTCAAAAATAAATAATTAAAAAAAAAAGAAGAAGAAAGAAAGAAACCAAAAGCAGTTGTCATCGCTCTTATTCCCACTTCTGGTTTCCTTCTCCACATTTCTCCTCCCCTCTATGACATATTCGGCCGCTCCTGGCCTTTCATTCAGAGAAAAGGAGTTTCTCCTGACAGATTAATCACCACCGGAAGGCAAACTGGGCGAATTCAACCGACACAGCAAACTTAGGCAGATAAAACCATCCAGGAAGCATTCAATGTGGGAGCAGAAGCCCCAGCACGACAGCGACCGTGTTCTCCCAGCAGGTATCTCTTAGTACCCGAAAATGTCCCTCTTTCAAAGATTACCGATCTCGGGCTGCTGGAAGAGAAAGGGTTACCCGGTACCGCCTCCCCCCCACCCCGTAAAGCCTCGACGCTCTTACAATTGGCAGGGAAAGAAGCAACGAACGTTTCCTACAAGGATCCAAGAGCAACACCAAACACCCCTCCGAATTACCCTCCCCGACCCACATTCTAAGTTCAGCACTGCCATTTTCCGCGGAGTCAAGCCGCCGCGGGCCCTGCCTGTGTACACACGCTCCCGCCCTTCCTCCGCACGCAGTCCACACTCGCCTGCACCGCCGCCGCGGAGCACAGCCGCCGGGAGCTCAGGCCCACCTTCGCGGGAAGGGCGGCGAGGGGCTTCTTCCTCGGCGCACCAACAGTTCACATNGGCTACGAGGCGCACACGGATGCAAACAGCGACAGGAAAACGCCGTTGCAGGCGTCCCCGCTTCGAGAGGGAGGGTTTTCTTGCCGAGAAGTTTACAGAGCCACTAGCGGGGGGGACGGCAGGGGTCCGGAGGCGGACAGACGACGACACCCCCCACCCGGAGGCCACNAAGCCGTGGGCGGCCGCCGCTGCCCGCTTCTGCTCCTCTTCCTCTCTCCTTCCTCCAGCCCACACACCGCTCCCACTCCGGGCAGCCGGGGGGCCCGTCGCAGGCGTCGTCTNGAGGGAGCCGGGCCGGGAAGGCGCCCCCTGCCCGCCGCCGGGCCCCACACGCGCTGTCCTCCCGTGCACCGTGGTCCGTTCCCCTTCTGCTTTCGCTTCCACGTTCCGCGTGCGGCGGACCTGCCCTTCCCCGGCCCAGGCCTCGCGGCCCGAGGGGAAGCGGCGCCGACGGCGCGGGCAGCGTTCCCGGGCGCAGCTGCGTGCAGGTGCGGAACCCCTCACCTCTGCGGGAAAACGGTGAGGGGGGACGAGGCGCCCCGCCGCCTGCGGATTGGCGAGGGAGGCGAGACAAAGCCCACCGTCCCCCAAAGCCCCGTTCATTCATTCGTTCAACAGACATTCGCAGAGCTTCTACCAGGTGCCTGGCTGTAAAGGATGCGAGGTCGTCACAACTTCCGTTCTCCTTGCTCTACGGGAGCATGGATTCTGACAAACACTTTATTTTTTTTAAATATTCTTATTTATTTCTAGGAGAGAGAGAGAGCGTGAGCAGGGGAGGGGCAGAGAGAGAGGGAATCACAGACTCTGAAACAGGCTCCAGGCTCTGAGCCGGCAGTCAGCACAGAGCCTGACGCGGGGCTCGAACACACAAACCGTGAGATCATGACCTAAGCGAAAGTCGGACGCTTAACCGACTAAGCCACCCAGTGGCCCCATGACACCCGTGACAAACACTCTAAACGCATAATGTGCCGGTGTGTAATTGCCACTAGGCTAAATAATACAAAGTAAAGGAATAGAAGGTGAGGAGGCAGTATGCTGTTTTAGGGAGGGTGGCCAGGAGAGACCTCCCAGAGTAAGTGACATTTCAGTACAAACGTGAAGGATGAGAATGAACCAGTCCTGCATCTCTCCGGGGAAAGAGTTTCAAGCGGAGGGACTAACAAGGGCAAAGACCCAGAGAAAGGAATGTACGTGGCAAGTTCGAGTACCAGGGAAAGAGGTTACCGTAGCTGGACGACAGTGAAGGAGAAGGCAGTGAGTGGTAAGAGATGAGGCCAAAGGGGTAGCCTGAGACCCTCTCTTTCCATCTGAAAGATTGGGTGCGTTTATAGCCCCTGTTTCCCCATTCACAAATGATGCTGAGCTTCAGGTCGAACTTGTATTTAATGATTTCTCTAAATCAACTCACCAAAGCAACTCCCACATTTCTTTCTTCCATAAGAGCCATTGCAAAAGGTCTTTCAGCAAATGATAGCAGGATAGGAAATGACTTCAATTCACACTGACTCTTTTAAAGTAAATGATGAACTACAGCCCTCCTTTTCTCATAAGAGGGAGGGATTTACAGGAGAACTGCATTCCTATGGTTACTGTTCTGCAAGCAAAATATGCTGGAGAGTCCTTATTTTGAATGTCTAAAAAGAAATTAGAACTAGTTGTGACTCAGCGGCAAATCTAAAATCTTCTTGGAGTGTGAAGGCTGAAATTACAAGCAGCAGCTCTCATGAGAGTTCCCTTTTCCGACAAAAGGAAATTGTTACCGGAGTAGAAACCAGATCACAGACTCACCCGAAGAAGATAAAATGGCCAAGTTGTCCTTAATATCACAGCTAAAGTTAAAATCATCTGAACTGTGGAAATGGAAACATTCTCTTTTCTGAGGATGAAAATGTCCGTTTTAGCCCTCTGAAACAGAGCAGAAGCATTCAGCGCAGTAAGTGATCTTTCTATATTTTACAACGACATGTTTGTTCAACCAGACATGGGATCTGTTACCGCCCACGGTCTGTTGGCAGTGAGGAAGTCAGTTGTAACAGTGGCTATTAAGGGTTTCTTGTGAGGAAAGGAACTCTTTTCTTATGAAAGTGATTTGGATATGGGAGACAGGTGGACTGGACAGGAAATACATTTTTCTTAAGTTTATAGAATTGAGAAATCTGTCTACCTGCCCAGAAAGTGGCTTGCTTAGGGTCATTCAGAGAGTGGAATTCTCCCTTCTCACAAAGATAGTATGATTTTGAAGTCAATACTGCTCTGGAATGTTGGGCTCTTTTCACCCTGTAGGCAATTTTATAGCTTTTTATATGATCCCTGGTAGTGGCATAGCTAGAAATTTGTAGGGGCGCCCAGGAGGCTCATTTGGTTAAGCATCTGACTTCAGCTCAGGTCATGATGTTACAGTTCATGAGTTCAAGCCCCGCATCCGTCTCTGTGCCGTTAGCACGGAGCCTGGAGCCTGCTTCGGATTCTGTGTCTCCCTCTGTCTCTACCCCTCCCTCCCTCACAGCCTGTCTCTCTCTCTCAAAAATAAGTACACATTTTAAAATTTTTTAAGAAGTTTGGTCCCAGAGCAAACATTTCAGAAAGATTCCCCTATTTTTTTTAAAGTTTTTATGTATTTATTTTGAGAGACAGCACAAGTGGGAGAGGGGTAGAGAGCGAGGGAGAGAGAGAATCCCAAGCACGGCGCAGAGCCAGACACAGGGCTCAACCCCACGAGCTGTGAGATCATGACCTGAGCTGAAATCAAGAGTCTGTTGCTCAACCAGCTGAGCCACGCAGGCACTCCAAGATTCCCCTATTTTTTTTTTCATGTTTTATTTATTTTTGAGAGAGAGATAGAGACAGCGTGAGCAGGGGAGGGTCAGAGAGAGGGGGAGACACAGAACCCGAAGACAGTCTCCAGGCTCTGAGCCGGCTGTCAGCACAGAGCCCGACGCGGGGCTAGAACCCACGAACCGTGAGATCATGACCTGAGCCGAAGTCGGACGCTTAACCGACTGAGCCACCCAGGCACCCCAAGATTCCCCTATTTTTGATATGGATAAAAAAGAATTCCAAGAGAACAAACTGGACCAAGTCTTTTGTGACATTCTTTCCCACAATATGGAGAAATAAGAAACACAGGTTGGAGGATTACATATCTAGATTCAAAACTGATAATGTGGCCATATCTAAAAGTAAAAATTAGCAGCTAATTGTTACCTGTGGGGCGGAGTGTGTGGCCAACAGCAAGATCCTGCCATTGGGCTAGAGCAGTGGTCCTTGACTACCAATCCCCAAACCCACTCCTGCAACAAGACTGTGACAGTATTGCGAGATGGGGCTTTGGCTGCTACCCTCTTTTAAAATTCTTAGGTAGTTTGATGCAAAGCCAAGGTTGGAAATTCATAGCCAAGGGTTTAAGAACTTAAGCTTGAGAGCCTGACAGACCCAGGTTTCAATCGCAGCTTTGACCAAGGAAGTCATTTAGATTTTCTTTCTTTCTTTTTTTTTTATTTTTTTTTTCTAGGAGAGAGAGAGAGAGAGACAGCGTGAGCAGGGGAGGGTCAGAGAGAGAGGGAGTCACAGACTGAAACAGGCTCCAGGCTCTGAGCTGGCCGTCAGCACAGAGCCCTACGCGGGGCTCGAACCCACGAACCGTGAGATCATGACCTAAGCGAAAGTCGGACGCTTAACCGACTAAGCCACCCAGGCGCCCCCATTTAGATTTTCTAAGCTTCCATTTCCTCATCAGCATAATGGGGATAATAATACCTTCCTTGAAAAGTCATTTTGAAGATTAGATGAAAAAGTATTTTTAAACCCTTTGCACACTTATTAAATGTGTATTACAGTTGTGGTAAGGACAATTTACAGCTATCACCAAGCTGGGAAGTATAAGAAATATGTTGGATTTTATTAGTATCCTGAAGCATTTGTCACAATGTGTCACGTTACACAGAACTGTGGGCTGGAATGATAAGGGCTGAGTTGAAACAGAGATAAAATAGAAAGACTTGCATTTGTATATAAAAACAAACAAAGAGGGGCGCCTGGGTGGCTCAATCAGTTAAGCATGGACTTCAGCTCAGCAAATGATCTCGCGTTTGTAGAGCTTGAGCCCCTCGTCCGGCTCTGTGCTATAGCACCGCAGCCTAGATCCTTCTTCCTTCGGATTTTGTCTCCCTCTCTCTCTGCCCCTCCGCTGCTCACACTGTCTCTCTCTGTCTCTCAAAAATGAGTAAACGTTAAAAAAATAAAAAACAACGATGCTATTAAATGATGAAATAATGAAAACATTATTCTTAAAATGAGCAAAAAAAAAAAAAAAAAAAGTGAGAGCCATAAAAGAGATACAGGAAAGCCCTTGGAAAGGGAAACAGATTCAAGCAAAAGGGTGGGGATAGACAGAGAGTCACTTTGTTTTTCTCCAAGGTAGGGAAGATGTACTTTCTGAAGGCGGGGGAAGTAGTATGGCCAGAGGCTGATTTATTCCAGGTCTAGTAATAAACAAGGCGGAGTGTGAATTAGGTAGACAGACTTTACTTATAAAGATTGTGGACTCTGCCCTCCTTCTCTACTAATTGCCCTGTTCACCCAGAGTAGCCAACCTCTAGCCCCTGTGTTATTCTTTATGACCCTCCTCCCAGCTTCCAGATTGCACCATGAGTTGTCACATGACTCAAAGCTGAGCCAATCAGGGTCTCCCTCTTGGGAAAGTCCAAACTGGGGTTCAAAGCCAGTTGCTCAGACTTTTCTCTTCAGTTGAAGCCACCCAGGCTCTAACATTAGATCTGCTATTGTGGTTTTACTATCTTTCTCCCTGTACGGAGTTGAATAGAAAGTTTGCTGTGGGAAAAAAAGAGTAATGCAGATGTAAGAGAAGAGAGAAAAAAGAGAACACACCAAGAATGAGTCCTCATAATGTTTCAGTTTCCTCTTCCTTATAAGACCCAAAGAAACTTCCTGTATTTGGTATCTTGAAGATATTTTCTTATGACAAATGTTTACTTTTTACTTAACCTAGATCTACTTGGGTCAGACTACTAGCAGTGAAATAACCTAAAGGAAGACAGATATAGCACATTGATGAGAAAAGAAAAAAAAAATTCTCAAATTATAACAGAGAAGATGTATGTCCTTTAAAAATCCAATTTACCTACAAATTTGCAAATCTATCTTAAATTATGAAGCCAAGCCAAGCGTAAGTATAGAAGTATTAGTCACAATCCGAGACATTACATACAACCCATAGGTTAGCCAGAAGTAAGCTCTCCTTGAGTATGGTGGCTGTTTCCTGCAGAGAAATTTTTATCACCCTCAACCCCTCCTCCCTGTCATCACCACCCTCTCAGGGCTCTTGGGTTTTCTTTTCTCCCTTGCTTCACCCAACTTTAACTAAATGTTGTGAATCTTCTGGGCTATATCTATAGTAATTGCTGCGGTCACTCCTCTATAGCTACACTATTGACCAAAATAATGTCTAATTTGATATTAAAGCATCATACAGGTGTGTCTAAACACTCTGTATTTCAATTTTACCTATGAAATACACAGCTGGACAAGAAAATGCTGGGTATGACAGTTCTCAACTTCTACCCCTACAAGACTACATAGCCCCAATGTTTACAATTTGTCCTTAAGTATATATGCTTAACAAACAGACCCCTCCCCACCTCCCCTTCTCTTTCTTTCTAAAGTTTGGAGGCTACCCCTCTTTCTGTCTCTATGATGAGAGATGGCCAAAGGGAAAGCCAGTATTTTCCTCCCTTCAAAGGTAGCTGGTGCTGAGGGAGCACCTACTTTAGGGTGATCTTACTTTATCCACATTTCTGTCTTCTCAGTTCTCTTTTAGACCCAACACCCATTACAGTGGTGCGTGCCCAAATTTGCTGACTTAAACTTTGTTTTCTTAAACACACACACACACACACACACACACACACACACACACTCTCACACTCCTAGGGGAGCCTGGGTGGTTTCATTGGTTAAGCACCCAACTCTCAATTTCAGCTCAGATCATGATCTCACGGTTTGTGGGTTTGAGCCCCACATCAGGCTCTGAAATAAGAGTGTGGAGCTTGCTTGGGGTTCTCTCTCTCCCTCTCTCTCTCTACCCCTTCCCCCATTTGCAAACTCAGTCTCTCTCCCCCTCTCAAAAATAAACATTTAAAAAAACCCACCAATGTCATTATGGACTATTGTTGAGATTATTGTAACTGAATGATTATGAAGTACATTTTTTAAAGTTATTTATATATTTACTTTGAGAGAGGGAGATAGAGAGATATAGCAAGAGCAGGGAGGGGCAGAGAGAGAGGGAGAGAGAACCCGAGCAGGCTCCACACTGTCAGTGCACAGCCCAATGCAGAACTTGAACTCATGAGATCATGATCTGAGCCAAAATCAAGACTTGGAAATCTTGGGGAACCTGGGTAGCTCAGTTGGTTAAGCGTCTAATTTTGGCTCAAGTCATGATCTCACGGTTTGTGAGTTCAAGCTCCACATTGGGATCTGTGCTAACAGCTCAGAGCCTGGAGCCTCCTTCAGATTCTGTGTCTCCCTCTCTCTGCCCCTCACATGCTCATGCTCATGCTCTGTCTCTCTCTCTCTCTCTCTCTCTCTCAAGAAAGAAAGAAAGAAAGAAAGATAGAAAGGAAGGAAGAAAGATAGAAAGGAAGGAAGAAAGAAAGATATAAAGGAAGGAAGAAAGAAAGAGAGAAAAAGAAAAATACACATTAGAGAAAAAACAAAAAGAAAAAGAGTTGGGCTGTTAACCAACAGAGCCACCCAGATGCTCCAGTATTTGTCTTTTTTAAACAAGAAGTTTAGTTTTATTTCCCCTGTGCATTTGCAAAACATTTAGGATCAACATAGAAAAAAATATAACTTCTTATGAAAAAAATTACACTTAAAAAAAAAAGGCCTGAGAGAGATTAGTGCCTTAGCCCTAGCGACCTACAGCAACTCTGATCGGTCCAAGGAATTGAAAAAGATATTGAGAAGATAGAACAGAAGGCAAGAGAGTGAGAAATTGCTGAAGAAAAGGGCCTGGAAGTGGGCCATGAGGGGAACCAGAGGCTGGAAGGTGGGTCTGGGTGAAGGGAGGGGCCCCCACTGGTAGCCGTGCAGCGGGGGTCTTGGCAGCCCAGTGTATCCATGAGGGAGCATCAGTGGAGGAGGCCCAGACCTGAGTGATCAATGGGAGATCCAGAAATCACTAGGGGGGACATACTCACTGGAGGAGGTTCTGGNGGGGGGGGGGGGCTGCCTCCCAGAGCTTGGGGGCATGGCAGGGAGGTATCTTAAGCCATGAGAGTATGATAGGCGAGTTACATCTGAGACATCCCTGGATGAGCCATCCCACTCGGTGGAGTTGGGTGAGGATATGAGTGTCCATATCCAGGGTGTCCAGCCTCTGGGGTTCCTGCTGGTGAACCTTGTGTCCAGCCCCAGGAAGCATACATGGTAGAGACAGGGTTGGGGGTATCCCAAGTGGAAGGGCTCCAGGAGGCAGCATTGGGGGGTGGGAGGGACTGAAGAAGAGACATGCCTGGTGGAGAGCACCCAGGCCCCAATGATGATACCACAGAATTGGGGGCTGAGGGGAGTGGGGTGCAACTGCAAACAGCTGATGAAGGCGGTCAGCCTTGGAAAGTGGGTTCTGGGCTGCCAGAAGTTGTTCGGAGGCTGAGCTACGGTGCTTACCCTTGGGAGTCCTTTTGGAAGGCATAGGGCATGGTGATAGAGTGGTTACAGAGATATTGCCCATTCATGGCCTCAACAGCTGCATCCAAAGCATCAAGTGAAGCAAAATTAATAAAGGCATTATGTTTGGAGTTGCCTGTGTCAGCATCCCACATAATCTTAGGGGTTTGCAAGATCACTCCAAAGGTGCTAGAAGTTATCATAAAGCAGGTTCTCATCAATCTCTGGGTCCAGATTGCCCATGAAAATGTTAGCCCCAGCCTCCAGGTTCTTGTGAGCCTTGTTCACCGGTATTGGTTTCCACTGAATTTGACCATATTCATGATTTAATGGCATAGTTAGTATCTTCCTCACTCAAGAATTCTACAAAGCCATAGCCTTGGTGCTGCCTTGAGACTCTATTCTTTGGCATGTGCCTGGGTGACTCAGTCATTTGAGCATCTAACTCTTGATTTCGGCTCAGGTCATGATCTCATAGTTTGTGGGATCGAGCCCTGGCATCAGGCTCTGCACTGACAGAATGATGGCCGCCTGGGATTCTCTCTCTCCCTCTCTCTCTGCCCCTCCTCCTCACTCTCTCTCTCTTTCAGAATACATAAACTTAAAAAAAAAAAAAGAATTAGGCATCTATTATTCTTATTATCCTATTATCTATTATCCTTATCAAAGGGCTAACTATATTTGTTGAACAAGCTTTTTTCTTTTTTTGATCTCATAAGTAAACATTCATACATACTACTTGTGGATAATCCAAATAGTACACACTATATAGTGTACAAAGTAGAAGTTCCCCTTGGTCCTCTTCCCCTAGCCCTCCTCCCCTGATGGAGGTAACCACTGATGACTGTCTGGTGTGTAACTTTTCAGACTTTTTCCTACTACATACCTCTTACAGATATAGTTTTGAGCCCCATAAACAAAATGGATAATGCTACACTTTTTTCTGTTACCATTTTTTCACTTATCACATATTCAAGATCTTTCATTCAATAGGTATTGCTTTCCTTCATGCTTTCTAACTCTTATATAGTGTCCAACAATTAGGTGACTCATAATTTATTCAATGATTCTAGCATTTATCAACATTTAGGTTTGTAGTTTCCACAATTACAAGCCCTGCTAAATTTGCACATCATTATATGTACATTTCATGGGCACAAAGGTATTCCCTAGGATAGACACAGGCTGTCTGGACCAAAGGGAATATATATTTAAATTTGGGGGTGGGGGGGCGTATTGCCAAATTGACTTTCAAAAATCTCATAGTAGCATATCAATGCCCATTTCTCTATAATCACACTAACTCTGGATATTATGAATCTTTAGTTTTAGGTAATTTTAATTCCAACTCACATTAATTCCAATAGTTCATCAAATATTTATTAAACACCTCTTATGTGACAGGTACTCTGCAAGGTTACACATTCACTAGTATGTTATACAGCCATTGTTCTATCTATCCTTGTCTCCAGTTGTCTTTCCTACACTTTAAAGTAGACATACTAATACTAGACCATAAAATTCACCAACCATCTGACCAAGCAAGTAATTATTCAATCATATTCAAATATACTTCTGAAATTAGCAGCCTTAAACCATTTTTCTAATGGGAGAAAATGATTTCTTTGGGAAAATACTGATAACATACACAGACCAGAGATTTTTACTTTGATAAAAGTCCTGGGGGACTTTTTGAACTTCAATCTTTTTGAATTTCTGTTTCCTAATCTCCCCTATGAAAAAAATAGGGGTGCTTTTCTTTGAGGACTGATTTTAAGTTATAATGAGATAACAAATAAAAAAACACTCAACAAAATCCTGATAATAATAATAGGTGACATCAGAATGCTTGGAACACACCAGTCATTCATCAAGGGCTTTTTATGTATTAAATCATTTGAACTTCACAGCAAGTCCATGAAGTGGTTCATTTCATTACCTCCATTTCAAAAGTAAGAAACTGAGGCACAAAAAATAACTTTCCTAGGGTCTTCTTTAAATCCTGCAAACCCAGGACTGGATCCTAGAGGGTCTGGATTCAGAGCCAACCATACTCTACTGTCTCCTGAATACACAATCAAGCCATGAATACTATTTGCTTTATTCTTCTCTTCCTAAGGAAGACTCTATACACAATCCTATTTAAAGAATATAAATATGGTGATGGAAACTGATTCATTAAATTCTTAAGGAATCAGGTAATATTATTTACATATAATGTATAACAGAGGCTCCTACCCAGAGACAGACTCTTATTTGCTGGAACAGCTCCAGATGTTCCCAGGTTGTAAAGCAGAGGTTCTCAAAATGCGGTCCCTGAACCAGTAGTTTCAGCACTTCCTGGGGACTTGTCAGAAATGGAAATACTTGAGCTCAAACTCAAAACTCCTATATAAAATTCTGGAGGTGAGGCCCAGTCTTGTATTTTAACAAGACTTCCAGATGATTCTGATGTATGTAAAAATTTAAGAACCACTGTTGTAGGAAATCCATGTAATGGGTGAAGTGAAAACAGAAATAGCCAAAGAGCTCAGACTGACATTCAAAATAAAGAGATATGCAGAGAAGAGAGGGAGGGGGGAAAAATGAAAGACATGTGAGGCCCAAGTGCCTTGACAGATAAACAGAAAGAAGATATTTTTATTTCATGTTGTGGCAGTATGTATAGGGAAATAAGAGACAGATGACAAAAGATAATTTTAAAACATTCTGCTTTATGTTATAAATTAGATGCACTTTCATGCCCTTAAGAAAACAACTCGATTTTCAAGATGGCAATGCAGTAGAAGGCTCCTAGGCATATATTGTCCTACAAACACAACTAGATAACTATCAAATCATCCTAAATACCCCAGAATTGACCTGAAGACTAACAGAACAAACTCCACAACTAAAGAGAAAGAAGAGGCCACAATGAAGAAGGTAAGAAGTGTGGAGAACTGCTTCAGGAGAAAATTGGATTGCTATTGCTGAGGAGGAGAGAGCCATGGTCGTGGAAAAGGGAGAGAGAGAGAGAGAGAGAGAGACAGAGAGAGGAGTACACATAGAAACATACAAGGAGAACATTTCCCTAAAGACATTGGCTTCGAAAACGAGAGGGGCTGAATTTTGTGAGTTCTTATAACCAGTGGGGCTTAAAGCCTGGAGTTTATTTATTTATTTTTTAATTTAAATTTTAGTTAACCAACATGCAGTGTAATATGTTTCAGGAGTAGCATTCAGGGATTTGTCCCTTACATATAACGCCAGTGTTCATCACAGCAAGTGACCTCCTTATTACCCATCACCCATCTAGCCCATCTCCTATCCACCTCCCTCCATTAACCCTCAGTTTGTTTAAGAGTCTCTTGTGATTTGTTTCCCTCTCTTCTCTTTTCTTCCTCCCCCTTCCTATACATTCATCTGTTTTGTTTCTTAAATTCCACATATGAGTGAAAACATATCATATTTGTCTTTCTCTGATTGACTTATTCATCCACATTGACCTCTTCTGGGCACTACTTGACCTCTTCTTCATAAGACCATTACTTTCAGGATCAGGAGATATAACTGGCTTTCCTAACACAAAGCAGAAGGCAGAGACTTAGACAAAATGCAAAGATAGAGGAATTTAACCCAAATGAAAGAACAAGATAAAGCCAGAGATTTAAGTAAAATAGATATAGATAACATGCCTGAAGGAGAATTTTAAGGAACAATAATAAGGATACTCAGTGGGCTTGAGAAAAGAATAGAAGACATCAGTGAGACCCTTACCACAAAGATAAGAGTTAAAAAAGAATCAATCAGAGACAAAGAATGCAATAAACAAGATTGGCTTGATGCAATGAACAGTGGTCTGAAAGAAGCAGAGGAAAGAATTAGTGACTTAGAAGACAAAATGATGGAAAATAATAATGCTGAATAAAAGAGAGAAGAATTATGCAACAAGTATAGATCCAAGGAATTTCGTGACTCCATCAAATGTAATAACACTCGTATTATATGAGTCTCAAAAGAAAAAGAGAGAAAAGGGGGCAGACAATTTTTTTTTCAGGAAATAATATCAGAAAACTGACCTAATCTGGGGAAGGTCATCCAGATTCAGGAAGCACAGAAATCAACAAAAGTGGGCCAATACCAAGACATACAGTTAATTCTGCAAAATATAGAAATAAAGAAAAAAATCCTAAAAGCAATATGACAAAAGAAATCTTTAACTTATACAGGAAAAACCCATAAGGCAGGCTGGAGATTTCTCAACAGAAACTTGACAAGCCGGAAGGGAGGGGCACGATATATTCAAAGTGCTGAATGGGAAAAATCTTCAGCCCAGAATACTTTATCCAGCAAAGCTATCATTCAGAATAAAAGGAGAGCTATTTCCCAGACAAATAAAACTAAATGAGTTCATGACCACTAAACAAGCCCTGCAAGAAATATTAAAGGGGACTCTGAGTGCTTTCTTCAGCAGCACCTATACTAAAAAGGGGACTCTGAATGCAAAGAAGAGACCAAAAGTGAAAAAGACAATAAAAGATCAGAGAAAATCTTCAAAAACAATGAAAAAACAAGTAATAAAATGGCAATAAAATCATATCTATCAATAATTAATTTGTAAAAGGAGTAAATCAATCAAAAGACATACGGTGTCAGAATAGATTTAAAAATAAGATCCATCAATATGCTGCCTATAAGAGACTCATTTTAG
This sequence comes from Crocuta crocuta, assembly GCF_008692635.1. Taxonomy (NCBI): domain Eukaryota; kingdom Metazoa; phylum Chordata; class Mammalia; order Carnivora; family Hyaenidae; genus Crocuta; species Crocuta crocuta. Next base: position 16,352,788 of record NW_027529428.1, on the reverse strand, counting down.
ACCTAAAGACACCTGTGGATTGAAAGTGAGGGGGTGGAGAAACATTTATCTGAAATTTAAACAAAAACTTTAAAAAAAGAAAACATGTATCATGCAAATCATGCAAAGAAAGCCAGTGTAGCAATACTTATATTGGACCAAACAGACTCTAAAACAAAGACTGTAAAAAGAGACAAAGAAGGGCATTATATAATCATAAGGGGGACAGTTCAATAAGAAGATCAAACAATTATAAATATTTATACACCCAACATGGAATCCCAAAGATATAAAACAATTAATAACTAATGTTAAGGAACTAAACATTAGTAATACAATAATAGTAGGGGAATTTAACACACCACTTACATCAGTTGAAAGATCATCTACACAGGAAATAAAAAAAGAAACAATGGCTTTGAATGACACACTGGACCAGATGGACTTAACAGATATATTCAGAACATTCCATTCTAAAACAGTAGAATATTCTTTCAAAGTGCACATGGAACATTCTCCAGAATAGATCACATATTAGTCACAAAATAGGCCCTATGAAATATAAAAAGATTGAAATCATACCATGCACCTTTTGGGACCATAGCGCTAAGAAACTAGAAGTCAACCACAAGAAAAATTTGGAAATATCACAAGAATATGGGAGTTAAACAGCATGCTGCTAAACAATGAATGGTTCAACCAAGAAATCAAAGAAGAAATCAAAAAATTACATGGAAATAAATGAAAATGAAAACACAATGTTCCAAAACCTTTGGGATGCAGCAAAAGCAGTCAAGAGGGAAGGATAGCAATACAGGCCTATCTCCAGAAACAAGAAAAATATCAAACAACCTAACCTTACACCTAAAGGAGCTAGAAAAAGAGCAACAAATGAAGCCTACAGCCAGAAAAAAAAGAAGGAAAGCATAAAGATTAGGACAGAAATAAGTGATACAGAAACTTAAAAACAATAGAAAAGATCAATGAAACCAGGACCTGGTTCTTCAAAAAAATTAATAAAATTGATAGATCTCTAGCCAGACTTATTAAAAAAGAAAAAGAGGACTCAAATAAATGAAATGACAAATGAGAGAAGAGAAATAACAACCAACAGCACAGAAATACAAACAATTGTAAGAGAATGTTATGAAAAACTATATGCCAACAAATTGGACAATTGGAAGAAATGGGTAAATTGCTAGAAACATATATACTACCAAAACTGAAACAGGAAGACATAGAAAACTTGAACAGATTCATAACCAGCAAAGAAATTGAATCAGTAATCAAAAAAGTCCCAACAAACAAAAGTCCAGGGCCAGACAGTTTCTCAGGGGAATTCCACCAAACATTTAAAGAGTTAATACCTACTCTCAAATTATTGCAAAAAATAGAAAAGGAAGAAAAACTTCCAAATTTATTCTATGAGGCTGACATTACCCTGATACAAAAACCAGATTAAGGACTCTACTAAAAAAGATAACTACAGGCCAATATCCCTGATGAACATGGATGAGAAAATTCTCAATAAAATATTAGCAAACTGATTCCAACAGTACATTAAAAGAATCATTCACCACGTTCAAATGGGATTTATTCCTGGGCTGCAAGGGTGGTTCAATATTCACAAATCAATCAACATGACACATCATATTAATAAAGGAAAGAGAAGAACCATATGATCCTTTCAATAGACACAGAAAAAGCTTCTGACAAAGTAAAACATTCATTCATGACAGACTCTCAACAAAGTAGGTCTAGAGAAAACATACATACCTCAAAATGCTAAAGGACATAAATGAAAACCCCACAGCTAATATCACCCTAAATGGAGAAAACCTGAGAGCTTTTACTCTATGGTTAGGAACAAGACAGGGATGTCTACTCTCACCACTTTTATTTAACATAGTCCTAGAAATTGTAGCCTCAGCAATCAGACCACCAAAAGAAATTAAAAAGGCATCCAAATCAGCAAGAAAGAAGTAAAACTGTCACTATTTGCAGATGACATGATACTACGGATAGAAAATCCAAAAGACTCCACCAAAAACCTGCTAGAACTGATACATGAATTCAGTAAAGTCACAGGATACAAAATCAATTTACAGAAACCTGTTGCAATTCTATACACTAGTAACGAAGCAGTAGAAAGAGAAATTAAGAAAACAATCCCAGTTACAATTGCGCCAAAAACATTAGAATACCTGGGAACAAACCTAACCCAAGAACTGAAAGGCCTGTACTCTGAAAACTATAAAACACTGATGAAAGAAATTGAAGATGACACAAAGAAATGGAACAAACATTCCACACTTATGGATTGGAAGAACAAATATTGTTAAAGTCTGTGCTATCCAAAACAATCTACACATTTTATGCATTCCTTATCAAAATACCACCAGAATTTTTCACAGAGCTAGAACAATCTTAAAATGTGTATGGAATCACGAAATACCTCGAATAGGAAAGGCAACATTGAAAAAGAAAAGCAACACTGGAGCCATCATAATTCTGAACTTCAAATTATATTACAAAGCTGTAGTGATCAAGACTATGATCACTTGCCATTATGGCACTGGCCATACAAAATAGATACAGTGATCAAGAGAATAGAATAGAATAGAAAATCCAGAAATGAAGCCACAACTGTACGGTCCATTAGTCCTCAATAAAGCAGGAAAGTATATCCAATGGGAAAAAGACAGTTTCTTCAACAAATGGTGTTGGGAAAACTGGACAGCTACATGCAAACAAATGAAACTGGACCACTTTCTTACACCAAACGCAGAAAATTAATTCAAAATGAATGAAAGGTCTAAATATGAGACATGAAACCATAAAATTCCTAGAGGACAACACAGGCAGTAACCTCCTTGACACTGGGTGTAGCAACTTCCTTCTAGATATATCTCCCGAGGCAAGGAAAAAAGCAAAAATGAACTATTGGGACTTCACCAAAATTAAGAGCTTCTGCACAGTGAAGGAAACATCAAACTGAAAGGCAACCTGTGGAATGGGAGAAGATATTTGCAAATGACATATCTCATAAAGGGTTAATATCTGACATATATAAAGAACTTATAACTCAATACCCAAAAAATGAAAAATCTAATTGAAAATGGGCAGAAGACATGAATAGACATTATTCCACAGAAGACATACAGATAGACAGCAGACACATGAAAAAGTGTTCAACATTACTCATCAGCATGGAAATGCAAGTCAAAACTACAAAGATGTCACCTCAAACCTGTCAGAATGGCTAAAATCAACAACACAAGAAACAGCAGGTGCTGGTGAGAAGGTGGACAAAGGAAACCCTCTTGTACTGTTGGTGGGAATCCAAACTGGTGCAGCCACTGTGGAAAACAGTATGGAGGTTCCTCAAAAAAGTAAAAAATAGAAGTGTCCTATATTCCAGCAATTGCACTACTAGGTATTTACTAGGTATTTACTCCAAAGAATACAAAAACCCTAACTCAAAGGGATAATTCACCCTGATGTTTATAGCAGCATTATCTACAATAACCAAATTATGGAAACAGCCTAAGTGTCAATCAACTGATGATGGATAGAGAAGATCTGAGATATATGTATACAGTATATATTATTCAGCCCTAAAAAATTGAAATCTTCCCATTTGCAATGACATAGTTGGAACTAGAATGTATTGTGCTAAGTGAGATAAGTCAGAGAAAGACAAATCTCATCTGATTTCACTCCGATGTGGAATATAAGAAATAGGGCAAATGAACAAAGTGGAAAAGGAGAGAGGCAAACCAAGATGCTGATTCTTAACTATAAACAACAAACTGACAGTTACCAGAGGGGAGGTGGGTGGGGAACTGAGTTAAATACACAATGGGATTAAGAAGTGCACTTGGGATGAGCACCAGGTGTGGTATGGAAGTGCTGAACCACCATATTGTACACCTGAAACTAATATTACACTGTATGTTAACTAACTGGAATTTAAACAAAAACTTTTAAAAAAGAAACCAACTCAAATTTTCTCCTCATTTATTCTTGGGTATTAAACTCATGCATATTTGAATGTAGTTACTGTATAATGCCTAGACTATATAGGAGTCCCTGATTTTATTAAGGTTAAGTTACAATGCAATGAATTGAAGTCAAATAGCATTGAATACGTTTAATACAAATCAAACAAATTCTAAAACCACAGAGCGTTGATGCTGAAGAACTTTACTGATCATAGGGATCACGGATTAGATACAATAATCAAGTCTAAATACCATGTTCTATACATTACAGTGTTTGCAAAGATGATGTAGCCCAGGCAATGCACCTATTTCTTTTCTGGTAGGATAGGTGTAGGAAGAGTTCATTGCATAAGAACCGAAGACAATCTTGTAGCTATGAAGGCAGAAATATCCGTCTCATTCCCCACTGCATATCTTGTATCAATCAAAGTTTGACACATAGGTGCTGAGAAATATGATTGTATAAGTGAATTAATGAATAAAAACCACTGGCAAGACAAGATGAGGGTTAGTGACTTCTGTACCAATAATACCTCTAAGCTATCAGGAGGACAAATTACCATTTTAACTCCTTGGGCGAAGGTCTGACTATGGTAGTAATGTACCTTCAGGAAAGAATCTGAGGCACAGAAGTTTGGCCTGAAGAAAACGAACATCAGGGCGCCTGGGTGGATCAGTGGGTTAAGCGTCCAGCTTCAGCTCAGGTCATGATCTCATGGTTCATGGCTCTGTGTCAGGCTCTGTGTTTCCCTCTCCCTCTTCCCCTCCCCTGCTCATGCTCACTCACTCTCTGTCTCTCTGTCTCTCTGTCACTCTCTCTGTCACTCTCTCTCTCAAAGATAATAAACATTAAAAAAATTTTTAAAGAAAGAAGATGAGTATCAGGAGGTGCAATAAGTGATAACGGAATTCAGCACAGAATGGTGTTGTTTAACAGTGCCTTCCAGCTCAGCCACGCAGCACCCATGTCAGGAGGGGAATGGAGAGAAAGGGCTGTAATTGGGAGCATGCCAAATAAAATGCTTATATATCCAGGGCCTTTGTAAGACACCAAGAATTTGGCATAATTTAAGAGTGCAACTAGGGAGGTACCCTTCTAGAAGACTTTGATTTAAAGTTGTAGGAGTCAGAGGTTGCTGCTTAAGGGAAGCCAATGTGGGTCATAACAAGATAAACAAGAGTAACCACGGCTGCAGCCAGGAATAAGGGCAGTGACCAAGGATGGACCCCTTCTCCACCTTCCTACACCCCCCGTGCCTTGCTTCATCACCTCCTTTAGGGATGATGAAATTGAAATTGCAATGTTTTCTAGCCCCCCAGCACTTCCTACACCAGTCTCCTGATTTTTCTCCATAGCACTTATTACCATTTCACATACAATATATTGCATTTACATTGTCTGTTTTTCCTCAAGTAGAAGGTGAGCTCCAAGGGACACCTGGGTGGCTCCGTCAGTTAAGCATCTGACTTTGGCTCAGGGCATGATCTCATGGTTCGGGAGTTCAAGCCCCATGTCAGGCTCTGTGCTGACAGCTCAAAGCCTGGATCCTGCTTCAGATTCTGTGTCTCCCTCTCTCTCTGCCCGTCCTCTCAAAATTAAATAAACATTAAAAACATTTTTTTAAAAAGGTGAGCTCCATGTATGTTATATTCATACTTTATATCTAGCACCTAGAACAGTGCCTGGTAGGTGCCAATAACTATCTATTGAATGAATGAACTTTTCATTATTTTGCTGTACATTCTATTAGGTAAGTATTATCATTGCTATTTTATAGACAAGAAATGAAATGCAGTGAAGTTAACAAGCCCAAAATAACACAACCACTAAGTATTAAAATTGCTATTTGAGGTTAGCTGTCTTCCCACAAAGGATGTTCTCTTAAAGTAGATGTCATTTGAACTTAACAATGGTTAGTATTGGAACTGTTTTCATAACTTATGTGGTTTCTTTTAAAAATTTATATTTGTTTCTGCAGCTATAACCTCCACATTTACATTATTCTTAATCCTACAGTAACAGATATTGAACATTCATCAGTCATTTTGCTACGGTTTCTCTATTTGTCAGTTCATCCTTTAGTGATTTCTTCAAGAAGGGTCCAGGAGAATTGGTCTCTAAATAGTGCATGCTCAACACTGTTTTTCTGTTTCCTGTCTACTTAAACAAGTTTGGTTACCATGAATGTCTTGGTTGTGCCTTCTTTCCCTTGAGGACTTTGAAGGTATTTCCCTCTTTTCTTCTAGTATTGGGAATATGATCCTGAGCTTATCACTCACATTCAGAACTATCAACATTTGGCCAATTTTGTTTTTTTTCTACCTCCCTCTACATTTTTTGCAAGCCCCATATATTACGTAATTTTTTTCCTGTAAATACTTTAGTATGCACCTCTAACTGTATGTATTTCTCTTTTTTTAATGTTTATTTAAAAGAGAGTGTGCACATGAGCAGGGGAGGGGCAGAGAGAGAGAGCCAAAACAGGCTCTGTCCTAACAGCAGCCAGCAGGGAGCCCAATGTAGGGCTCAAACTCATGAACTGTGAGATCATAAACTAAGCTGAAGTCAGCTGCTTAACCAACTGAGCCACCCACAGGCCCCATATGTATTTCTAACTAATAAGCACCTTTAGAAAACATAACTATCATGCCATTATTATAGCACAAAAAACTATAATAATTCCTTAATGTCATCTATTATCTAATTCATATTGAAATGGTATTTGGTTGTCACTAATAAGTCTTTTGATAGTTGGTATGCAAACTTCCATTTTAACCAGATAATTCTAGATGTTGTGTTGAGAATAGACTGCAAGGGCCAACAGAAGACTTTGGACACCGATAAGGGGCCTATCACAAAGGCCAAGTGATCAATGGTTTGGACTGGACCAAAGTGGTAGCCTTGGAAGTAGTGAGAAGTTTACCGGATTCTAAATATGTTCTGAAGATTGAGTCAACAGATTTGCTAATGGGTTGGATCTAGGGTGTAAGAAATAGAAAACAGCCAGAGAGGGGCATCTGGGTGGCTCAGCTGGTTAGGCATCCAATTTCAGCTTAGGTCATGATCTCGCGGTCTGTGGGTTTGAGCCCCACCGAGGGTTCTGTGCTGACAGCGTAGAGCCTGGAGCCTGCTTCAGATTCTGTGTCTCCCTCTCTCTCTGCCTATCTCCTGCTCATGCTCTGTCTCTATCTCTCAAGAATAATAAACATTAAAAAAAAAAAACTTTTTAAAAAGGAAAAAGAAAGCAGCCAAAGATGACTCCAAGATTTTGGCTTGAGCTACTGTAAGGCCATCTTTAACTGAGATGAAGAAAACTGGGTAAGAAACAGGTATACCAGTTCAGTTTGGGATATGTTAAGTATGAGAAGCTTATTAGGTATGCAAGAGGAGAAGTCAGGTAAGCAGCTAAGTATACTAGACTGATGTTACGAGAGAATATCTGAACTGAAGATATGAATTTGACAGTTATAAGTATAGATATTATATATTTTTTAATACTTATTTTGAGAGAGAGAGAGAACAGGGAAGGGGCAGAGAGAGGGAGAGAAAGAATCCCAAGCAGGCTCTGCACTGACAGCACAGGGCTCGAACTATGGATCTCGTGAACCATGAGATCATGACCTGAGCTAAAATCCAGAGTCAGAAGCTTAACTGACTGAGCCACCCAAGCACCCCAGAAATTATATTTAAAGCCATGGGATTAGATGATATCACCAAAAGAGTGAATGTGGATTTAGATAGAAAAAGAGAAGAGGTCCAATGACATAGATCTGGGATACTCCGATGTTCACAGTTTGCAGACATTAGAAAAAACAAGCAAATGAGATTAATAGGGAGGGACCAGTAAAATAGGAGAAAAATCAATACAGTATAGTGATCTTGAAGCCAAATAAAGTATTAAAAAGAGAAGCTATTCACAATTGCCTCAAATACTGCTACATCAACTAAGATAAGGATGGAGAATTGTCTATTGTATTTAACAACTGCAGGCCATTGATGATGACCTTGACAAAAGCACTTACAGATTAGTGAGGCAAAATCTTGATCTAATAGATTCAAGAGAGAATGGGCAGAGGATGGTAGATATAGACATGTATTAGGGGAAGTTTTTAGTAAAGAAGAAGAGAGAAATGTGGCAAGTACTGGAAGGGGAAGCAGAGCCGAGAGAAGAATGATTAATTAATTAAACAATCCTGAGGGAAAAATAGCAAGTATGTAATCCAATGAAATAGCTCAGCAGAAAAGTAACAATTCATAATGAGGGAAGGAAAAGGGGAATTGTTGGAGTCATGTCCTTGCATAAGAAAAGGAAATAGATCTAGATCACAAATGAAAAGTTTGGCTTTTCATCCATCCAGAGCATTCATCCAAAATGCATTAAATTTGGGTCCTTTGAGAAGCAGATGCCAGGGTAAAATTAGATGTGCAAGAGATTTATTGGGAGAATCCCTTGTGAAGGACAAAAGAGAAAGGTGGAAAGGTAGGTGGGAAGAACCTTCAGACCATGATGCAAGTTTGAGATGTATAAAAGAAAAGAAGAAATGAAAGAGGATTGGGTAGTTCCCTAAAGGTTAAAAACAGTTTCCCATCAACCCTCCTAGAAATATACCCAAGAGAACTGTAAACAAATGTCCTCACAAAAACTTATACACACAAATGTTCACAGCAATATTATTCATAATAGGCAGAAAGGAGAAACAACCCTGGTATCTATCTACTGATCAGTGGATAAATAAAATGTGGTATGTCCATATAACAGAACATTATTCAGCAATAAAGATGAGATAATGATAAATGCTACAACATGGATGAGCCTTGAAAACATGCTAAGTGAAGGAAGTCAGTCACAAAAGACCATATATTACATGACTCTGTTTATATGAATTATCCAGGAGGAGAAAAAAATCTATAAAGAACAGAGAGTAAATTAGTGGTTGTCTAAGGCTGTCGGGGATTAGCAGTGTGGACAGTGAGGGCTAACAGGCATGAGTTTCCTTTTTGGATAATGAAAATATTCTAAAATTAATTGAGATATTGGTGGTACAATTCTGTGACTATAATAAAAAACTATTGAACTATACACTGTAAATAGGTGAAATGTATGGGCTGTGGGTTATATGTCCATAAAGCTTTAAAAAATAAAGAAAAAAAAGAGGACTGGGTAAGAAGAGACTCCGATTGCAGGGCTACTCAGAAAGTCTTGGCTGGGTCAGGAGGAAGTTTTTGAGCAGACTAATTGTAGAGGAATCACATGTGAGGCAAAAATGACATGGCTCTAGTACTCTCGCCATGCTCAGTCACTGGCTGAGAGAGACCCAAGAAGGGAGGTAGAAGTAGGAGGTAAGGGAAGTCTCTCCATGTAAACTCTGCAGTAAAACCGTAAACGTGTCAACTGGAGGCCATCAGCCAACTACACACTTCACAGCAGGTTCCCTTGAGCGGAGAACTTCTATGGCTGCCAAAGAGTAAAAGAAGTCAGGTTATATGGCTACCATACTGACAGCAGAGTCTTCTGTGATTTTTTTCTATGCATAGAAACGAGGTCATCAACTGACAGTGAATCTGGGTGAGAGTGGGTGGAGACGGTAGGGTTTGAAGATAAAAGTGAAGTCATCTACAAGAGCAGAAGGTTGAAAGGACCAAGAAAATGTCGTTTGACAACCTGGTGGTGTTAAGAGTTAGATATCAAGAATTTAAAGTGAGACTGAGAAACATAGCTGTGGGGTTTTCTCCACCCACGTTCAGCTGCTCGAATCAAAGCTCAGAATAAAGAAAGTTCAATTAAAGCAGGGTTGGAGTTTTCCAAGGTGAGTAAGAGGAAGTGAAAACAGGGCAAGGAAGTTGAGGGTGTGTGCAAATAACTGATTATAATAGTTGACCACTGAATTTTAATTGGGTAAGCAAGGAAGAGAAGATAGGAAGTCGGTGAGGGCAACAGAAAAGTATTAATGGCTTGTCCAGTAGGGAATGGTTGAAGGATTCTTAGTGTTAGGGAACTTGAAGGAGCAATCTAGAAACAGAGGAAGTGGAACTACAGAAGGCAGCAGGGTTTCAGGGAAGTTTTGCTGCCAGCTTGCCTACTCTACACCTATTAATCAAAACATTTTTGGCCTTTTAAATCAAGATATGATTTAAAATGATATGATTCTTCTCATGCTTTGAAGAACTATCTTCTGCTGAGTTGGTCTGAGCTCCATAGCCACAAGAATTCTTCTCTCAAACAGCCCCTCATATACTGTGGTTCACGATTATGGGTGTCTCCTGAGTTGATCAAAAATGGCATTTACATCTCTGTTTCTCATTCTCATTATTGCATTTGGGTAATTACCGAGGCCAAGAGGAAACTGCTGTCTTTTGACTCTGACTCAATTGGTCTGGAAAGAAGCCCAAGCATTGGCGTTTTTAAAAAGTTTCCCAGTTGATCCCAAAGGACAGCGAGAGTTGAAACGCAACTGTACATGATGCTGATAAACCCATTCTCAGAGTAAGGTGAAATTTATAACATGGCATTAGAATTAATAAACTGTCCTCACCACCTCTTGCCCTTTAAGATATAAGAATCCAGCAAGCACTGGATATTTAATTTCTGGGGCATTACATAGCCAGCAATACCCCTAATCATTTCTTCTCTCATGGAGATCTATAGTGGTGCCATATAGTTAAAGGGGAGCCTGGTACATTTAGCAGTCTTGAAAGGCTTGAGGACTCAGATAGAGGCCACCAGTTTATTTAAAGAAAGTCACTCAGTTAAGACAACTCTTCTCCAGAACCTACTCTGTTGAAGACCTCTAGCCATTTTCTTCACCATTCAGCCCTTTGTCTCCCTCGGCACAAGAATTCCCAAGAACGCTGCCTGCACCGGTGCAGGTCTATAAGGCAAAAATTGGGAGTTGCAAGAGGAGCCACACAATCAAAAGTACCAAGAAAGAAGTAGAGTCTTTCGTGGAATCATTGACTGAATTCTAAAATAGAGCAAAAGTATTCTTACCTTCACTTATCACCAAGCATGAGGGATGAATCATCCTACATGGAACTCTAATACATCAATACCATACCAGCAAATTAACTCTACGTTAAGGATGTGACTCTTAATATTGACATGGCCCTGAAAGTTCATTCTAGATGCAGTTACTTAGATTTCTTCACATGTTTAAAATACTTGATCTTAATACTTAATCTTCAGGGAGCTAGGCAATTTGACTACCAAAGAAATAATGACTATTATACCATGCTTGTCCAGAACTTTCTAGACAATTAGCAGGGAGGAGAAGGGTATTAATATCAGAGCCTCATTTGATGGTGTGTGCGTGTGTGTGTGAATTTTGTGTTCATTAAAAAGAAGCATAACTTATGGGCTAAGAAATATTACTCTATGGGGGCATCTGTTTACCATTCCAACACAGCGGTAAGCCCAATTATAAAATGCTGAGCATCTGAAGACCACTATTTCTTTCTCTTTTTTTAAGTTTATTTATTTATTTTTGAGAGAGAGAGGGAGGGAGCAGAGAAAGAGGAAGACAGAGAATCCCTGGCAGGCTCTGTGCTATTAGCACGGAGCCCAACACGGGGCTTGACCTCACAAACCGTGAGATCATGACCTGAGCCAAAATCAAGAGTCACACACTTAACCGAATAAGCCACCTAGGCAACCCTTGAATTTGTTTAGAATATCAATCATTTTTAAAATTGGCCTAATGACAAATTTATTTGTGAACATCTGTTTAACGTGGGAAGAACATTCTTAGGCATCTTTGTGTTACTATGTGAAATTTCTATAGAGAAATCCATGATAACCAAAGAGACCTGTGCATTTGATCAACAAAACTGAATGTTGCTTATCTAGCTAGATAAAAGACCTACTTTAACATTAATTTTACTATCAGACTTCAAACCTCAACACACCCCTTACCTATTTAAGAGACAGGCTCTACAACCTGAGTTTTTTAGTCAAAACCACAGGTAGTATCTCTAGTTTTATTTTTTGTTTTTGCTTTTGCTCTTGATTAATATCATTAACAACTTTGCATCCTTTTCCTTCTCTTTGATTTAATTTAGACAATTTTGAGAGATTACTTTCTTTGGGACTTTTTTTTTCAGTGACATTTCTCTAACTTCCTTCATTTTTAAAACCCAGTAAAGGCTTTCCCACTTCCTTTGGTATCACAGCTTAAGCTTCAAAAGCCTTAGTACTGTAAGTGGGATCAGACCAGCAGTATCAGAACAACTTGGGAGCTTGCCAGAAAAACAGGAACTTGGGTTCCACCCCAGATGCACTACATCAGGTTCTACATTTTAACAAAATCTGGTGTTAATTTTTATGCACGTTGCAGTTTGAGAAGCACTTTGTTAAAATTTATGTTACTTCTTATAAGACTTTTGTCAATAACAGATCCATTGTAGAAAAATTCCAAGTTTAAAATTACTTTTGAGGTTGGAGTACAAATTGGTACAATCCTTTCAACATTTTGGTAATAGCATTAGAATGGTTTTTTGTTTTGTTTTGTTTTTAGTGTTTATTTATTTTTGAGAGAGAAACTGTGCGCAAGCAAGCAGGGGAGGGGCAGAGAGAGACAGAAGGGGACAGAGGATCCAAAGCAGGCTCTGTACTGACAGCAGCAAGCCCAATGGAGGGGCTCAAACTCACGAACAGTGACATCATGACCTTAGATGAAGTTAGATGCTCAACCAACTGAGACACTCAGGCACCCCACATCAGGAATGTTAAAATGGTTATACTCTCAGACCTCATAATGATACTTTGGAAATGTATCCTAAAGAAAAAATCCAATGGAATGCTAACAGCTTTATGTACAGAGAAGTTCCTTGTAGCCTTATCTAAAATAGTGAAAAATAATAAATGAGCTAAATATTCAACAATAGAAAAATTGTAAGTAATCATGGCAATCTACCAGATAGAATTTTATTCAAAAACCAAAATTATGTTCATTAAAATATATAAAATGAGCTGAAAATAGTGGAGTAGAGAATCCAGGGCTCCATCCCTCTGCAAAAGCAACTAATGAGCTGGCTTAAACAGTCAGAATTAACTTTTGCACAGCTCTGTAACCTACTCAAAAACTTACAACAACCAGAAGATCTGGTAAAGAAAGAAGCAGCGGGGGTGCCTGGGTGCTCAGTCAGTTAAGCTTCCCACTCTTGATTTCAGCTCAGGTCATGAGCTCAGAGTCATGGGATTGAGAACCCCATCAGGCTCTGCGCTGACAGCATGCAACCTGCTTGGGATTCTCTCTCTGCCCCTCCCCCTTCCCCTCATGCACCCTCTTTCTCTCTTGAAACAAATAAACATTAAAAAAAGAAAAAAAAAGAAGCTGATCCTGTGTGCTAAGAGACCACTGCAGTGTTTTAAATTGCCGACCCACTATCCCCCATGCCTCAGATTAACAGTGATGAATAAGTGAGGTTAAGTAGGAATGAGAGAGCCTCCTGTGGTAGAACGTGCATGTGGTGATCCGCGGCCTCTATGGACAGGATGAGATCCTGCCTCCTTCCTCACATCCTTCTCTCCTATAAAGAAAAAGCATCAAGCTTTGAACATCTGAGCATCTGAAATGAAATATCAGTAACAGAAACTTACTTGGAAAATCAATGACAGTTTGGAAATTAACTAACACAATTTTAAGTACCTCTATGGATGAAACAAACAAACAAACAAAAGGAAGGGAACATCACAAGGGAAATTAGAAATATCCTAATGACTGAAAATGAAAACACAGCATATCAAAATTTTTAGGGTGCAGGTAATGCAATACTTAGAGGGAAGTTTATACCATTGATTGATTACATTAGGGAAAAAAAAGAAAGGCCTCAAATCAAAAATAGAAGCTTTCACTGTATGAAAATAGAAAAAAAGAGCAAATTAAAACCAAAGCAAAAAGAAAGTGAGAAATAATAAACAGTGAAATTTAAAAGAGAAAATAGAGAAAGTCTTTAACACAAAAGCGAGCTTTTTAAAAAGATCAATAAAGCTGATAGACTTTAGATAGACTTATCAAAAAAGAGAAAACACAAGATAAAAACTGCCAATATTTGTATAAGAAAAGGGGCATCACTGCATATCATATATATAGTTAAAGGAACATTAAGATAATGTTACGAGCAGCATAACGCCATACTTTGGATAATTTATATGAAACAGAGAAACTTGAAAGACACTACCAAAATTCACTCAAGAAGCAGTAGGTAGGGGCACCTGGCTGGCTCAGACAGTAGAGCATATGACTCTTGATCTCAGGGTGGTAAGTTTGAGCCCCATCTTGGATGTAAAGGTTACTTAAAAATAAAATTGTTTTTTAATGTTCATTTATTTTGAGAGAGAGAGACAGCATGAGCAGCAGAGGGGCAGAGAGGGGGTGAAGAGAGAATCCAAACCAGGCCACTGTCAGCACATTGCCGGATGTGGGGCTCAAACTCATGAACCATGAGATCATGACCTGAGCTGAAGTCAAGAGTCGGTCGCTTAACTGACTGACTGAGCCACCCAGGTGTCCCAAAAATAAAATCTTTTTTTTTAAATATAGTTTTTATTTATTTCTAGGAGAGAGAGAGAGAGAGAGACAGCGTTAGCAGGGGAGGGTCAGAGAGAGAAGGAGATACAGACTCTGAAATAGCTCCAGGCTCTGAGCTGGCAGTCATTACAAAGCCCGATGTGGGGCTCAAACCCACGAACCGCGAGATCATGACCTAAGCGAAAGTCAGACGCTTAACCGACTAAGCCACCCAGGCGCCCCCAAAAAATAAAATCTTAAAACAAAAAAAGGTAGGTAAAATGAATAGCCAAATGTCGATACAATAAGTTTAATTCAGAGTTCAAAAATCTTTCCACAAAGAAAAACAAAAAACGACAATAAAATCGGCCATGAGGTTGACAGCCTGCAACCGCATGCAGGTTGCTAGGGCCAGAGGGAGCAGCACAAACCTTATTCTCCAAGTCGTGTGGTTATGGGTCCCCACCTCTCTGGCAGCTTCCTCAAGGAAATGCACAAAGGTTTCCCTTTGTTCCATCCTACTCAGAGCATTCTCAGGGCTGGGGCTATTTCCGGGTAGCTTTTGCTGAAGGCATTTAAAGGCAGGGGTATGAGACACAGCAGTCTGGAGCAAGGGACAACACTTGAGACAAGAAAGAGACAGACTAGAATGGGAGGGATTGAAAGGGAGATACATGAGGGGATAGGTATTTTAAAAGCTCCCATGTATACCAGGGAATCAAGGCCATGAACATACCCAGGGAAGGACACCTGTTTAGAAAAAGCCCAAGAATATCCAAATCTTTCACATTTAGCTGGCCTGCAAAGTCTGCATAAGCAAAAGTAGAGGCTAAGGCCAAGTTCTGGCAAGGAACTGAAGGAGTGCCCCAACAAAGAACCAGCCTACAAAAACTGGAAGAGCGTTTTTTTCCTCCTTTTTTTCCTTTTGTTGGTTCCCAGCACTTAAAGTAACTGTCAAAATACGACCTACAGAACAGACTTCAGTCGCCACACAGGACAAGGAACACACTTCCAAAAAATAGTTAAGAAAAGTCACATAAGAAGCAAACAATAACCCACAACAAGGAAAAACAACAAACCCTGGGGAGGGGGTAGAATCATATTTCTATAGTTGTTGCATTACAATATTCAAAACATTCAGTTTTCAACAAAAAACTATGAGTCACGTAAGAAATAAGTAAGTGTGGTCCCTTCAAGGAAACAAAGACATTAATAAAAACTGTCCATGAGGAAGCTCAGGACTTACTAAACAAAGACTTTAAATCAACATTTTAATATGCTCAAAGAGCTAAAGGAAACCAGGAGAATAATTTCTCACCAAATAGAGACTATCAATAAAGATTAGAAAACCATAAAAAGGAACTATCTTAGTCAGTTTGAACTGTTATAACCAAGTACCATACCCTGGGTAACTTATAAACAGCAAGTTTATACACACAACAGTTCTAAAGGTTGGAAACCTGAGATCAAGATACCAAAACAGTCAGGTTCTGGTGAGAAATTTCTTCCAGGTAGCAGACTGCCACCTTCTCACTGTATCCTCAACATGGTAGAAAGTGAGCTAACTGTCTGGTGTCTTCTAATAAGAGCACTAATCCCATTCGTGGGGGTCCACCCCCAAATAATTACATACAAAAGTCCCCACCTTTAAATGCCATCACATTGGGGGATTAGATTTCAACATATGAATTTCATACTAAAATAGAAACGCTGTGGCTAAATATGACAATAGCTGGAATGAAAAATTCCCTAAAGGGGTTTAACAGCAGACTTGAACTGGCAAAAGAATTAGTGAATTTGAATAGGTCATTTGAATATATCTCATCTTAGGAACAGAAAGAGAAAAGAATGAAGAAAAGTGAAGAGCCTCAAGGATCT
Organism: Crocuta crocuta; assembly: GCF_008692635.1. NCBI lineage: Eukaryota > Metazoa > Chordata > Mammalia > Carnivora > Hyaenidae > Crocuta > Crocuta crocuta. Next base: position 16,336,421 of record NW_027529428.1, on the reverse strand, counting down.
TGGGGACGCACTCAAGTATACTAATGTACACATAATAGGATTCCTAGGGGAGAGGAGGTGAGAGAGGTGCAGAAAGAATATTTGAAGAAATGATGGCTGAAAAGCTTCCAAGTTTGATGAAAGACACAAATCTATACATCTAAGAAGCTTAGAGATTCCAAACAGGATAAACCAAAAGGGATTCATACAGAGACACATTGAAGACAATTTCAGATTGTCAAAAGCCAAAAATAAAGGGAAAATCTTGAAAGCAGCAGGAAAGGAGGAACTTGTCATGCACAAAGGATCCATAGTAAGGTTAACCTCTGATTTCCAGTCACAAACCATGGAGCCATGAGGCAGTGTGGTGATATATTTAAAATGCTGAAAGAATAAAAGGTCAACCAAGACTTCGAGATCTAGAAAAACTCTTCCTTGAAAAATGAAGGAGAAACTTCCAGTTTCTAGTCCAGTTTGTAAGGAGTTTGGACATCCTCACCCCATTCCAACAACAAGTAAAAAACTGATCAAAAAAAACAAACAAAACTAATAACTCTTCCCTGATCCATTACAGAAGTGAGGTCACAGGGCAAACTACCATCCAAAACATGGGAGAGACAGGCAGACAGATACAGAGAATCAAAACTTAATTAGAGCAGGAACTCTCAAGCAGAAACCCTCAAAGGTACCCGTGCCAAGGGAAGAAAACCTACACCGTAACCGACTTGGTTCTCAAGTGAATATTAGAGAGAAATGCCCTTTACCATCTGGCAGGAGGAAGGGAAAACCCATTTTGAAATATGGCACAACATTCCATTGTTCTTAACAAGAGCTGCCTCAAGAGAAACTACTTTACCAAAGCCTAAACTACTGGGGTTTTATCAAGGCCTAAACAACTTGGAGGAGAGGAAATATGCAACTCCAGCCCACTCTGGCCTTACATGTGGGAAGGGGGGAAATAACCAATTTTAGCCCTTTTTAGCCATCCTGTCCACCTAATGGGGAGTGAGAGGGAGAAGTTCACAGTCCAGCAGCACAGACTCACTGAAAGACTATGTATGACCTAATCAAGTAAGCATAGAAAGCTTCCCCTCTTTCCATCCCCTAACACCATACCACTAACTGCCTATTTACCAGATACCCTCTTAGCCATTATATTGTGTCTGGCTTTCAACAAAAATAATTTCAAGCCATATTAAAAGGGAAAAAATAGTTTGAGGAGATACAGTATGCAGCAGAACCAAACTCAGATACGGTAGGGATGTTGGCATTACCAGACTGGGAATTTAAAAGAACTATGATGAATATACTAAGGATGCTAATGGCTAAAATAGACAGCATGTATGAACAGATGGGCAATGTAAACAGAGAGAAGGAGATTCTAAGAAATACAATATACTGTAACAGAAATGAAGAAAGGTTTTTTAAAATTTTTTCTACATTTATTTATTTTTGAGAGACAGAGAGAGACAGAGCGCAAGCCAGGGCAGGGCAGAGAGAAAAGGAGGCACAGAATCTGAAGCAGGCTCCTGGCTCTGAGCTGTCAGCACAGAGCCCGACACAGGGCTTGAACCCATGAACTGTGAAATCATGACCTCAGCCGAAGTCAGATGATCAACTGACTGAGCCACCCAGGCAACTTAAAAAAATTAACTTTTTAAAAGTTTATTTACTTATTTTGAGAGAGACAGAGACAGCATGAGTGGGGGAGGGGCAGAAGGAGAGGGAGAGAGAGAATCCCAAGCAGGCTCCATGCTGCTGCGGGCACAGAGCGCAAAGCAGGGCTTGAACTCACGAAATTGTGAGATCATGACCTGAGCTGAAACAGAGCTGGACGCCACTCAGCCACCTAGTGCCCCAGAAAAGAAGAATGCTTTTGATGGGCTCAGTAGTAGGCTGGACATAGCTGAGGAAGAACCTCTGAGTTTGAGAATATTGTCAGTAGAAACCTTCAGAAAGAAAAAGCAAAAATAAAAAAGACTGGGGTAAAAAACAGAATAGGATAGCCAATAACTGTGGAACAACTATAAAAAGTGTACATGTGTGAAATGGAAACACCGGAAAGAGAAGAAAGAGACAAAGAAACATAAGAAATATTTGAAGCAATAATGTTAAGAATTTCCTCCAAGTTCATGTCAGATACTGAACCACATACCCAGGAAGTTCAGAGAACACCAAGCAGGATAAATGCCAAAACAAACAAACAAATAAACAGAAAGAACCCTACACCTAGGCATATCATATTCAAAATGAAAAAAAATCAAAGATAAAGAAAAAATCTTGAAAGAATCCAGAGGAAAAAATTACCTCATGTATAGAGAAGCAAAAATGAGAATTACTCTGATTCTCCAAAGAAACCTTTGAAGCCAGAAGAGAGTAAAGTGAAATACTTGAAGTGTTGACAGAAAAAAAATAAAAGCCAGGTTTTGGTACCCTGTGAAATTATCCTTCATCAGTGAAAGAAAAATAAAAACTTCGCACACAAACAAAAATTGAGGGAATGTGTCACCAGTAGATTTGCCTTGCAAGAAATATTAAAAGTTCTTCAGAGAGAAGAAAATGATATAGGTCAGAAACTTGGAACTATGTAAAGAAAGGAAGAGCATTGAAGAAGGCATAAATGAAAACAAAATTAAAACTTTTATTTTGTATTCTTAATTGATCTCACAGAAAACAATTTGTCCAAAATAAAAATAAAAGCAATGAATCTGAGGGGCGCCTGGGTGGCTCAGTTGGTTAAGCTTCTGACTTCGGCTCAGGTCATGATCTCGCGGTTTGTGGGTTCAAGCCCTGCATCAGGCTCTGTGCTGACAGCTCACAGCCTGGAGCCTGCTTTGGATTCTGTGTCTCCCTCTCTCTCTGACCCTGCCCTGCTCACGCTGTCTATCTCTCTCTCTCAGAAATAAATTTGTTAAAAAAACATTAAAAAAAGAAATGAATTTAAAAATATGTCCACATATAATATATAACATATAATATTATGTATATCCTTATGAATGTTTATGTATAAGTGAAATAAATGATGGCAATGATGAGAGGGAGGAACTGGGATTATTTTGTTATTATAGTGTACTTGTACTGAGCATGAAGGTGTACAATGTTATTTGAACTTGGATTAATTATAAATGTATACTGTAAACTCTAGGGGAAACCACAAAACAAAGTAAAAAAAAAATAGTATGATATATGCTAAGAAAGGGAGAAATGGACTCACATTAGATGTGCAATTAAAACCACAAATGGCAGGGGTGCCTGGGTGGCTCAATCAGTTTCATGAGTTCGAGCCCCACATCGGGCTCCGTGCTGACAGCTCAGAGCCAGAAGTCTGCTTTAGATTCTGTGTCTCACTCTCTCTGTTCCTCCCCCCTCTCAAAAATAAAACAAAAACATAAAATATTTTTTTAAACCACAAATGGCAGAAAAAGAATGGAAGATAAAAATAGGAACAAAGAACAAGGCAATGAATAGAAAACTAACAAATACTGTAGATACTAATCTACCTATATCAATAATTACTTTATTATTTTTAAAGCTTATTTATTTTTGAGAGAGAGTATGTTAGTAGGGGAGAGGCAGAGAAAGGGAGAGAGAGAATCTCAAGCAGGCTCCAAGCTGTAAGCTGTAAGCGTGAACTTGAACCCACAAACCATGAGATCATGACCTGAGCCAAAATCAAGAGTCGATGGTTAACCAACTGAACTACCCAGGCTCCCCTATCAATAATTACTTTAAACATCAATGGTCTAAATTAATTAAAAGTGAAGGAGAAATTAAGACATACCCAGATAAACAAAGACTGAGGGAGTTTGTCCCTAGTACACCTGCCTTACAAGAAATGGTGAAGGGATTTCTCCAGATTATAATGAAAGGACACTAGATAGCAACCTGAAGTCATACAAAGAAATAAAGAACAATGGTAAAGGTAGCTACATAGGTACACATAAAGGTCACTCATATTGCATATTTGGTTTGTACCTCCTTTTTTTCTGTTTGATTTATATGACAAGTGCATAAAGCAGTAAGTATAATGCTTGTTAATGGGCACTCAATAGATAAAGATGTGATTATGACAATAATAACATAAAGAGGAAAGGGATAAAGTAGTAAAGGAACATAGTGGGGGCACCTGGGTGGCTTATTCAGTTGAGTCTCCAGCTTCAGCTCAGGTCATGATCTCATGATCCGGCCTGTGGGTTCATGCCCTGCATCAGGCTCTGGGCTTACAGCTGGGAGCCTGGAGCCTGCTTCAGATTCTGTGTCTCCCTCTCTCTCTCTGCCCCTCCCCTGCTCTCTCTCTCTCTCCTCTCAAAAATAAATAAGCATTTTTTAAAAATTAAAAAAAGAAACATAGTTTATATATATTATTGAAACTAACTTGGTATAAATTCAAACTTCATTATAGAAGTTCATAAAGTTATGAAGAAGTTATAAAATTAAGATATTCATTGTAATCTTCAGGGTAACCACTAAGGGGAAAATTGCACACACAAAAATGAAAAGAAAATCAAAACAATAAAATAGAGAAAAACAAGCAAAGAAACGCAAAGTAATGGAATAATTGAGGAACAAAAAGGTATAAGACATATAGAAAACAAATACTTCCTTATCAGTATTTTTAATGTAAATGCCTTAAAATCTCCAACTGAAAAGTAGAGATGGGCAGAATGAATTTTAAAAAATGATATGACTATATATTATCTTAAAGGGACTAACTTTCTATCCAAAGACATAAACAGGATGAAAGTAAAAGAAAGCAAAATGTAATTCTATGCAAATAGTAACCAAAAGAGAAATGGGATGGCTATGCCAATATAAGGCAAAGTACACCTGAAGTCAAAAATTATTACAAGAGACAAGGAAGGCCATTATATATTGATAAGGGTCAATCCATTAAGGAGTTGTAAAAATTATAAAGTTATATACACCTACAACAGAGCCCCCAAACTGACAGAATTGAAGGGAGAAATACACACAGGTTTATAATAATAGTTGGAGATTCAATAGTCCATGATTAATAATGGATAGATGAATAGACAGAAGACAAATAAGAAAAATGTTGAAAAACATTGAAAATATTGAAAAACGCTACACATCAACTAGACCTACCAGACAGACATATGTTAATGGAATGAAAACACTCTATTCAACAACAGCAGAATACACATTCTTCTCAGGTGTACGCAGAACACTTTCCAGTTAGAGCATAAGTTAGGCCACAAAACAAGTCTCGAAAATTTATAAAGATTATACCTTCCAAAGTATCTTCTCTGATCACCGTGAGAAATTAATAACAATGAGAAGAAAAGGTAGAAAATTACAAACATGTAGAAATTAAACAACATACCCTTAGACAATTTATGGGTCAGAGGAAAAAATCACAAATAACATTAGAAAATACTTCGAAGGTGGGCAAAAGATACAAACTTCCATTTGTAAGATAAATAAATACTAGCGAGTAGTATACAACATGATGACAGGAGCTAATGCTACTGTATGATATATAGAAAAGTCATTCGGAGAGTAAACCCTTTAAATTCTCATCATAAGGAGAACATTGTTTCTTTTTTTTCCTTCTTCTCATTGCATCTCTATGATGTTAACTGAACCTATCATGGTAATCACTGCAATATATGTAAATTAAGCCATTATGCTGGTGATGCATGTCAATTATTTCTCAATGAAACTGGAAGAAAATTATCATTTATTTGGCTCAAGAAAAAAGAAAATACTTTGAGATGAATGAAAATGAAAACACAGCATACCCATACCCATAAGAATATATATACCCAAGAATATATTGGGTATTTATACTTGTAAATGCTTACATTAAAAAAAAGAAACCAAGGTGGGGCACATGGGTGGCTCAGTCAGTTAAGCATCGGACTCTTGAATTTTGCTCAAGTCATGGTCTCACGGTTTATGGGATGGAACCCCACATTGGGCTCTGTGCTAACAGCATGGAGCCTGCTTGGGATTCTCTCTCTCTGACTCTCTCTGGCTCTCCCCTGTGTGCACTCTTTCTCCTCTCTCTCTCTCTCTCAAAATAAAATAAAGATTAAAGAAAAAGAAGAAACCAAGAAAATAAGTTGATGAACACCTGGGAGTTGAACGCTGCATATGCTTTACCATGCCTTTTACATCCCAGGCTTATCCCCTATAGAAACACTTAAATATTTTCTCTTACAGATGTGTGCAAGAATGCTCAGAGGAGCAGTATTTGAAATCATAAGTTAGAAATAATTAAGATGTCTATTAGCATAAGAATAGGTGAGAAATTTTAGTATATGCATACAAGGGGGCACTCTACAGCTCTGGAAATGAACTGTTCAGAGCCAAATGAATCATCATAATGATACAATTTAAATATTAAAACAAAACAATACTATATAGATTGCTTTAATTTAATTTGTATACATATATAATGAAGTATAAAGTAATAAATAAAATTTATAACCACAATTTCAAACCCATAATGACGATTGACTCCGGTTAGGAGGTTGGAAATGAGACCTAGAAGGATTAGGGAACAGTTCTCCGATTCAAATATTTTCTATTTTAAGTTGGATTGTAAGTATATTGTATATTGCCATTTCATATATAATTTTCTCTTCCGCTCTCAGTTTCTCTCCTTTTTGAAATCACTTCATGATAAAAATAAAATGTACAAATATATGTTCTAATAAAATATTACTGTATGCATTAACAAAATAGGGGGGAAAGAGCAAGCTAAACTCAAAGCTTGCAGAAGGATGGAAATAATAAATATTAGAACTGATAAAATGAAATACAGAATAGAAAAACAATAGAAAGTATCAATAAAGCCAAAAACTGTTCTATGAAAACACTGACAAAATTGACATTCACCAATGTGGACCAAGAAAACAACTGCCTGAAAGCACTCAAGAGTAAGTAAAGGAAGGTGGAAATTAAAACAGAGGTCTGCAGGGGGAAACAGGCACTATCACCAGGAGAGTTTCCTGGTTTTATAGCTCTTGGCCTGAGGACAAGTCTGTCAGTGCCAAATTGGGCAGCCAACACTCCAATGTAAGACATGCAGTCTTACTGGTTTAAAGAATCAGGCTAGGGGCTCCTGGGGGCTCCATCGGTTAGGTGACTGACTCTTGATTGAGGCTTGGTCATGATCTCATGGTTTGTGAGTTTGAGCCCTGCATCAGGCTCGGCACTGTCACCATGTGGAGCTTGCTTGGAATTCTCGCTCTCTTTCTTTGCCCCTCCCCCACTCATGTGCATGCTCTCTCTCCCTCAAAATAAATGAATAAACTTAGAAAAACTTTTAAAAGAGTCAGGAGATACAGTTTGGGGCAAATATGGCAGCTGGAAATGAGGGAACAAATCCCAGTCAATACCATGTAAACTTTGCCCAAATTCTCTTGGTGACCTCTGAATTACTGCGACATAGCACATACTCTAAGCAACCCAGCTAAGCTAACCTAGATGGGTCAGACTTACCTGTTGGCCATTACAGGAAAGGCAGACTGCAGAGTTTGAGTTCAGCCAAGTGAACCACTCAGTAAAAGTAGAAAAGGAAAATGAGAACTAGCCAAAGGAACATAAGAGAATTTAAATCTTTTCAATGTATTATTTACAGCGTCCACAGTAAATTCCAAATTACTGGACATACAAAGAAACAGGAAAATGTGACCCATGCACCAAATAGGTAATCAGTGGAGACCAACCTCAAGATGACTTGGCTGTGGGAATAAGTAGAAAGATTTAAGGCAGCCATCATGTGGAGCTAGAGAGTATAATGCTAAGTGAAATAAATCAGTCTGAGGGCACCTGGGTGCTTTAGTTGGTTAAGGTTCTGACTCTTAATTTCACCTCAGGCAATGATCTCACGATCATGAAATCTGAACCTTGCAATAGGCTCCACGCTGAGCATGGAGCCTGCTTAAGAGTCTTTCTTCCTCTCCTGTCCCTCCCACACTGGCACATATGTGTTCTCTCTCAAAAAAAAAAAAAATAATAAGCCAATCAGGAAAGACAAATACCATATGATTTCACTCGTTTGTGGAATTTAAGAAACAAAATAAACAAGCAAAGGGAAAAAAATAAGAGAGAAAGAGACAAATCAAGAAAAACTCTTAACTATAGAGAACAAACTGATAGCTACCAGAGGGGAGGTGGGTGGGGGTATGGGTTGAATAGGTGATGGGGATTAAAGAGTGTACTTGTTGTGATGGGCACATGGTGATATATAGTGTTGAACTACTATAGTGTGCATTAAAATTAATAAAACACTATATGCTAACTGGAATAAAAATGTAAAAAAGACAATGAAGCAGCCATCGTAATAATGCTCAAGGATGTGAAGGAAAATATGCTCATAATGAGTTAATAGATAGGATATCTTAAGGGAGAAAAAAGTCAAAACTATAAAAAAAAGAGGGGGGCCACTTGGGTGGTTCAGTTGCTTAAGCATTCAACTTAGCTCAAGACATGATCTTAAGGTTTATGAGTTTGAGTCCTGCATTGGGCTTGCTGCTTGTCAGTGCAGAGTCTGCTTTGGATCCTCTGTCCCCCTCTCTCTGCCCCTCCCCAACTTGTGCTCTCTCAAAAATAAATAAACATTTAAAAATACTATAAAAAGAACCAAATTTTCTATTCTAGAAGCAAAATATTCTTTACTACCATACTATTTCCTATTTTAGCATTCTATTAAAGTATTCTAGAAGCAAAAATACAATAAGTGAGGGGCGTCTGGGTGGCTTAGTCGGTTAAGCGTCCGACTTTCGCTTAGGTCATGATCTCGTGGTTCGTGGGTTCAAGCCCCGCGTCGGGCTCTGTGCTGACTGCCAGCTCAGAGCCTGGAGCCTGTTTCAGTCTGTGACTCCCTCTCTCTCTGACCCTCCCCTGCTCACGCTGTCTCTCTCTCTCTCTCTCTCTCTCTCTCTCCTAGAAATTAAAAAAAAAAAAGCATTAAAAAAAAAAACAATAAGTGAAAAAAAATTAAATTTCTCTGAGTGGGCTTAAAAGCATATTGACAATGACAGATTTAAGAGTCAGTGAACATGAAGACAGATTAGTAGAAATTATTTAAACTAAAGAAGAGAAAACAAAATTGGGGGGTGGGGAATAAAACAGCAACAGCCTCAGGGACCTGTGAGACAATGTCAAATATTTTACCATTTATCTAATTAAGTCTCATATGGAGAAAAAGGACTGGAGTATGAAAAAAATGTGTTTGATAAAATAATGACTCAAATTTCCCCATATTTAGTAAACACATAAACTTACATATCCAAGAAAACCAAAAAATTCCAAAGAGGATACATATGAAGAAGATGACACCTAAGAGCATCATAGCCCAATGGTCCTCAAAAGATGAGCCATGGACCTCCAGAGAGATCTGAGCTGTTTTTGTAGAGTCTTGCAAGGTCAAAACTATTTTTCAAAATAACGTGAGGATAATATGTACCATTTTCACTGGCTGACATTTATACAAATGAGGCAAAAGCAGTAGTTGATCAAACTGTGAGCACCTTACCAATGATCAAGGCAGTCGTGCCCAACTAGAGTAACAGTCATTAACCTCTACACCACCAGAAACCCTGACTTAAAAAACAAGAAAAGAAAAATGCCAGTTTTGTTCAAAGATGTGTTGATGAATCAGGGGGTACCTGGGTGCCTCAGTCGGTTAAGCATCCAACTTCAACTCTGGTCATGATCTCATAGTTCAGAGGTTCAAGCCCCACTTCGGGCTATATGCTGACAGCTCAGAGCCTGGAGCCTGTCTTCGGATTCTGTGTCTCCCTCTCTCTGCACCTCCCCTGCTCACGTTCTGTCTCTCTTTCTCTCAAAATAAATGAACATTAAAAACATTTTTTAAAAAAATAATGTCTTGATGAATCAGTAAAAATTAACTTGATTAAATTTTGATCCTTGAGTATATATCTTTTTAAAATTAATAGACCTTATTTCTTACAGCAGTTTTAGGCTTACAGAAAAATGAGCAAATGGCAGAGTTCCCAAATACTATTTTCCCTACTCACAGTTGCCCTATTTTTAGCATCTTGCATTAGTGGGATCCATTTGTTATAACTGATGAGCCAATACTGATACATTATAATTAACTAAAGTCGATAGTTTACATTAGAGTTCATTTTTGTTGTAAAGTTCTATGGATATTGTAGGTCGTATATCCACATTGCAGTATCACATAGAATAGTTACAATGCCTAAAAATACCCTGTGGTCCACCTATTCATCCTTTCCCCTCTCCCTCAACCCCTTGGAAATAACTGATATTGTATTGTCTCCAAAAGGTTGCCTTTTCCAGAATGTCATATGGTTCGAATCATCCAATATGTAACCTTTCAGATTGGCTTCTCTCACTGATCAATATGCATTCAATGTTCTTCCATGTCTTTTCACAGCTTGATCATTTCTTCTTCTTTTGAAAAATAAATATCCCATTCTATTGATCTACCAGTTTATTTATCCCATTCACCCATTGAAGAACATCTTGGTTCCATCCAAGTTTTGGCAATTATGACTAAAGCTGCTAAAAATATTCATGTGGACATTTTCATCTTATCTGCATAATACCAAGGAGTGTAATTGCTAGATTATATGGTAAGAGCATGTTTTATAAGAAAATGCCAAAATAGGGACACCTGGGTGGCTTAGTCAGTTAAGCCTCTGACTCTTGATTTTGGCTATGGCCATGATCTCACCATTTGTAGATTTGAGCCCTGTGTCAGGCTTCACACTGTCAGTGCAGAGCCTGCTTGGATTTTCTCTCCCTCTTTCTCTGCCCCTTTCTTGCTCACACACACATTCTCTCTCATTCTCTCTCTCTCTCTCTCTCTCTCTCTATATATATATATATATATATACTTAAAAAAAGATAAAAATTCAAACAACCCAATAGAAAATAGGCAAAGATTTAAATTGAGATTTCACAAAGGAAAATATAGGATGCCACAAACACATGAATAAGTGCTTAAAATCACTAGTCAGAGAGATCATGCTGTAAATGCATCAGAGTGGCCAAAATAAAAAGACTGACAATACCAAACATCAGTGAGGATGTGCAACAATAGAAACTTTTAAATACTGCTACTAAACTAAGCTGTGTGGGAAAACATGGAGGGATGGGTATGTGGGGATTGTCTGGGAAGGAGTCTGAATGAACTCTCTGGAAAGATGGGAACATCCTATCTTGTCATAGGGCTTTGGGTTACCCAAATATATTCATTTGTCAAAATTCACTGAATGGTACACTAAAGACTGTGCTTTCACTATACATAAAGCTTTCCTCAAAAATACTCATAAATAAATATTGAATCCTAATGTATGTAGGCATGCTAAATATTAGATGAAGTATACTTATGTCTACAACTCATATATTCTAAACTTACATATTTAAACTTAGAAATTTTAAGATGCATTAAAACATAAGATGGATTGATAGATGGATAGAGGGATCAACAGACAGATAGCTGGATGAATATGTGATAAAGCAAATAAATTGCTAACTGTAGAATCTAGGTTGTGAGTATACATAATTCACTGTGCAAATATTTCACTTCTTCAGTGTATTTGACAATTTTCATAATAAAATGTTGGGAAGAAATATGCACAAAAGGAAACCCAGTTGACTTCAGATGTTGAAACTCTGGAATATTTTTCAAGTTATTTTATTATTTGTTTTAATGTTTATTATTTATTTTTGACAGAGAGAGAGAGAGCAAGTGAGAGCAAATGGAGGAGGGGCAGAGAGAAAGGAAGACACAGAATCCCAAGCAGCCTCTAGGCTCTGAGCTATCAGCACAGAGCCTGAGGTAGGGCTCGAACACAGAAGCCATGAGACCATGACCTGAGCCAAAGTCAGACGTTTAACCATCTGAGCCACCCAGGGGTCCCAAGTTCTATTTAATGGTACACAGTAACTTCTACAAAGAAAAAAATTCACTTTGTATTTAAAAAAAAATTTTTTTTTTGGTTTTGGGTTTATTTACTTTTGAGACAGAGAGAGACAGAGCACGAGCAGGCGAGGGGCAGAGAGACAGGGAGACACAGAATCTGAAGCAGGCTCCAGGCTCTGAGTTGCCAACACAGAACCCAATGGGAGGCTCGAACCCACGGACCGCGAGATCATGCCCAGAGCTGAAGTCGGACCCTTAGCCAACTGAGCCACCAAGGCGCCCCTGCACTTTGTATTTTTTAAAACTTCCTACCATTTCCATGAAGGAGAGAAAAAATAGGTGTTTTTTTCCATCATATACCAATCAGTGGAAGATAGCTTCCTGGATAAACAATCCATTATAAATGTAAACTTTAAATTATTTTAATAAAGATAATTTATGTGAAGCATGGTTTCTTTGAGCGTTCATAGGGCATTATATGGATTGAATGAATCCAATTTTAGATGTTCCCAAGAGCTTCACAGCCTAATTACAACATAGCCACTGAGTGGTTGTGGGACTTTATTTAGAAAATGTAACTTCTCTATTAGAGATATCTTTAAAAAGATATTAAAATGCCTGACTCACTTCAGAAATACTGTGAAATAAAATAAAATGGTGGCTACAAAGGCACCTTGAAAAATTAATGATATGAAGTCTGCTGAAATGTTATTGAAACATTTTCCTCTCTTAACTCATATTGAATGCTGGCCTTTAGAAAAGGATGACTATCACTCTAATGCAATTGTCGAAGAACTGATTAAATCTGTTGCAGTCTTTGTGAGTATAAAATTATTGCTCTTACCCACTTAATTACCCTACTTTTGTCTATTCAAGAAAAAAGAAGAAAAAACTCTTATAGCTATAGGGATCTTGCCTCACTTGATTGATTCCAGAGTGCCAGGCAGTAAAGTACTGAAAAATTATGCTTTCTTTATTAATTGGGCATAATTAATGCTGGTTAATCAGAACACGCAACTTCCTTTTTCTTTGGAAAAAGACAACTAGATGTCGGGCTTCAATGTGACAGTTCCATTTCAGGGGGAAGTCCTCTAAGCTGGGACACAAAATGCCAAACTCATGCCTCACTGGTCCCATTTACCCGTCTAGACAAAGCCAGATAAATTTTCTGAAATTGAAATTACCCCACCCTTCTCTGTGACTAATTCCCTGATCTCTCGTACCTATTCAACTTTTAACCTGACTCTAAAAGCCAGAAAAGGGGCGCCTGGGTGGCTTAGTCGGTTAAGCATCCGACTTTCGCTTAGGTTATGATATCGCGGTTCGTGGGTTCGAGCCCCGCGTCGGGCTCTGTGCTGGCTGCCAAATCAGAGCCTGGAGCCTGTTTCAGTCGGTGACTCCCTCTCTCTCTGACCCTCCCCTGCTCACGCTGTCTCTCTCTCTCTCTCCTAGAAATAAAAATAAATAAATAAATAAAACATTAAAATTTTAAAAAAATAAAAAATAAAAGCCAGAAAAATTGGGGGGAAAGACCACCACTAACTCAAAAAACATCCAGATAAAACAATTCATAACCAATTTTTCCATGAATCCATTACTTGCATTTCTTCTGAGCCATCAGCTCTTCATTCCTGGAGTTTAGCGTTCTTCTAATGTAAACAAACCTATGAAGCTTGAACTCAGATTTTATTTTATCCCTTGCCTTTATATTAAAAGAAATAGGAAATTTTCCTAAGAAATGTCCTCATTTTGAAAAATTAAAACAGAAACCTCTAGTTTAAAATTTTTGCCTTAAATCAGCTTATTTGTTTAAAGGAAGTCCTGTTTTGGTAGAGACCTGTAACATAATCAAGTTTAAAACCACAAGGAACTTCTTTTCTTGAGTCACTTTTTCTTACCAAATAGTGGTTCTTACCAAGTGGTTTCCTTTCAGGGCACATTTTACTCACTGATTACAAACTCCTCAAAACAAGTGGTGTGTGTGTGTGGCCCCAAATTAGAAACTCACCTGCAATTAAACCAGTTCCTAGGTGGCTAAACACCCAACACAGTCATAACCAGGAACTGTCATTAAAAAGTAGTGATGTTGTAAGTTCTTTTTAAAAATATATGGTAACTGGCTTATTTTTTTAAGTTTTTATTACTCTAATTGGAAAATGGGGTATTTTCCACACAAGGACATAATTCTACTTATTCTATAAATCAGTAGGTATTCCTTTTGAAGTATTTCAATTAATCTGTTTATACATTGTTCCCTAAGATAAATTAGAGAAATGTTCTAAATTATTCAGTCCCTCCCTCTGCCATGTGAATTCTAATGAGAATTATTTCCCCATCTCATTGATGTTGGGTACACTCATGAATCACCTTGCTTTGGCCCACTGCATAACAGCAAATGTGAGCACAGGCCTTAAATAAGTGTTCTGACTTGGCTACTTGTACTTGGTGCTCCACCAGAAAAGGAATGTATCTCAGGTAGTTAATGGGATTATGAAAACACAGGGAGCACACCTGATCCCAACCTGAAGTTTTGATATAAGCCTCGCTGACCTGACACAGAAACAGAAGTGTCCTAGCTCATCTACACACCCATGAACAAGGGAAAATAAATGCGTGTTTTTGTGACCTAATGAGTGTGGAGGCTCTTTGTTACTCAGCTCTAGGGTAACAATAGCTGACTAATATATTCCATGGTTTTGTGTGTTCAATGGCATATGCATGTGTGATAATTGATTGACACAGTCATATCCTTATATTAACTCTTGGTCCCCAAATCTGCAATGACCAGGAACTTTGGAGACTCAAATGATCATGCAGATCCCAATAACCAGAGTTTCTTGCTACTATCAATGGGGACCCGAGTCAAATTGGAAATACTAATCTTCATAATGCAGTTGGAGAAAAAAAAATAGAGTAAAGGAGCCAGCAAAAATGTGTGAAAACTCCAAAAATTCTGTAAGAGTTCAAGAGAAATAGCGAGAGTAGGGAAGAAGGTATGTATTTAACCGGGTAATCTGCCTTCCACTCCACTGCCAGACAATCACGGATACAGTCTGTCTCTGAATTCTCTCTGAGTGCGACAGGGCCTGAAGTGCCAGCATCTCCTCTCTATTCCGTTCTTTGCAACTAGTTGCATGAGTACATCTTCCACCCAGAGCTCAGACAGGGAACAGGGATCCCAGATTAAAGAAGATGGGTTTATGTATTAGTATCTTTTTTCAATACTTTAACAATCTGCTTCTGGGAAGCTTTTCTTCTCTGTGGTCTCTCTCTAGTTTTGTTAGGGGAGCAGCACAGGAAGGAATAGGAAGTCAGATACATCTCTGGATGCTTATTTTCAGAGAGGGGCTTTTTAGTTTAACATTTACATATTCTAGCAATAGATCAATGTTTCTATTGGTTAGGGTTCATGATGCAGTTCTTGGCAACGGTCCCGAGGAATATTAATTTATATAGTACTTTTGGTTTAAAAATGAGGCATTGGGCTACTCTCTTGATTAATTATACAAATTTTCTCCCATCTTTCTGTCATAAGAATAATTTCAGTGTTCTGTAAGAACTGTTCCTGTGGTTACAAACGAGTGAGTGTCAACATTTTTCTGCTTTCACACTAATGACTTAAAGCTACTTCCGCTAGGGTCATCTAGATTACACAGTGTGTTTTTTCATAATCATTGTTTGTAATGACCACCTAATCTCTCATTGAGTGGATGTACCATGATCTAAATTATCCATTTTCTCTTGTTGGATTTAAAAAAAAATTTTTTAATGTTTATTATTTTTGAGAGAGAGAGACAGACAGAGTGCAAGTTCGGGAGGGGCAGAGAGAGAGAGAGAGAGACACAGAATCTGAAGCAGGATCCAGGCTCTGAGCTGTCAGCACAGAGCCTGAGGTGGGGCTCGAACTCATGAACCACGAGATCATGGCCTAAGTCAAAGTCAGATGCTTAACCAACTGAGCCACCCAGGCTCCCTCTCTTGTTGGATTTTTAAGCTGTGACCAACTTTTTTGCTATTACAAATAGCCTTCCTGTAATGGATTATAAACTTTTGTCATATATTTTTTTAACCTTTTGGTTATTTCTTTAGTACAAATTCCCAAAAGATTCTACTGGGCCAGAGGACATGAATACTTTAAAATCACTTGATAGATATTGCTAAAATCACTTCTAATAGACTTTTGTAATACCAATGATAATGTAGGAGAGAACTTGTTTTACCCTTTCCTAACAAATATTGAATATTGTTATGAATGTTGCTTTGTTTTGTAGCCAAATGAATGGCAGAAAACCTATCTTACTGTCATTTTCATTGTTACTTTTTTTTAAATTTCTTAATGCTTATTTATTTTTGAAAGAGAGAGAGCGTGAGCAGGGGAGGGGCAGAGAGAGAAGGACAAACAGAATCCATAGTAGGCTCCAGGCTCTGAGCTGTCAGCACAGAGCCTGATGCAGGACTCGAACTCACGAACTGTGAGATCATGAACTGAACTGAAGTCAGATGCTTAACCGACTGAGCCACCTCCAGGCGCCCCTTCACTGTTACTTTTTAAATTAAAAGTAAAATGGGACATTTTCCTATGTTGGTTAACTAGATGATCTCCTCTTCTCAGTATCTGTTTACTTTATTATACCACAAAAGTCCTAAAGTAGCTTTCAGGTAGTGCCTATCAATAAGAAAACATATGCTTACTGTTTCTTTTTTACATGGATCTTTATGTGCATTATTCCACTGACTTGTATACAAACCTATTCTCACAGAATTGGTATATAAGTTGGGAGCATTCTTTAGGGGGGAAAAACACAGAGCAATGGCAAAGTCTTTCTGAAAAAATAATCACTAGAACATTTTATCAGCATTTACCTTGATCCAAAAGCATTGAGTATATAGAGGGATCGAATCAACTTAGCAAATCAGCCAAAAACAACAGTCCATGACAGATCAAATTCCATTTGAACAAATAACTCACGGAGGGCGGAAGTATGATCAACGGAGGGAGGTTGAGAGGAACCAAGATTTTTGCTAATGACGGGCAGAACTTTCTAGCAATTAGCTCAAACCCTGATCACACCCCAGCTGCCTGGTGAAGGAGCAAGTTTCATTCTCACACTGCTCCAGCAAAGACGGCCAGAGGCAGTTGGGGTAACACAGGGGTACGAAGGAGGCCTGGTGCGGAGGTGGATGCGTGGCGTGGAAGTCCCTTCTGCTCTGTTTTCCCCAGCACAGCCGATGGACCTGGCCCTCTGCGGCCCAGGAAGAGGGGACTGATTTGTACAGGACAGAGAAAGAGGAAGAACCTGTCCTTCTCTTCTTGAGGGTGGGGCTTCCCCTTGCCAGAATTTTGAAATAGTCAGACTTTATCTTGGGCATCTTCCCACTTCCCTTCCTGTACTTTTGCTTTACCCTCTCCTCCACGCCTTGGCCCCGCATGCCGAAGGGGGTCCTCTCCGCCAGGCAGGATCACTCCTGCTGCATCCCCCCTCTCTCTCCAACCACTTCCAACGTTCCACTCTTTTCACACAGGTCATCTCAGCTAGGTGTGGACAGGAGAGCAACCGTTTGAACCATTTCACTCCAAAATGTGAATGACCGATAGCCCATGACCTTCCCAGCCAGACATGAGTTTTCTAAACATGTTTCTAAAACCAATGGCATCTTTAACTGACAACACGTGGTAAATTAAACTCTAATTAATAGCCCTTCCGGAGTTCAACTCCAAGCTCTATTACTTACTGTATGGTGAACTTGAAGAAATCATGGAACTACCCTGTGCGTCAGTGTTCTCACCTGTAAACGAGGAAGAGTTATTGTTAAGAGAAATGCTGGTTATTATTCTCCCCTTGGGCCATCCTCCCCATAGAGGTGTGCACAATCATGGGTTTCCTGCTGTCTCTCTTCTGTCTCCATTTCAGTGTTCATAACCCACAATCCTTGGGCTGGAAGGTGAGTATCTAAGCCGAGTCTGGGCAGGTGAGATCCCTACGCAAACAGAGGGCTCCTTCAAGTTCGGCTGCCCGTACTATCCCTTTCCATTGCATGGTTTCCTGCCATTACATTGCTTACATGCCGCCCCTTTTTTTAATTTTTAAAAATCTTTTTAAATTTTTGAGAAAGAGTGAGAGCGTTAGCGGGGGATGGGCTGAGAGAGGGGGTGACAAAGGATCTGAAGCAGGCCCTGCGCTGACAGCAGAGTCCCAGATGCGGGGCTCAAACTCACGAACCATGAGATCATGACCTGAGTGGAAGTCTGAAGCCTAACCGACTGAGCCACCCAGGCGCCGCTACATCTTCCCCTTTCCTTAGTGTTCCTTTTATTATTTTTGTTCAACTAATGGTTGGACTAGAGTGTTACATTTTTATATGAAAGTTTGCTTAACTTATTTTCAATATTTCTGATGTTCTACTACATACATTTAAACACCTTTCCTCTTGGGTAGCATGTGGACTATAAACTACAGATTTTGTAAAGGAATACTTCCGTGTCCATTCATCGTTACATGTTTTTTAACTCCCATTTGATTTTCTCCTTAACCCAAGAGTTATTTAGTCACGTGTTTTTAATTTTTTTTTTAATGTATGACTTTGGTGGGTATTATTACTGATTCAGCTTGTGAACTCTTGCTGCCTTCGTATTCTTTAGGCATTAGAAGGCCAGCAGCCGCAGGGTTGGTGGGGGTGTCTGGGTGGCTCAGTCGATTATGCATTTGAGTCCAGCTCAGGTCATGTCTCACAGTTCCTGAGTTCAAGCCCCGTGTTGGGCTCTGTGCTGACAGCTCAGAATCTGGAGCCTGCTTTGGATTCTGTGTCTCCCTCTCTCTCTGCCCTTCCCCCACTTAACGCTCTGTCCCTTTCTCTTAAAAATAAATAAACATTAAAAAAGGTTTTTAAAAAAGAAGGCCAGTGGCCATTTGGTGGCTCTGTCTTCTCTCTGGATCTCCTGTCTCTATACTGCTATCTCTATAAATCATGCTAACTCTCTCAAAGTTTCTATAAGGTGCAGATAGGCTATACATGAAAGGATGTTTCATTATATATATTTTAAAAATTAATAACCACAGAGTACTTTCAGTAAACAATAGCAATAGGTACCCATTTAACTGATATTCTACCACAACAAACGAACTGTGTTCTTTTAATATGGTGAAAACTGATGGAAACTTAATCAAAATAAAAATATGCTAAATGAGAAAAATAAAAATCAGTATGTGTGTGTGTGTGTGTGTGTGTGTGTGTGTGTGATGCAACATCTTTGCAGATAAAGCATTTATCTTCACACACCAAATTAAAATTTGGCAATGTCGCCTAGTGGTTTAAGCAAGGGAAGTTTAATTATGTAACTGTTGTTATTTTTACAACCACATTTGGAAGTTCTCTGCTGATTATAAGATTGTCTTATCGTAATGATAGAACAGAGGTGACATCCTCCCCAACCGGGCCAGTTGTTTACTTATTTAAATATTTATCTTTTTCCCACAGGTACCAGAGACCAAGTCAGCAGTTGTGTTACTGTTAAAATTAAGAGAACATTATCACACTTACAACTGGGTCTTATCAAGTGGCCAGAAAGCACGGGTCTGCCCAGGTCTGGGAGTTTCCCAAAATTCAGAACTTTCAGTGCTAAAGTGGGGACAGTCCCAGGGCAGTCGGCTGCCCTAATTCTTTACCAAGAGTAAATGACAGCATTATCCTGGGCCGATCTTAGCAGCAGGCAGACTCGGCTAACCCATTGGCTTTGTGTGATTAAGGGCCACCAGAAAGACCATTCTGTCCTTCAAATGTCCCACAGACTCCAGTAGTCATTTCCACCTTCCTAAGTTCTTCCTTCACTCATTTTTCTTTTCAGCTGGAATTACACATCAAAGACCCAGGCATTATCTCTAAAGGCCTTGGCTGCAAAGCCCAAATCTGGAAAGGAAGATGTTTTTAGGACTCTCTTCTCATCTCACAGCCCAAGGAGCCCTTTGAAAAGCATTAAAATCCAGGGTGGTGTGGGTGGCACAAAATTAATTAGGCGTTTCCCTCTGTATCCTCAGCTTCCTCGCTTCTGCACCCTCCCCCAGGCCATCGGTACCCTCGTTCTATCTCTCCCTCTCGTATAACAAACCCTCTCCCAGAACTAGAGGTCGTGGTTGGATTTACACTACAGTGTAAGGTGTAGAAGAAGCTTTAGGCCTTCATAAAGTTTAAAGAGGACACATGCTTTTGAAGTGGGCAGAAAACCTCTGTTTGTCCTGAGTCAAAGAAAAGAGGCACAGAGGCGTCTGGGTGGCTCAGTCGGTTGAGCGTCCAACTTCAGCTCAGGTCATGATCTTGGCAGTTTGTCAGTTCAAGCCCCGTGTTGGGCTCTGTGCTGAGAGCCCAGAACCTGGAGCCTTCTTTGGATTCTGTGTCTCCCCCTCTCTCTGTTCCTCCCGTGCTCGTGCTCTGTCTCTCTTTGTCTCTCAATAATAAATAAACATTAAAAAAATTTTTTTAATTAAAAAAAAAGAAAAGAGGCACAAAGTAGGAAATTCCAGGAACAGGTATAAACAGCAGAAAATCTGCAATGGCCGCACAGTCACTTAGGCAAGAAATCTCCCCTGGCCCATGGTCACACAGAGTGCTGTGAAGCTCCTATAGGGAGCAAGCTTTCATCGGGGAGGTGAGAGAATCCATTCTTTCCACAAACATTTGTTGAGCACTTACCATGAGCCAGGCACACTGGAGTACTGAGATCAAGGGGACATCATTCCTACCCACAGGCCCCTCTGGTCCAGGTAGGAAGAGAGATGTGCAATAGGTGTGTGCTGTATAGACGCTTGCCTGAGGTGTGCTGGGAGCAGGAAGGGGGAGTCTTGGGTGACATACTCGGGGGAAGTTAGGGGGTGCAGAGACAGGCATGGTGAACATAGAACTTAGGCCCACAACACCTGAACTCAAAATATCTTCTCTGACTACTAAAGACCTCTAAACATAAAAATTGGAAGAAAAAAATATAAATTATGTAAAATATATAAATTTGAAGTATATTTAATAGTGTAAATAACTTATGCAATTGTAAAGAAACCACTAACTCAATAAAAACTACTTTTCTGGGGGAATAATGATTCAAAACCCCAAATAAAAGGAAGGCTTCAGCCTTTGTGGAAAATGGGCCTCTTTTTTTTCCTTTTAAGTTACTTGGCTTTTCTCTCTTTCTGTTTCATTTCCCAGAAACAAAAACTGTTTCCATTCCATTATTTCTACTTTCCAATTATATGACATACTAAGTGAATCATCTTTCATGCTTTGTCTCAAAATTAAAGTTTTCAACCAACATTCCCTTCTCCTGATTTTTATAAATCAGAAATGTAACTAATAGAGGTAAGCGGAGGGCCTAAGTTCATTATTATCTTTTCAACGGCAGAACTTGGCACCTTCTTCGAGAAGCACTCCACATTTTCAAGGAGATTATGGAGATGGATATATCTGACATTACCCACCTCCAAGGTATCAGTCTACGAACCAAGACTCTTCAAAGCTCAGCTGTGAATGGAAGTCTTAGGTTGCAAGAAGAATCACTCAGGAGAATTGGAGACCCTTCATCAAACCTCCTGGTTGGACACTCTCTTGGGATGTTTACTCAGATGATAACCCTAAGCACAAGGGGCTGATTAAACCAAGAAGAAGAATTCCTCATTAGGGAGAGGTGGAATGTGACGTCACCTTTGAAGTCCCTCCAAGGCTAAGATTCTATAAAAATACTCTTCGGGAAGTTTGTGAACCTTGATTTGACAGTTCTTGCCTTGTGCCAGTGAACTGTGCATTCTGAGCAAGTGCCCGCTTCCATCGGTTGTCCCGCCGGGAAACGACAGAGGGACCCAACTCTTAAACCTGGACTCCCCGCTACAGCTGTCAACCCAAACCAGAAATCAAAACAAAACTTAACACTGAGTGAGCATGTTTTGTATACAGGCTTGTAAACTAGGTCCTCGGTGATATTTTAGTAGTTGGCAACATTGAAAATTTTAAAACACCATGAAAATTTTTAAAAAAAATTTTTTTTAGTGTTTATTTATTTTGAGAGAGACAGATCGTGAGCAGAGGAGGGACAGAGAGAGAGGGAGACACAGAATCCGAAGCAGGCTCCAGGCTCTGAGCTGTCAGCACAGAGCCCGACGTAGGAATCCAACCCACTGATGGTGAGATTATGACCTGAGCCAAAGTCAGACGCCTAATCCACTGAACCACCCAGGAGACCCTAAAACACCATGAAAGTTAAAAAAAAAAATTACAAGAAGAAGATGTCACCAGAAAGTCTTGTACAGTGGTAAGAAGATGAAGAGATAGTTGGCAAGTCCTGAACTGTTAACAACTGCGTGTCCGGGAGCCAGCTATCCAGTATCACTAATCCTTTACCACATTTGTAATAGCTCTTTTCTCACACAGTCACTGTGAGGATCCAGTGAGGTGACCATGCTACATGCTGAGCAGGGCCTGGTACCGAGGAAGCTCAACTCTTCCATTTGACTCTCTGGACATCTCCTTTCTCTTCTCCACCTCCCTGTGTGCTGGCTTCTGCTTGGATTTGGTCACCTGAGAACACCGGGGAGGCAGAAGAGGGAAGATGAGGCATAGATTCTCTATCTCTCTACCTGGAGGGTTGTCACAGGGCTGCTGAGGTCCCTTGCCAGATGGCCTCAAGGCCAAGACAAGGTGACTGTGCCTGCCTTGGGTTGCCCTTGGCCATGGTTTCCTACACACTCCCGGTGGCCCGGTGAATAGTTCCTTTGTTGACATCTCCACACCGCCGGGGTGCACCATGGGATAAAGTAGCTGTACATAGCAGTTATGATTGTTTGGGGTTTTTTTTTTTGGAATAGAAGATTAAGCGCCAAACAAATTATAATACAGACACTGCAAAATACATACTGTAATGCAAATAAATTCCCCCACCCGCAGAAGGTGGTTGGGATACCTCAGACCGTTCCTTACTTCTCAGACCTTTTCATAGCACACCTCAGGAGTAGCTTTCTCTTTGGAAAAAACCTCCGGTCACTTAGTTTCCCCAATTTAGAAAATAACAATAACAAAAACAATGAGCAATTTTTAAGTGCACGTATGTCACAAACATTGATGTTGCTTACCTGAAACGTATTCACTGCCCATATTCAAATTTAGCCGGGTAGCCTGTGTTTTATTTGGCAACCCTACCAGTCATGGGAAGATTTGAACCCTTTCACTCATTGTTTCTTTAGTGCGTATTTATGAACACACTTGCCTTTAAAGTGGGGTGGGAAAGTCAGGTTTCAAGACGAACCAGTACTTTCCCGTGGAAAAATACGCTCACTACACACCTGAGTTCACAAGAGGGTACAGAGAGTCTGGGTCACATTCTATTCGTGATACGCCAGTTGTGTCTGCCCTTCCCTTCGTCATTTGCACGTGCCACCGCCGTACACACCGCTCCTGCCCGAGGAGACTAAGTAGACCAGCTCGTTGGGCCAGGAGGAGGACCACTGCCTGACAGTGACCACAGTTACCTGGTACAAAAAGGTGAGCTGAACCAATCAGACTTCTGGGACCTCCAGAGGATTTCAACTACGAGAATGAGGTCACTAGCAATGGCAGCTATGGGAACTGAAAAGATGCCCTGATAAGCCTTGTGCAAACTGAAGTTGTAAGAAGCAGAAGTTGAGGTAGAGGAAATACAGTCATCCAAAAAAGAAAGAACACAACTGCAGAGCAGAAATAAGCAGGCTTGTGAAGAATAGCTAGGCTCCGTTAATGAAGGAAAACCGTGGGAAAACCCCATTCACTCAAGGTCTGCAGAGCATGAGTGGGGGAGGGGCAGAGAGAGAGGGAGACACAGAATCTGAAGCAGCTCCAGGCTCTGAGCTGGCAGCACAGAGCCCGACGCAAGGCTCCAACTCACAAGCCTTGAGATCATGACCTGAGTAAAGTCGGATGCTTAACCAACTGAGCCACCCAGGCGCCCCTTTAATTCTTTTTTAATGTTTATTTATTTTTGAGAGAGAGACACACACACAGAGCATGAGTGGAGGAGGGGCAGAGAGAGGGAGACACAGAATCCCAAGCAGACCCCAGGCTCTGAGCTGTCAGCACACAGCCCAGTGTGGGGCTCAAACTCACGGACTGTGAGATCATGACCAGAGCCAAAGTCAGGTGCCCCCAAATAAAAATTTTTTTTAAGTTTTTTTTTTTCATTAATCTCTACACACAACCTGGGGCTCAAACTCATGTTCCCAAGATCAAGAGTCACATGCTTTTCTGAAACTGAGCCGGGCAGGGCACCCAGAATTTCACTCTAAATTAACTGTTGCTTGAAGCTGGCACATACAATGCTGTACTCTGCTTAACTGGCACATTCTACCTGGAGAACACATCATTCTAGAGCCTCAAAAAATTGGTAAACTTGTAATGTGCAGCAGTAGTGAATGAGAGCAATGTACGTGTAAAGATAGCATATAATCCAAAAGCAGTGATGGGAGAAAGAGAAGAGATTCAAACCACCTGAGCAAAGATTTGTGATAATAATTACTCAAAATGTGCCTAATATCAGCAAATTCATGATGCCATTTTAAGGACTCAATCATGGTGTCTGATCATGTCAATTTTGTAACAAAAAACATTAAGGGACAAACATTTACAGCAATAAATAAGGACATTTTATAAATAGAAGCCATAATAAATAATGATAAAAATAACAATGTTGAACTTATGTTCCAAATATAGCAATAAATACATAAAATAAAAATGTATAGAAATGAGGTAGAAACGTAACTATGATTAAGAGATTTTAATCCTCTGCTTTCAGAACCCTATCAAAAAGAACATTAATAAGGATACTACAGATCTTGATAATTTATTACATTGCTCAGTACCTCTTAATAAAGAGCTGCAGGGCCATTCCTCTCAGAGCTCATTGACAAGACAGAATTTCCTCTCCTGATGAACAGATACTCTTTTTTAGCCATGCAAAACTTTGAAACTATTTAAGAGAGGTTTTGAAATATAAAACCCATGTAGTTTCTATTTTGCTGAGGATGCTAGAAAGCACAGAGCCAGACTTTGCTCTTAATGATGTCGTTTCCTTAAGCCATGACGTTTCTATGTAGTGCTAGTTTTCTCCCTCTCTGCTTGGATTTCTGCCTTCTAACCTGTATTACTGCTGTTGATCTTCGTATACCTGTGCTTTTGTTCGAAACCACCTGAAATCCTTTTTTGAAAGTATATCATGGAAAACAAATCAGTACAAATGCAATCTGAACACGGCATCTAGTGAAATAGAAAAGTGGTACAGACCTGTTGGAAATTCTTGGCCATCCTTGGAAATGGGCTGTTTGAAGGCTGGACAGGACAGGCAGGCTTCCCTGGGCTGTGGCTTTTAAAGGACTCCTTATCATTTGCATAGACCAGCATTAAAATACATGGCCAATCCTGGTTGAGACGGAAGACCCTTTGGCTGACTGTCATACCATCTCTGCTGCTCCTGTTGGGATCTGTATCTCTGACAAGCCTTATGTGCGTGGCCTGTCTCTCTCCTGGTTCCTGGCTTGCTGTTCCCATGTTGGCTCCCCCAGCACTGATCTTTTTCCAACATTTACTGGCGTCCCTACTAAGAACCATTTTCACCTAGCAAATCCAGCAAGCTGGCTAATTCCTCCAAGAGCCAACACTTGACTGCTGCCCAGGTCTGATCAAGCCTGCCTTGGTCCTGGCACCGTGGGGGGCACCGTGAGGGTCACAGAGGATCAAGGGAATTCGAAACACATGCTTTCTTTCCAAGGCTCTCTATCAATATACAGTGCAGACTACAGAATGAGAAATAACCAGAGAAGCACCTTGTAATTATAAGAAAGTAGCAATTCCATATATTAGTTCTAGAAACTTGAAAAAGACAAAGACAGATGGAAATATTAATTACATCTCAAGAATCTATGCAACAAAAATTACAAAGTATCTTAATACCTTCAATATCTCTCCTCGAGTAAAAGCTCAGCCTTCCAAATTTCTTCTAAATATCTCATTCATCCACTCACCAGCTAGTTACTGGACATGTCCTGTGTGTCAGGTCTGGGTTGGGCACTGGAGACACAAGAGTGAAGAAGAGACAGTGAGCTTATCATTTAGTTGAAGGGAAATTCCGCTCACCGCACGAGTAAGCACGGGGTGCTGTGGGCACACAGACCGGCTGTCCCGCCTTCCTGGAGGAGGGGAGGCCTGAAGATGCAGATGGACAGGACTAGAAGCTGCCTCTCCCGGGGTGAGAGCAATGAATTAGAGGCAGTCTGGGTGGACACAAGATGAGTGCACAGGGGAGAGGATTTGATAAGGGGAGTGGATGAGAAGGAGGGGAGAGGCGTGGATAAGAGCAGGCTCTGCTTTCAGCAGAAGGTGGCACCTTCCCTGTGATAGGCAACACGGGACGAGCATGACGGGGAGGGAAGATGATGCACGGCGTCAGTTATGCACGTAAGGGGTAGAGCCCAGAAAGGAGGGAAAGAAAAAAAGAAAGGGAAAGGGGAAAGGGGGCGGGACTGAAGACTGATGACCCCAGGACTAACATCTAACTAACATCTCTGCTGACCACAGATGCTGGAGCAGAAGGTGAAGATGACCCTACACGCTTGCCCTCTCTCACTAGCTGTTGACTCTACAGCCTTACACCTACCAAGCCAGACTACATGGTTTATGTGCTGGAAGGATTCCATTTGCCTAGGTTAGAAGCAAGCTAAGTGTCTTGGAGAAAATTTTGGCAAAATCATCATCTTTTTTTTTTACATTTCCTTAGCTTAATGTCAAGTTAGCTAACATAGATGTATATAGTATAGTCTTGGCTTCAAGAGAGTCCCGTGATTCATCAATTACATGCAATACCCAATACTCATCCCAACAAGTGCCCTCTCAATGTCCATCCCCCATTTCCCCTGCTACCCCAATTCCCCACCCCCAGTAACCCTCAATTTGTTCTCTGTATTTTATTTTATTTATTTTTTAAAAATGTTTTTTATTTATTTCTAGGAGACAGAGAGAGAGAGACAGTGTGAGCAGGGGAGGGTCAGAGAGAGAGGGAGTCACAGACTGAAACAGGCTCCAGGCTCTGAGCTGGCAGTCAACACAGAGCCCGACGCGGGGCTCGAACCCACGAACCACGAGATCATGACCTAAGTGAAAGTCGGACGCTTAACCGACTAAGCCACCCAGGTGCCCCTGTTCTCTGTATTTTAAGAGTCTCTTATGGTTTGGCTGCTTCTCTATCTGTAACTTATTTTTCCTTCCCTTCCCCCATGGTCTTCTGTTAAGTTCTCAAATTCCACATATGAATGAAAATATATGATATCTTTCTTTCTCTGAATGACTTATTTCACTTAGCATAATACCCTCCAGTTTCACCCATGTTGTTGCAAATGGCAAGATTTTATTCTTTTTTATCATGGAGTAGTCGTCCATTGTACATATATATATATACCACATCTTCTTTACCCATTCGTCATTCAGTGGGCATTTGGGTTCTTTCCATNGTGAAAGTCGGACGCTTAACCGACTAAGCCACCCAGGTGCCCCTGTTCTCTGTATTTTAAGAGTCTCTTATGGTTTGGCTGCTTCTCTATCTGTAACTTATTTTTCCTTCCCTTCCCCCATGGTCTTCTGTTAAGTTCTCAAATTCCACATATGAATGAAAATATATGATATCTTTCTTTCTCTGAATGACTTATTTCACTTAGCATAATACCCTCCAGTTTCACCCATGTTGTTGCAAATGGCAAGATTTTATTCTTTTTTATCATGGAGTAGTCGTCCATTGTACATATATATATATACCACATCTTCTTTACCCATTCGTCATTCAGTGGGCATTTGGGTTCTTTCCATATTTAGCTATTGTTGATAGTGCTGCTATAAACATTGGGGTACATGTGCCCCTATGAATCAGCACTCCTGTATTCTTTGGATAAATTCTTAGTAGTGCTATTGCTGGGTCGTAGGGTATTCTATTTTTAATTCTTTGAGGAACCTCGACTCTGTTTTCCAGAGTGGCCAGACCAGTTTGCATTCCTGCCAACAGTGCAAGAGGGTTCCCCTTTCTCCACATCCTTGCCAACATCTGTTGTTTCCTTAGTGTTAATTTTAGCCACTTTGACTGGTGTAAAGTGGTATCTCAGTGTGGTTTTGATTTATATTTCCCTGATGATGAGCGATGTTAAGCATCTTTCCATGTGTCTGTTGGTCATCAGGATGTCTTCTTTGGAAAAATGTCTATTCATGTCTTCTGCCCATTTCTTCACTGGATTATTTGGTTTTCAGGCGTTGAGTTTGGTAAATTTTTTATAGATTTTGGATACTAACCCTTTATCTGATATGCAATTCGCAAAAACTTCTCCCATTCCATTGGTTGCCTTTTAGTTTTGTTGACTATTTCCTTTGCTGTACAGAAGTCTTTTATCTTGATAAAGTCCCAGTAGTTCATTTTTGCTTTTATTTCCCTTGCTTTCAAAGACGTGTTGAGTAAGAAGTTGCTGCAGCCAAGGTCAAAGAGGTTGTTGCCTGTTTTCTCCTGTAGGATTTTGATGGTTTCCTGTCTCATATTTTAGGTCTTTCATCCATTTTGATTTATTTTTGTGTGTGGTGTAAGAAAGTGGTCCAGTTTCATTCTTCTGATGTTGCTGTCCAGTTCTCCCAGCACCATCTGCTAAAGACACTGTCTTTTTTCCATTGGATATTCTTTCCTGCTTTGTTGAAGTTTAGTTGGCCATACATTTGTGGGGCCATTTCTGGGTCCTATTCCATTGGCCTCTATGTCTGTTTTTGTGCCAATACCATACTGTCTTGATGATCACAGCTTTATAGTAGAGGCTAAAGTCCCAGATTGTGATGCCTCCAGCTTTGGTTTTCTTTTTGAACATTACTTTGGCTATTCAGGGTCTTTTGTGGTTCCATATAAATTCTGGGATTGTTTGTTCTAGCTCTGTGAAGAATGCTTGTGCTATTTTGACTGGGATTGCATTGCATATGTAGATTGCTTTGGGTAGTATCAACATTTTAACAATATTTTTTCTTCCATTCTTGAACACGGAATCTTGTTCCACTTCTTTGTGTCTTCTTAATTTCTTTCATAAGTGTTCTATAGTTTTCAGCATAGAGATCTTTAACCTCTTTGGTTAGATTTATTCCTAGGTATTTCACGGCTCTTGGTGCAATTGTAAATGGGATCTATTCCTTGATACCTCTTTCTGTTGCTTCATTGTTGGTATGATTGCACAAAATCATCTTCCTGACCTACTTCCCTGGGGACCACAATTTTTCGAAAGGAGGAACAATAAAACCTTAGAAATAATTTAAAAAGAATGTTCTCTGAAAGCCCTACAGTTGCAGCCTAAAGGCCTCTTTTTCTCTGGTTCCCACTCAGCTTTCCAAAGGTAGGTGTAAGGTGCCTTCTTTCCAAGTTGAAGGCTCAGGTCCTCTCAGAGTAGCAGTATGTAGGTACCACATGACCAAGAGTCAAGCCAAAGCAGATTAATGAACCACAAATAGGCTGGATGAAGCAAACTACTGCCAACAGCTCAAGACAAACTGTTGGACTGAACTAAGCCAGAGTTTTACAGAAGAGAGAATGAACATTGATCCTCACTCCAAGTGCAGAGAAATACCTTCATGACCTTGGATGTAAACTTATCCTGATACATTTGATTCTTGGAGTAAAACTAGCTGGAGCATAAGACTGCTTACTCCTTGGAAGAGTCTGACAAATCACATAAGTGGAAAGACCAATCATATTTCTACTTTTGACCTGCTAACAACTGACTTAGGCAGTTGCAAGTAGGGTACCTAATCCAGAGCAACCAATGACCAACCAGAGTCTCTCTGTTAAAGGTCTCAGGAGAGATGATGGAATTTTTTTTAATGTTTATGATGATTTAGAATGTTTAATGTTAGATGTAAATGTTTAGATTTAGAATGTTTAAAGTTTAGATGATTTAAAATGTTTCAATGTTTAGAATGAATGGGCTAACCAAGAAGTTAAAAAGGAAATTAAAAAGTACATGGAAGCCAACAAAAATGATAATGCCACAGCCCCAAATCTCTGGGATACAGTAAAGGTCATCATAAGAGGGAAGTATATACCAATCCAGGCCTTCCTAAAGAAGGAAGAAAGGTCTCAGATACACAACCTAACCTTACACCTTAAAGAGCTGGAAAAAGAACAGCAAATAAAACCCCAAACCAGCAGAAGGCAGGAAATAATAAAGATTAGAGCAGAAATCAATGCTATCAAAGCAAAAAACAGTAAAGAGATCAATGAAACCAGAAGCTGGTTCTTTGAAAGAATTAACAAAATTGATAAACTCTTAGCTAGTTTGATCAAAAAGAAAAAGGATCCAAATAAACAAAATCAAGAATGAGGAGAGATCACAACCACACAGCAGAAATACAAACAATAATGAGAGAATATTAGAGCAATTATACGCCAATAAAATGGGAAATCTGTAAGAAATGGACAAATTTCTAAAAACATATAAACTACCAAAATTGAAACAGGAAGAAATAGAAAACTTAAAAGACCCACATCCAGTAAAGAAATCAAATTAGTGGGGCGCCTGGGTGGCTCAGTTGGTTAAGCGTCTGACTTTGGCTCAGGTCATGATCTCACGGTTTGTGGGTTCGAGCCCCGCATCGGGCTCTGTGCTGACAGCTAGCTCAGAGCCTGGAGCCTGCTTCAGATTCTGTATCTCCCTCTCTCTCTGACCCTCCCCTGCTCAAACCGTCTCTCTCTCTCATAAATAAATAAATTAAAATTTTTTTAAAAGATTAAAAAAATCAAATTAGTAATCAAAAATCTCCCAAAAAACAAGAAACCATGGCCAGGTGGCTTTCCAGGGGAACTCTACCAAACTTTTAAAGACGAATTAACACCTATTCTGAAGCTGTTCCAAAAAATAGAAATGGAAGGAAAACTTCCAAACTCTTTCTATGAAGCCAGCACTACCTTGATTCCAAAACCAGACAAAGACCCCACTAAAAAGGAGAACTATAGGGGCACCTGGGTGGCTCAGTTGGTTGAGCATCCAATTTTGGCTCAGGTCATGATCTCGCAGTTCGTGGGTTCAAGCCCTGCATCAGGCTCTGTGCTGACAGCTCGGAGCCTGGAGCCTGCTTCAGATTCTGTGTCTCCCTCTCTCTCTGCCCTTCCCCCACTAATTCTCTCTCTCTCTCTCTCTCTGTCTCTCAAAAATAAATAAAACATTAAAAAAAAGAATTATAGACCAATTTCCCTGATGAACATGGATGCAAAAATCCTCAACAAGATACTAGCCAAATGTATCCAACAATACCTTAAAAAAATTATTCACCACGACCAAGTGGGATTTATACCTGGGATTCAGGGCTGGTTCAATATCCGCAAAATAATCGATGTGATACATCACATCAATAAAAGAGAGGACAAGAACTACATGATCCTCTCATTAGTTGCAGAGAAACTATTTGACAAAATACAGCATCCTTTCTTGATAAAAACCCTCAAGAAAGTAGGGATAGAAGGATCATACCTCAGGATTATAAAAGCTATATATGAAAGACCCACTGCTAATATCATCCTCAATGGAGAAAAACAGAGCTTTCACCCTAAGATTAGGAACAAGACAGGGATGTCCACTCTCATTCAACAGTATTGGAAGTCTTAGCCTTAGCAATCAGACAACACAGAGAAATAAAAGTCACCCAAACAGGCCAGGAGGAGGTCAAACTTTCACTCTTCACAGATGACATGTGGACTTGTCATATGGAAAACCCAAAAGATTCCACCAAAAACCTGCTAGAACTGATCCATGAATTCAGCAAAATCACAGGATATAAAATCAACACACAGAAATTGGTTGCATTCCTATACACCAATAATGAAGCAACAGATAGAGAAACCAAGGAATCAATCCCATTTACAATTGCACCAAAAACTATAAAATACCTAGGAACAAATATAACCAAAGAGATTAAAAACCTATACACTGAAAACTATAGAAATCTTATGAAAGAACTGAAGAAGACACAAAGAAATGGAAAAATATTCCATGCTCCTGGATAGGAAGAATATTGGTAAAATGTCAATACTGCTCAAAGCAATCTACATATTCTATGCAATACTTATCAAAATAACACCAGCGTCCTTCACAGAGGTAGAACAAACAATCCCCAAATTTGAAAAGACCTCGAATAGCCAAAGCAACCTTGAAAAAGAAAACCAAACCTGGAGGTATTACAATCCCAGACTTCGAGTTGTATTACAAAGCTGTAATAATCAAGACAGTATGGTGCTGGGACAAAAACAGACACTCAGATCACTGGAACAGAATAGAGAACCCAGAAATAGATGCACAAACATATGGCCAATGAATCTTTGACAAAGCGGGAAAGGGTATCCAACAGAATAAAGACAATCTCTTTAGCAAATGGTGCTGGGAAAACTGAACAATGACATGCATAAAAGTGAACCTGGGCCACTTTCTTCCACCAAACACAAAAACAAACTCAAAATGGATGAAAGGCCTAAACATACGACAGGAAGCCATCAAAATCCTACAGGAGAAAACAGGCAAAAACCTCTTTGACCTCGATTGCAGCAACTTCTTACTCAACGGGTTTCTGGAGTCAAGGGAAACTAAAGCAAAAATGAACTATTGGGACCCCATCAAAATAAAAAGCTTCTGTAGAGTGAAGGAAACAATCAGCAAAACTAAAAGGCAATCAATGGAATGGGAGAAGATATTTGCAAATGACATATCAGACAAAGGGTTAGTATCCAAAATCTATAGAGAACTTATCAAATTCAACACCCCCTCCAAAAAAATAATCCAGTGAAGAAATGGGCAGAAGACATGAATAGACATTTTTCCAAAGAAGACATCCTGATGGCCAACAGACACATGAAAAGATGCTTAACATCACTCATCATCAGGGAAATACAAATCAAAACCACACTGAGATACAACCTCACACCTGCCAGAATGGCTAACATTAACAACTCAGGTAACAACAGATGTTGGTGAGGAAGTGGAGAAAGGGGAACCCTTTTGCACTGCTGGTGGGAATGCAAACTGGTGCAGCCACTCTGGAAAACAGTATGGAGGTTCCTCAAAAAATGAAAAATATAATCACCTTATGACCCAGGAACTTCACTACTAGCTATTTATTCAAGGGATACAGGAATTCTGTTTTGAAGGGGCACATGCACCCCAATGTTTACAGCAGCTCTATGAACAATAGCCAAAATATGGAAAGAGCCCAACTGTCCATCAACAGATGAATGGATAAAGAAGATGTGGTACATACACAATGGAATATTACTCAGCGATCAAAAAGAATGAAATCTTGCCATTTGCAGCTATGTGGATGGAACTAGAGGGTATTGTGCTATGCAAAGTTAGTCAGTCTGAGAAAGACAAATATCATCTGACTTCATTCATATGAGGACTTTAAGATGGAAAACAGATGAACATAAGAGGGAAGCAAATAATATAAAAACAGGGAGAGGGACCAAACATGAGACTCTTAAACACAGAGAACAAACAGAGGGTTGCTGGACGAGCTGTCCCTTAAGGGGCATTAAGGACTCCACTCCTGAAATCATTGTTGCACCATTTGCTAACTTGGATGTAAATTAAAAAATAAATAAATTATTAACAAAACCCATCAAAATAAAATAAAATAGTTCCTTGGCCACTAGAAGATTCAGATTGCAGAACTCTTTGATGAGTCAATGAATATCATTTCCTAGAAATTTTACAGATTGCATCTATGTAACAACTATCAGGTCTTGCACAGGCTTGGGCATGTGTCTGCATGATAGCAAGGGTTGAAGCTGTGTGCGTATGGCTGCTCAGAGTCTAGGGCAAGTCACAGGTGCCCTCTGATTTAGTTTTGACATAAAGAAAGTAGAGTTACGGCCCGCCAGCTTCTGACAAGTGTTTCTGTAGCTTGTTCCTAGCACTTCTTTGTGCAGTTAACCCAACAGAGAGAAAGAGTCTTTTCAAGATGAGCTTCCGGAGAGACCCTTCAGGTAATCACTTTCTCAGAGGAAGCGTCCTTTGCCATCTTTCCCTAAGAGCATATAATAATCTATTTTAAGGAAGCATAAAAGACAGCTCTCTTCCAAGGAACAGTGGCTTTTCAACACCTCTGGGGCAAGAGGCAGCGGAGGAGTAGATCGGACTCAGAAGGCCTTCATTTTTCCTGAGATTAGTCTTCTCACCTCAATGTCTGCAATAGCCTCCTCATTTGGGGCCCTTGGAGTTGCACTAGGCAGCAGCCCTGGCTGAATACTGTTGCTGTAAAAGAGAATCAAATCTGACTCTCAGCTTCTCAGAAGCCAGTGTAAAGAGGAAAGTTTAGTAAGAATTGTGTGCAGTTAGTTGAGACAAAGAACTGTAAGCATATCTGATGGGAAGGAGAGGTTTCTTGGTACTGAATTCTGAAAGTCCTTGCAGGGGACCCTACCCAGGAACACTGAGGGATTTGTTGGAGAATGTTTTTTAACAACTGCTGCCTTGTAAGTGCAATAGCTGAGATAAAATGGTTTTATCTTATGGTAACCACTTAAAAGTAGAACACATAATATTCTAATTTCATTCAATGAAGATTTTGTTCAGAGTTGACCTGAATTGGGTCAAGTTAGTGATCTTCCAGTGATTGAACTTGACTCAGAGATGGAATCTAAAATTAATAGAAGAATGTAGAGATGGTATGTCCTGTGCGTTATATTTCCTAAATTCATTTCTCAGGGGATTTTTTTTTTTCAATTTAAGTTCAAGTTAGATAACATGCAGTGTAATCTTGGTTTCAGGAATAGAATTTACTGATCATCAATTACATACAACACCCAGTGCCCATCCCAACAGGTGCCCTCCTCAATGCCCATCACCCATTTAACCCCCCACCCCCCCAGCAGCCCTCAGTTTGTTCTCTGTATTTAAGAGTCTCTTCTGGTTTGCCTTCCTCTCTGTTTTTATCTTATTTTTCCTTCCCTTCTCCTATGTTCATTGTGTTCTGTTTCTCAAATTCCACATATGAGTGAAATCATACGATATCTGTCTTTCTCTGACTTAATTTCACTTAGCATAATACACTCTAGTTCCATCCACATTGTTGCAAATGGCAAGATTTCATTCTTTTAACTCCTATTAAAATCCCCTTTGATTTGATGAAAAAGAATGAAATCAAAGGAGATTTTAATAGGAGCTATAAGGATCCAGATTATTCTCTCTAGCAAGATCTGGAGTGTTTATGGTATATACCAGAGGATCAGCAAAACCATAACCTATGGACCAAATCTGTCCCGCTTTATGGTTTTGTATGGCCCTTTTGGAAAGAATATTGTGTGTGGGGGGGTTTTTTTTTTTTCTAATGGCTGGAAAAAATCAAAAGAGGAGTCATATTTTGTGACATGTGAGAATAATATAAAATTCAAATTTTAGTGTTTATAAAGTTATATATATGTATATATAGAGAGAGAGAGAGGGAGAGAGAGAGCGCGAGTGGGAGAGAGGGCAGAAGGAGAGAGAGAAAGAATCTTAAGCAGGCATGACGTGAGCCAAAATCAAGAGTTGGTGGCTTAATCAACTGAGCCACCCAAGCACTCCGTCTATAAATAAAGTTTTATTGGAACACATTTACATTTTGTCTATGGATGCTTTCATCCTACAATAGCAGAGTAAAGTCGCTGTGGTCTGCAAAGCCTAAAATATTTACTATATGGCTCTTTACAGAAAAAATTTACCAACATCTGGGATTTACTGTTGATTGATGATAAACCACAAAGCCCTTGAGATCAGACAAATGAATTACAGGATTCTCTAGTGGGATCCAGTCTTGGATTATAGGCTCAGAATAATTTAGAAAGAGTCAGAATTTCCTTCAGGAAGTCTCATTTAATCTTTTAACCATTTAATGGTTGGCTTCCCTCCTATTTTTATAGATGAGAAAAAAGACCTCAGGTATTAAGAGGTGGCACAAACGGATTTCCAGGTATATTAGGTAAAACAAAAAGGTCTGTAGAATCCTCACTGGCAATGTTATAAAGATAAACAAACATAGAAGAAAATCCAAAAACTTACCAAATATGTAACCAAACATGAGAAAACACAGTGGGTACCTTTAATCTTACTGAAGATTGATCTTATGCCATAGACTTCAAAACTTGGTTGGTAACCAAGGAAAAAACAGAAGCAGAGCCCTAAGGAAAAGTAAGTGAACAATGTCATAAGAACTTGCAAATGAAGTAAGAAATGAGTAAGCAGCCCTGGAAAAAGTCACAGTCAAGATTTGTAGAGACAAGCAGGGCAGCCAGGACTTGTCATTATCCAGAGCATTGTGTTGAGTTGGAGAAATGAATAAGAGGCTTGGAGGTGGGATGTACCATTCATTGGCTGAGTGGAGAGAGACTTTTCCTCTCTTCTGAGGTGCCACAAAATCTGAGCAGACAAGTGGAACTCAACTGAAGACTGCACTCAGCACAAAGTAGCTATTTCCTCCCTCGCACCCACACCCTTCTTCTTGGTTTACAGTAAAGTGGATAGAAAGCAGCATGGTGCTCTTAAAAGGCATAGAATGGGAAAGATAATCTATTTCCGGTGAAGGTGGAAACAATAACGATTTGGATGGATGACATGAAAGAAATGTAAGAGGTAATGAGTTAGTACTGAAGAAAAACACAAAGAAATTAAGGAAGTTAAGGAAAAGTGATACCTAAGGAGAAAAATAAAGACAGTCCTCTCTAAGGGTAACAGGGACCTTTGCAAAAGCTGATGGACTAGAAATAAATATTCAGAAACATAATTCCAGAGGTTTTCCCTGAAATGAAGGCAGAACTGATTGGAAGTACCCACAGTGCTTTTTAAAT
Source organism: Crocuta crocuta (assembly GCF_008692635.1). Classification (NCBI taxonomy): domain Eukaryota; kingdom Metazoa; phylum Chordata; class Mammalia; order Carnivora; family Hyaenidae; genus Crocuta; species Crocuta crocuta. The sequence goes on along the minus strand of NW_027529428.1, from coordinate 16,299,681 downwards.
GAAGGTTTGTTTCCAAGTTAGTGAGCTTCATATATAAATAAAGAATATTTCAGGCACATAGAGAAAATAAGATCCCTACAACAGGGATAATTGATCAAATTAGTCTCAAAAAGCTCCTCAGCAATGTTAAGAGAAAAATACTTTCAAAGTTCTGAGGAAAAGGGAAATCCAGAAATATTATGGGCTACAAAATTGTTGTTTTTTTTAATGTTTTATTTATTTCTGAGAGAGAGACAGAGTGAGCAGGGGAGGGTCAGAGAGAGAGGGAGATACAGAATGTGAAACAGTCTCCAGACTCTGAGCTAGCTGTCAGCACAGAGCCCGACGCGGGGCTCGAACCCACAAACTGTGAGATCATGACCTGAGCCAAAGTCGGACGCCCAACCGATTGAGCCACCCAGGTGCCCCCAAAATTGTTGTTTAAACAGGCAGGTGTTATTTCTCAAAATTTTAGAGAACTCAGGTCACATAGAACCCATAAACCTCTTGGAAAAGTTACTTGCCTATATAATCCAGCCAATCAAATTCCACTCAGGAAGGGAAAAATCATGGTAAAAGGGCTAATGGTGATCACAGTAGTCTTTTAAATATTAAATTAAGACTGAACAACTGGGAGAATTAGACCTCATTCAGAATGCAAATGTTACAGTTCCTGGCAAGGTTCAAATACAGCAGCAACAAAAATCAGGAGGTAAATGCAAAGGGAGGTAGGAGCATATGTAAGAGTTCATATCTGTTTTCCTAACAAAGGATTCATCTGTACTGTTCAAAGTTAAGCTTCCTTCCTTCCTTCTTTCTTTGTTTCTTTCTTTATTTTTAATTTACATCCAAGTTAGTTACCATAGAGTGCAATAATTTCAGGAGTAGATTCCAGTGACTCCCTCCCCTGTGTAAAGCACCCAGTGCTCATCCCAACAAGTGGCCTCCTTAATGCCCCTTATCCATTTCACCCATCTCCCACCTAAAACCCCTCCAGCAACCCCAAGCATGTTTTCTTTTAAAAATTACCAACCTTTTTTTAAATTAAAAAACATTTTTTAATGTTTATTTATTTTGAGAGAAAGAGACAGAGAGAGAGAGAGCAAGCAGGCGAGGGGCAGAGAGGGAGGGAGGCACAGAATCTGAAGCAGTTTCCAGGCTCCAAGCTGTCAGCACAGAGCCCAACGTGGGGCTTAAACTCAGGAACTGTGAGATCATGACCTGAGCCAGAGTTGAGCGCTCAACCGATTGAGTCACCCAGGTGCCCTCCAAAAAGTTACCAACTGTTAATGACTTTCATAATTTCTTTTCTTAACCCTAGAAGGATAGGTTAGAAAATATCTCTTGTGGTTAAAAAAAAAACATTATTTGAAATCCATTGACCTCTTCTGTTTCTATTGCTTTTGTTCAACTACAATGAAATTTAAGGTATTATTTATACTGTGATTTTACATATAATTCAAGTAAAATTAAACAATACCATTATTTATAACACAGTCCTATGTGTAGGAAAGCCCCCAGGAACATAATATTTATCTGTTTCTATCCATTTCCATTCATCTGTGTACACAGAGAGAGAGAGATCTGGAAATAAGATCTGGAAATAATGCCACCCACATTTGGGGATATAGAACTTGGGGTGATTTATTGCTCTCTCCCCCTTCTTATAGTTTTATATCTCCTGAGGTTTTATGTATTGTTTTAGTCACTTTTAAAATTTATACACAGTAAAACTCACTCTCTTTGGTATATGGTTATTTGAATTTAGACAAATGCACAGTCAAGTAACTTCCACTAAAATCAAGCCATAGAACCATTCTATCACCCCAGCCTTGCCTTGTGCTGCCCATTTGTTTTCCACCCCTCTCTTCACTCCCTGCCCCTCAAACCACTAATCCCTTCTCTCCTCCTATAATTTGGGGCCTTTTCCGGAATGTCATACAAATGGAATAACACAATACACATAGCCTTTTGGGTCTGGCCTCTTTCACTTAGCATAATCCACTTGAGACTCCTCAATGGTACTCAATGTTGGCTGAATATTAAAATCACCTGTGGAGATTTAAAAATCCTGATGGTTAGACCAGAGGTTGAATTAAAATCATAGTGTTCAGGGAAGAGACCCAAGTGTCAGTATTTTTTTTTTTTTAATTTCTAGGAGAGAGAGAGAGACAGCGTGAGCAGGGGAGGGTCAGAGAGAGAGGGAGACACAGACTCTGAAATAGGCTCCAGGCTCTGAGCTGGCAGTCAGCACAGAGCCCGACGCGGGGCTCGAACCCAAGAACCGCGAGATCATGACCTAAGCGAAAGTCGGACGCTTAACCGACTAAGCCACCCAGGCGCCCCCCAAGTGTCAGTATTTTAAAGCTTCCTAGGTGATCCCATGGACCACTCAAGTTCCAAACTACTCCAAACCCCACAATTTTGTCAGTCTACTTTCAGCTTTCTCAAACCTGTCTCAGTGAGGTTCGCTCTCCTGGAGCTGGGTCACCGTTTGCTGGGGGCCAGGGGTGAGGGCTCGCTTGTGCACCGTAGGGGGTTGAACAGCACCCCTCGCTTCTACCCACCGGATGCCAGTAGCACACCCCCAGCCCAAATTGGGACAACCCAAAATGTCTCCAGACTTTGCCAAATGTCCCTTTGGGGGCAAAATCACACCTAGTTGAAAACTGCCGCTCTGCTGCAAACTGCAGAAACCAAACGTAACTCAGTGGAATTTAGATGCTCTTATAACATGCGGCAGTTTCTTCTGTGTTAATCCTCTCTGCTGATGTCTCCACCCCAACTTCATCAGACTAGGAAACTCTTACTTCCACTTTTGAGATCAAGTTCCCAACAACCAGCAGAGGGCACCTTTAAATATTGACTGAGGCTTCTAGTTTCTTCCGGGCTCCTGTGGAGTGGTGGTAGGATAGAGGGCACAGGCTGGCACAGCCCCTGTGCGTGAGACCAGGGCAGAGAAGGGAGGAAGACAGGACTGAGGACTAATGAATGATCCAAGGAAAGAAAAGAGAACAAAAGGGAGCCAGGGAGTTGGCCGGTCAAGCGATCAGAGAGGTGGGCCACTGAGAGTTCCAGAAACTAATGAGGATTCCTTGGAAGAGCCAAGGTCGCCTCCAGTTCCCTGGAAGCGGTATGGAGGGACACCTACCTAGACTTTCCTCCTTTCTCCCGGCCTAACCCAACTGCCCCATGTGCTCCTGCACATGACAAAGGCATGGACATCCTCTCCCCACCTGTGACCTTGTGAGGGAGCCTGAGATATTGCATTGCAATTGCCAGAGTGCATCACAATCTAAAACTGCTGTAATGTATTCCTCTCAGGGTGTGCCATGTGGCTCTCTGGAAGGTCTCAGGGTCCCGTGAGTCTTACCTCTTGGTTCCCGTCATGAAGGTTTTGTGAGCATACTCAGTAAATATCACTTAAGTTCTCTTAAGTTTTCTTAAGAGCCATGAACTCTTCTAAAAATAGGTCTTCCAAAGTCAGTTTTGATTACACACTCCTTCTCGCTTACCAGCAGCCTGGCTCTTCCCTCTGGCTCACTTCTTTCCTGAGGGCAGCAGATTGCAAACTCCTCTCACTGGGCTTGGTCTGATGGTTCAAGCGGTTCTAGCCTGACACCTGTCTAGACGTCTGCCAAGCCAGAGTGGGGTCCGTCTTACGAGGAGAACGGCCACCTAACAGAGCACCCTATTCTTTTGTAAATTTGTTTGTTTGCTTATCATGTATTTTACCTTTTTTAAAATAACACATATGCGGAGGAAACTTAAATGCACCTTATTAAGTGAAAGAAGCCAATTTGAAAAGCCTACATACTGTCTGTGTCCAACAATATGATATTCTAAAAAAGGACAAACTATGGAGATGATAAAAAGGTCCGTGGCTGCCAAGCATTAGAGAGGAAGGAGGGATGAGCAGGTGGGACATGGGATCTTTAGGGCAGCGAAACTTACTTTGTGTGATGCTAGAATGATGGATACGTGTCATTATACATTTGTCCAAACCCACAGGATGTACATCAAGAACAAATCCTGAGGTCCCTGGGGAGCTCAGTTGGTTGGGTGTCTGATTCTTGGTCTCAGCTCAGGTCATGATCTCCCAGGTCATGGGTTCAAACCTGGCATTGGGCTATGCACTGATGGTACAGAACCTGATTGGGATTCTCTCTCTCCCTCTCTCTGCCCCTCCCCCACTTTTGTGCATGCTCTCCCTCTCTCCCTCCCTCCCCTCTCTCTCTCAAAATAAATAAATAAGCTTAAAAAAATCCTGATGTAAACTCTGGAGTTTGGTTGATAATAATGTGTCAGTGTAGGTTCATCAATTGTAACAAATGTGCCCACTTCACTCTAAAGGGATGATAATGAGGAAGAGTGTGCATGAGTTAGGGCAGAGGGCCTATGACATTTCTGTCTCTTCTGCTCAATTGAGCTGTGAACCTATTACTTCTTTAAAAAGTAAATTCTATTTCTTTTTTTTAATGTTTATTTATTTATTTTGGAAGAGAGAGAGAGAGCACAAGTAGGGGAGGGGCACAGAGAGAGAGAGAGAGATAAAAACAGAATCCCAAGTAGGCTCCACACTCAGTGTTCAGCACTGAGCCCAATGTGGGGCTTGATCGCACAGNTGACCCTCCCCTGCTCACGCTGTCTCTCTCTCTCTCCTAGAAATAAATAAAAATTTTTAAAAAAATTAAATAATACATACTCAGTACACAAAAAATTGCGAAGTACAGAGGAGTAGAAAAAAAGAGGAAATAATCAAAGTTGATTTAATTTGAGGAACAAGAAAAATTTCTACCAGTCTGATATTCCATCATTCTAATTAAGTCACTTGCACCTTCTCTTGAAACATAATTCAAATATAATTACCTTTGAAGCAAAAGGTTTTAGACTTTAATCTAAATTACTCTTTGGAATACAAGTTAGGAACCTGGGCTGTAGAACCCAGCAAGCCTGCTGGGAGCGCTACGATTCTGGCATCTATGAGGTGTGTGACCTTGGGCAAGTTACTTAAGCTCTTTAGAAGCCAGTTTCCATCAGCTAAAAAATGGGGATGACAATAATAGAACTTAACTCAGAGTTGTTTTATGAGGATTAAATTAGATAATGCATATCAATTCTTTAGGAAACAATGTAGGGTACTTAGCAAGCATTTTGGATCCCTGTTTCTAAGGACTTTGTAATAACATCTTTTGAATATACACTGGGTTTTAGAAGTCCTAAACTTTTAATGAGTATTATGATTTTTGGAGTATCTCTATTTGCCAGTTTCAAAATACACTCAGTTCAGTATAAGGTCCCCAGAAAGCAAAATAAAATTTTCAAATAGGCCCTCTAGTCCAACACGCTTATTTTACAGATGAATACAATTGAGCCTAGAGAGATTAAGTGCCTGACCCAGTTGATCTCAGAGGTGGAATTCTTTAGAGAAAATATAGGAAGACTGGTTCCCTATCCATGTTCAAGCCAATTTCTTATTCCAAACATAGTTAATCCCAATTTAGCTTAAAAAACGTTTAATTTAAAAAACGTTACTTGTTTTGTAGATGACACATCTTGGTAGGTTATAAACTCTCAAGGCCATATGGGTCCAGGTTTGAAGGTTGTTTCTGTCTCTTAAAAAGTGAAAAAGACCATCGTGACCTAGGCATAGTACCTGGCATATAGCCAATGATTAACAGTGATTGATAATACACAGTTAATATTGTGACAATTACATTTTTTAGTGAGAATAGGGCAGAATACAATTATGCCCACTAGTGAACTATTTATGCCTAAAAGCTTCAAGACATTGGAGGCCAAATTTGCACTTTGAGACAAAAGCTGTGGAGAGACCTGAAAGACAGTGCACATGAATGATTATGTCATGTGAGAGGGATATGGATTAGAATTTATTAAGAGGTTGGAAGACAGTCTGAATCCACCCTGTGAGAACAAGCTGAGAGAGTTATATGCCCTAGCAGGACTGTGATTCGTTCAGATCCGAATTTACCCAGAACAGGAATTTAAACATTTGGGGCAATTTTTATCTTCTCCTGCCATTTTGTTTTCATCCAAGGTGAGCTAATGGATGAGGTTGCCACATCACACAAATTGAGCAGACTCCAATCAAGAACAACAGAATGGTTCACATGGAGACGACTAATGACTCTGATATAATGTTATATTTTAAGAAAATTCCAACTCAGTACAATTACATACAGATTTAACCAGTTTCCCCCTTGAAATTCCTACACACAAACTTTGCCCGTTTTGGTATCTGTGTTCTCACTTCACAGTAACTTTTTTCAAACCAAGACTTCAGATTGTCCTCTAGACATATGGCGGCAGGAGTCCATATGCTGCTTCAATGGGATTCGCAAGAAAACCTCTACCAAAACCAAACACCACAACAAATAAGATCTGGACCAGAGTGTTGCAAACACTTTCGACTTCAAAAGGTTACATTTACACGGGACTGGAGAGTCCCTCCCTTCATTTAAAATTAAACTTAGACTGTTGTCCCAACTTCCCACCTAATCTCATCTTTTTGGTGTCATGATGGGTCAGAGAGCAATGCTAAGGCTCAGAGTATATTTTAAAGGGAGAGTGATGACTTACCACTTAGTCTAGCACATGGTCTATCCTCCTTATATGAGGATTCTGACTTTACAAATTCACCTACTTGCTAAAATTAATTTGTAACCCTGAAACAAGAACTGGTTGCAGCTTTGGGGGTCATTTGTGGACATGCCCAGAACAGCAAAATAACAGAGTCATCTGACAGCACACGTTCACAGCTTGAGTATAAGAGCAATTCTCTACCTTCTCGTTTCACTGCTCAAACTGTAAAAGAGAGTCCTTTTCATGGCCCATTTCGTGCCATGTCTTTCACATCTTTTGTGCTTTTTCTTGGTGATTTTGCTGTTTAAATGACACCTGAGCATGATCCTGAAGTGCTGTCTAGTGTCCCTGAGCTCAAGAAAACTGTGATGTGCTTTATGGAGAAAATATATGTGTTAAATAAGCTTCATTAAGGAATGAATTATAATGCTGTTGGCCATGAGCTCAATGTTAATAAAGGCAATCATACACACACACACACACACACACACACACACACACACACACACAAAGTAAGGTATCTTTAAACAAAAGCACACATAAAACTAGGCTATGTATTGATCAATTGATGAAAATGTTGTGACCAGTGACTTGCAAGAACCTAACCCTGTATTTTCCCTAGAAGCAATGGTTCAGTATTTGCTAATGCAGTGTTCACAGCAACGTTACAGAACATACTTGGTGCGAGTAAGGAGAGTCAGCTGTCTCTCAAGGGTAGAGATCCCCAAAGATAAGCTAGTAGTTGGATCAATCATGCTATGCCTTGATCTGAGATATCAATGACACACCTCCTAATTCTTGGCCCATAGGCTGCCACTTAGTAACAGTAGAGGTGATTTACCCAGGAAGGTTGCCTGGCAATGTGGCCTTGGAGACATAGAAGGGGCAAAAGGGAAACACTCTTTCCATTCTATGTTGTCTGAGGCTTTGAAGAACTTGCTAAATCAGAAGTCTGTCTCCTAGAAGTATCAAGTCAGCAAACGGGTACTTAGAAAGTTCAAAGCTATGTCAAAAAAAAAATAAAGTCCAGCAAGCATAAGCAAATACATAAATTCTAGGTTATGAAGTTATGAGAAAATTTTTTGATACAGTTCTTTAATTTCTATTAAAAATGCATTGGGTGTCTGGGTGGCTCAGTCGGTTAAGCGTCCAACTTTGGCTCAGGTCATGATCTCATGATTGGTGAGTTTGAGCCCTGTGTCAAGCTCTGTGCTGACAACTCAGAGCCAGGAGCCTGCTTCAGATTTGGGGTCTCCTTCTGTCTCTGCCCCACCCCCATTCACGCTGTCTGTATCTCTCTCTCTCTCAAAAATAAATAAACATTTTAAAATGCATTATAATCACAGTCTGAAAAAAGGGGACTTTATCAAGGTTTCAGTTCTCCATATGACAATCTTTGGATTATTTTAGTTCTTGGGAAATATGACTTGAAAGCCCTCATTTGCCTTTTGGAGCTTGGCATGTCAATTGCAGTTTGATTTGTAGACATCCCCAAGACTACCCAGGTTTAATTTACTTGGACTTTGTATAAGATAACAAGATGGCAGCTCAAGTTCTTATATTCTGTTGTCACAAAAGGGACATGAGGGCCTTCTCAAACCAGATTGCATGAGTAGGGGCATAGCTCTGACATCAGGCTGTCAATGGGAAGCTGCATTGGCTATGGGTGTGGGTCTAACTGNCATTAAAAAAAAAAAAAAAAAAAAAAGGTATGTGTGTGGGAGTGGGGGTTATTACCAGCAATATCAGTCAAGGAAGGGGCACACAGGTAGGGAAGAATTATCCAAGTGAGCACAAGTGAGTCGATAGATAGTAGATGGCCTCAAATGGAAGGCTTTGTTGGTGCAAACGTTACCATATTGAAATGATTTGTATTTGGTCTTCTTTCCAGTATGTTTCTCAATTTGCCTTGCAGATACTTGGGCCAGCCAAAAATGACATCTTATTCTGCCTTTGAGAAGAATCTCAAATATTTTAACAACCATTTTCAGCTGCTTTCTATCACATCCTGACTAACAGGCCAGCTGAAAGTCTGAGCTGAAGCACCAGGAGCAACACCAGTCACAGCGCAAAAAGAGGAAAGATGCTCGGGTTTCTGGTTAATTTCATCATGGTACATTCAGACGATGCTATGCAGCCTTTAAAAAGAAGGAGAGTGGCTGGGGCACCTGGATGGCTCAGTCAATTGAGTGTCCAACTCTTAATTTCCGCTCAGTTCATGATCCCAGAGTCGTGGGATTGAGCCCCACATTCGGCTCTGTGCTGAGCATGGAGCTTGCTTGAGATTCTCTCTCTCTCTCTCTCTCTCTGTCTCTCTCCCCCCCCACTCATTCTCTCTCTCTCTCTCTCTCTTAAATAGATAGATACATAGATGGATAGATAGATAGATAGATAGATAGATAGATAGATAGATAGATAGATAAAAAGAATGGTAGACATCTATGTGTGTTACTATGGGATGTCATGTTAATAATTGTGCGTGTGCCACACCCCCTCAGCCCTGACCGCAGGTGCCGCCCTGGTGGACAGTTCCCACGCATGATGAAGGCTTCTCAATGCAAGTGCCCGCTGCCGTCTCTTAGATTCTCTACCCCAGGATTTGCTCCAAAGCTGAGGAGCTTTCTCAGGGCTCTCAGCGTGGACTGCAAGTACAAGGGAATCAACCATTTAGGAAACCCTCAGCAAATGGGGCTGCCTCCCATCCTTTGGAGGGACAATTCTGAGGTGCATTCTACATTATTTCTTAGGGTCTCCGTGACATTGGTCCCTAAGCCCCACTGCACTATACAACTTAGTGATTCTGCCTTTTTTTTTTTTCCTTTGGTTTTCTTTCCTTCCCTATATTACTCTCCTGAATATTTCATTCCAACATCTTGGAATTGCTATAAAGAAAAGAAAAGGTATAAATACAACTACCAGCCCCCCAGGTCCTTTACTCAAATTCTGCTTTTGGGCAAACCCAATTAAGAGGATATCCATTCAAGGGAAGCATGAACTAAGCTGCATAATTAGATGTATGGTAGTTCCTATTTGTACAAAAACAAACAAAACAAAACACCCACAACAAAACTATAAGTGATGTGTATGTATGTTCATATATACCTAGAAATAAAAGCTACTGAAGGAATCATACCACAGGTGGTGGTTTCCATGTTCTTGAAACATCTAACTTCCCCTTTAAGCTGTGAGCTATACTGTAGAAAAAAGAGTAACCACACAGAAATACAACTACTTGTTTTTAAAACATAGCGGGTGATCATCCCAACCCAAACCATCTTCAGAGAATTAACATACAATAAAATGAACAAACGTGAAGTCTCAGTTTGATGAGTTTTGACAAACATATACGCATATATTCACCATCCAAAATAAGATTAGATCATTTCTGTGCAAGTTCCTCATGCTCCCTTTCAGTCAACTGCCCTCCCCACTCCTAAAAACCACTATCTGATTTCTATCATCAGATTACTTTCCCCTATGTTAAATTTCATGTAAACAAAGCTGTAGAGTATGCACTGTATCAAGTCTCTTTTGCTTCACATAACGCATTTGAGATCTCCCCATGTGTGGATACGACAAGATTGGCTTTTCCCTTATCTTTTTGAAGGGTATTTAGGTTGTTTCCAGTTTGAGGCTAGTATATATAAAGCTGCTATAAATATTCTTTTTTTTTTAAGTAGCCTTTATGCCCAGCAAGGAGCTCAATACAGGGTTTAGACTTATGACCCTGAGATCAAGACCTGAGCTGGGATCAAGAGTCAGACATTTAACCAACCAAGATACCCAGGTTCCCCAAATGCTGTAAATATTCTGGTTCAGGTCCTTGTATGAACATACACGTTCATTTCTTTTCAGCAAATACCTTGGAGTGGATTTGTTAGAACTTAGGGTAGGTGTATAACTTTATAAGAAGCTGATAGACAATTTTCCAAAATGGCTGTACCATTTTACACCAAATAACAAAAGCTCCAGTTCCTCTATATCTTTGCCAGAATTTTCTGTTGTCTGTCTTTTTGCTTTAAACTGTTCTAATGAGTTTTCATGTGCATTTTACCCTGATAACTAATGACATTTGAGTCTCTTTTTCATCTAGCCATTCTTGTACCTCTTTTGAAAGGTCTGACTAAGACTTTTCCCATTTTTAATTGGGTCATTGTTCTCATTGTAAATTTCTAGGAGTTCTTTACATATTCTGGATATAAGCCTTGTCAGAGATATATGATGCAAACATTTCCCCTCAACCTATGGTTTATTTATTCATCTTCTTAATGCTACTTTTTGATGAGCAGAAATTTTTATTTTGATAAAGCCCAATATATCATTTTTTTAATTTTATGATATGAAAATATCCTCCACATTCTTTCAGAGCATTTGTTTAGGTCAGTGAGTTATCCATCCATTTATATCTATTCAGGCTATCCATCTAGTTTATGTATAAAAAGCTTGTTCTAGGTGAACCTGGGTGGATCAGTTGGTTAGTCATCTGACTCTTGGTTTCAGGTCAGATCATGATCTCACAGTTTGTGAGTTTGAGCCCCACATTTAGTATTCTTCCTCTCTCTCTCTCTCTCTCTCTCTCCTCCCCTGCTGATGCTCTCTCTCTCTCAAAGTAAATTAAAAAAAAAACAAAAACAAAAAGAAGCTTGCTCTAGCTCATGCACCTTGGTGATTCCCATCAGGACATGGTCAGGCTGCTGAAAGGTACATGGAGCACACTTAAATACACCAGTCATACCGGCCTGGGATGAGCCAGGGGACACACCTACACATGTGAGCAACTTCAGGCAAGATCAGCTAAGCTCAACCTTAATCAGCTAAACTGTACACACTCCTGGGCTAAATAATGAACGCTATGAGATTTTGTCATTATTTGTTCTGAAACACAATTGTTGTGTCAAGAGAGAATTGATAAGTAAATTGATACCTAGAGGTGTAATACAGCTGTAACAAACCCTAATTCATGGCATTTGGTTGGCCTTGAGACTAGGCAGTGAATGCAGGCTGGAAAAATGGTCAGGAAATTATTAGGAAAGGCTTGAAAAATGGTGACCCATGTTTTTCAGCAGAAAAATATTTGGTAAAAGCATAGCCTGCAATAACTTGGAAGACACAAAATGTGCCAAACGAACACTTGGACATGAGCAAAGATTTCCAGGAAGAATGCTGACGGTATCATTTGGTTCTTACTACCTACTGCATAAGCCACCTCAAGAAAAAGAACTCAGAAAAGAATGGGTCAGTTTGCAGGCAGAATTTTCACAGAAAATAGAGGGCCAGAATTTGCCAAGTTGGAAAATAAAACTATTTCTTAAACCAGCATCTCAAGGCAGTAGAGTTCTCAAATTAAGGTGTGGCCACCAGATACAGACCAAATTAAGAGTGCAGGTGTGAGCCCTTTGTTGCAACATCTGGAAGATTTTGCATAGGACAGAATAGACCCACCTCGTGGGACAAAAAGGCTTCTGGGACTCACAGCAGCCTGGCATTTCCAAAATGGCACTGATTCAGTCCAAAGAGAGAGGGAGGTTCCGCGAAAATTGGGGGGATATTTTTTCAGCACGTGAAATTAAGTCAAAATTAACAACAAAATTTGTTGTTTTAATTTTTTAATGTTTTTTTTTATTTTTGAGGAGAGAGAGACAAAGCAGGGGAGGGGCAGAGAGAAAGGGAGACACAGAATCTGAAGCAGGCTCCAGGCTCTGAGCTGTCAGCACAGAGCCTGACGTGGGGCTTGAACTCAAAAGCCATGAGATCACGACCCGAGCCGAAGTTAGTTGCATAAACAACTGAGCCACTCAGGCGTCCCACTTAAGTCAAAATTTGTACAAAACTCACAAATCATGGAGATAGCTATAATGGCAGAAGTAGCCGGCCCAAACTAAGAGGGACAGGAACTGTTCCAAATGTAAAAAGGCCTCTAGGCTTCCAACCTTCTCCAGAAAGGAAGCAGGCAGAGAAAGTTGCTCAGGGGGCATACTCTCTAATGCCATCTTCACAAGAGGTCAAGGAGATGTCAGAAGGCAGAGCCAACAACAGTGGAGAATAGAATGACAAATCTGTCCCAGGTAGCAGAACTAGGGTCTAATTAGAAACGTTTTCCACCCTCAGACTGCAGGAATCTGACAATATTTGCCCAGCAGAATTTCAGAACTACAGGGACATCCCATTCCTCCACTTTGGGAATGGGAACGTTTCTTGTATTTATATTGTCCCTGTTTCACCACTGCATGTGAAGTGCGTGGGAGCAGATAACTTGGTTTTTAGTCTTTAAGTCTCTACATCAAGAAGGATCACATCAGGGGGCACCTGGGTGGCTCAGTCAGTTGAGTGTCCGACTTTGGCTCAGGTCATGATCTCACAGTTCGGGGATTCAAGCCCCACATCGGGCTCTGTGCTGACGGCTCCGAGCCTGGAGCCTGCTTCAGATTCTGTGTCTCCCTCTCTCTTTGCCTCTCCCCTATTCACACTCTGTCTCTCTCTCTCAAAAATAAATAAACATTAAAAAAAATTTTTTTAAAAATCACATCCAGTGTTGTAAATCATGAGAACCTGGATTTTAAGCCTGCGTCTATAACTGGATGAGAATTTGGTGTCCTGGGATGGGCTTCCCATATTTTACATGTGGGAAATATTTGACTAATTTTGGCTGGAGGAAAAATTGGAATCTTGTAAAAAGCACCCTGATTGTTTATCCTCCCTTATCCACACCCTTTGCCTTATAACTGGGTACAGCCCACTCACAGAGTCCAAAAACAGTAAAGTGAATTGATTTGGCAATGAGATATTAACAAATGTGACACAAGCAAAGGCTTGAATTTGCTTGCATGTTTAGGTTTGCTCCTCCTCCTCAACCTTGGCTCACTTGAGTTACCCTAGTAATTCCAAGAACCCCAAATGAGACCATCCTAGATGAACCAAGAGCCAGCCAACTCCTACAAATGTGAGCATGTCCAGCCTAATCAGCAGGGGCATCTAGTCAACTTGCAGTTATCATGGATGTGGAAGCATGCCCAGGAAAGATCAGGTGGACCCCGTCCAGGTCTGTGGAACTCCACAGATTCCGAGCTAAGTACAGATTTATTGTTGTATCAGTCCGCTAGGATTCTGTAATGGCTATGCGCTGTACTGGGGCAAAAGATAACTGATACAATTTGATGGAAAATTCAGGAGTAACTGGCAACTTTCTAAACTGAAATATATACAGCCATTTACTTTAAGGGACATTTATTTCCCTTCTTATCACTTCTTATTCTCAGAAAAAGGCTAATTTAGCTTATATAATTAAGTTACATGTGGTGGAGGCTATAAAGGTTTGGACAATTCTAGAACAAGTCAGCATTTTGCATCAGTTTTTCTGGTACTTGGGGCTATATTTAATTCTACCTTGGGTATATATTAGAAAGGCAGAGTTTGGCTTTTAACTATACTGTGGTCATGTATGACATTTTACTAATATGACTGGTAATTTATAGACTCTTGTTCAGGAAAAGGAATCACCTCGGATTGAGTATGAATCCAAGGTCTTAAGAGAACTTCTCTGTCTTTGTTCAACTTCTTGCCTCTAACTCAAGAGATCAACATCATCATCATCATCATCATCATCATCGTCGTTGTCGTCGTCATCATCGTCTACCACAACAACTCCCTACGTGTTAGCCTATAAGAGGTCTCTGCTAAGCACTTTACATATGAATCTTAACTAGTCCTTGCAAAAGCTGTATGAGGCAGGCATTATAATCCTCATTTTATGAATAAGAAAATTGAAGTTCCATTCCCCACCCTCCCCCTCAACATCACCAATTCAAATTCTTCCTCATGCTTCCTCGCCTCAGTCTATATTTCTGCTATGCAGTCATCTCTGAGCCCCACTTTGAGTTTGGTGCCACCTTTAAATTCCTGTGGTAGCTTCTGCATTTGACTATGACACCCATTGCGTTGTAAGGAGTAAAAATGCATTGTAAAGTCTGGGTGATGTCTTTCTACGTCTAATGGCTGCTCCAGACTCAAATCTCCTAGGGAGCACAGACCACGTCGCGCTATGCACGGATCCTGGTACGAAGTAGGTGCACTAGATGGGTGGGACAACTTTGCTGAAAAGGAAAGAGATGAGATGGAGAGCGAGGAGGCTCAGAGCAGGCACACACACATGCACCAAATCACAAAATCCATGAGGTACCTACTAAACCTCTGGCCTGATAAAAGAGTTTACAAACAACTGATTGATGACCTTTGCCTCTCGCTGCACAGCAGGGATCTCCAGAGGTGGACCACCTCGGACCAGAGACCTTGGTCCCTGTGCCTCACCTGGCTGGGAAACACTTAGACTTTATCAGAGAGAGTCTCTCTTGGTACCCTGGCCACCACCTGCATCCCCAGAGAGAGGAGGGACACTACACTTATCTAAAGAGATCCCCTTCACTGCATTTTGTAACTTCAAAAGCTTTTAATTAGATTAAAAGTGGACAGGGGCACCTGGGTGGCTCAGTCAGTGGAGCGTCTGACTTCAGCCTAGGTCATGATGTTGCCATTCCCGAGTTCAAGCCCTGCCATCGGGCTCTGTGCTGACAGCTCAGAGCCTGGAGCCTATTTCAGATTCTGTGTCTCCCTCTCTCTCTCTGCCCCTTCCCCACTCTCACTCTGTCTGTATCTCTCAAAAATAAACATTAAGGGGCGCCTGGGTGGTCTAGTCGGTTAAGCGTCCGACTTTCCCTTAGGTCATGATCTCGCGGTTCGTGGGATCGAGCCCCGTGTCGGGCTCTGTGCTGACTGCCAGCTCAGAGCCTGGAGCCTGTTTCAGTCTGTGACTCCCTCTCTCTCTGACCCTCCCCTGCTCACGCTGTCTCTCTCTCTCTCTCTCCTAGAAATAAAAAACATTAAAAAATAAATAAAATAAATAAACATTAAAAATTTTTTTAATAAAAAAGTGGACAGATTGTCCGTTTGCCACTAAAAAGGGGAAGGAATATGAATCCTGATTCTGTGCCAGGCACTGCCCTACATGTTTTTACTTCACTTAAAGACAAGTATTGCTACACTTCCTTGGAGGAAAAGCTGACTTTATTAATTGTAGAGAAAAGGACTATTTTCAAATTTCTTGTTAAGCCTTCCTCTGGCGTGGCATTTTGTGAAACAGCTTGTTGAGACCAATTTATAACAATGATGGTTCATTGGACACTAATTCCTTCTCTGACTTCACCCTCATACTCAGGTTGGTTTTAGATACAGTTCTGACATTTTCCTATTTACACGCATTTTTACATATTTTTAAAATTGATATATTCTGTGCCAATTTTCTCTGAATCTAAGTTAGAGATACCTTTCCTTTGTATTTTAATTTGAGAAAAGAGAGTTTTAGGCATTACATTTAAAAATAAATTTGAAATGACTTTTTTGGATACATATCTGCAAACCATTTTATTTCTCCTAGTTGAATTTCTCAAGTCCAAATTCATTTGGAACTGACTGCGCTTCCCAGATTGAAGTATTTCCCAACACCTCACTGGTCCTTCAGGGTTTGTTTTTTCCTGTAATCTTAGGTACTAGGTAATTTTCTCTTTGAGTTACCAAATTGGTGTGAGAAAGTTCAGGGTCATAAGTATATTACGATCTAGCTAACTCCATTGGCTAATGGGATCCAAAGTTACCTTGACTCTTCCTTTTGCAACAGGAATCCACCTGATGTTAGACAAGATCAATGACAATTTGGTGGAAAGTTAGCCAAGAATATCTTCTGTTCTTTTCCTTAACTTCTCCCCTGGATTTCTACCTTTTAACTATTTAACAGACATGTAAAATCCTATGTGTCATGTTGGAGGGGGGTGGTAATAGCCAAACAAATATACCAAATTCATTGTCCCTCCACCCAGATACAAGAACTATAAAAATTTAAACTCTGGCAATTCACAGGAATGGAGGTTAAACAGGGACAGATATCTGATGTCATCAATTTTCTTCCAACACAACACAAGAAAAGTCATCTTATCAAAAAATATATCAAGAGAACAAATGAACGTTTATTTATGTTTTCAGAAACTTTTAGTAAGATTCTCTATCAAAAGCCATTTTTCAAACGTAGCACTTAGAATTCTCAAGCAAGTTACATCAGGGATAATGAACCGATATTAAACATGAGATGAGTAAGTGAAATGGTTCTCTTATTATGGAAAGTAGGGAAGTTTTGGAGTACCTGGGTGGCTCAGTTGGTTGAGCATCTGACTCCTGATTTCAGCTCAGGTCATTACCCCAGGGTTGTGGGATGGAGACTTACGCTGGGCTCCGCACTGAGCATGGAGCCTGCTTAGGATTCTCTCTCTTCCTGCCCCTCTGCCCCTCTCCTACTTAACACATGTGAACTCTATCTCTCTCTCTCTAAAAAAAAAAAAAAAGGTGGAAAAGTTTCAATATGAGCTATATCCTACAGATCAATACCAGAATTGATTACTTAACATTTTACATATTAATTATATATAGCTCTTCCTAGTGATAAGTGCTAATTGGATGGGGGCACACTGCAGAAAGTGCTCTCAAAGCTATGAATTCGAGTACGCTTAGAAGATGGTGGCCTCAAAGCTATCGACTATAGCCTCATAAAAAAAGAATCTGCCTCTATGATTCTTAAAAACTTCAGCTAGATTTTTGTTTCTCAGGACAAAGAGAATAATACAAAAAAAAAAAAACAAAAAAAGAAAGAAAAAAAAGAAAGAAAGAGAGACTATTATTAGATGTTTTCATAAAGTACTGAAAATACAGCAGAGAGTATAACCTTCCTTTTTCACAAAAATATGGTGCACTTGCCTGAACAGGAAGTTCTCCACAGCTGGATTCTAATGCCATCTGCGTTCAAATCCTGCCTCTGCCACTTACAAGCTATATGACCCTGCAGGGCCCTCTGAAGCTAATAAGAAATCTGCCTCAGAGGGAGATAATACACGTTAAGCTTTATACGTAGGAGCTTTGTAGTAAATATTAATGAACATTATTTTATAGCTTCCTGGCTGTAGGGGAGAGAACGTGGAGCTATACTCATAGTTCAGAAAAAGGCAATGAAGCAGATGCCCAGAGAGAAAAAGGAACTAGTAGAAGATTCCAAGGGAAGAGGTTGAAACAAACTCAAAAATCTGCGTCTGTTCCGTGTCACCTGGAAGGCGAGACAGGAAAGCAGAACAAGAAATGTAATTGCAGAAACGGATGAGCTAAGGGGCTTGGAACTTCCAGCTGGAAACGGAAAGCAGAGATCAAGGATGATGGTAAGAGAATGGCAAGTCACATCTTAGGAGCCCAAGTCAAGTAGTTAGGACTTAAATCTAGGAGAAGGCACATGGACAGCTTCTCGGAAGGAAAATAGCGCCTCTAAGGCAGTTCAACGCTTATTGCTGTTGAAAACACCAAACTCTGCTAGCTCTGAGGTCCTAACAATCTTTACTGAGGCATTTCATTTCACTGAGATGACATAGTTGGGCCTAAAAACATTAGGGAAAAAACCCAACCAAAATGATTCATGGAAAAATGATTAGAGGGGGCGCCAGGGTGGCTCAGTCAGTTAAGCGTCCGACTTCGGCTCAGGTCATGATTTCACGGTTCGTGTGTTTAAGCCCCGCGTCAGGCTCTGTGCTGACAGCTCAGAGCCTGGCGCCTGTTTCAGATTCTGTGTCTTCCTCTCTCTCCGCCCCTCCCCCACTCGTGCTCTGTCTCTCTCTGTCTCAAAAATTAAAAACTATAAAAACGATTAGACATCTTCAGTCTGTATAACAGATGAGAAAAATATAGCCATGTGGGATATCTACAAACAAGGTAAATAAAGTTATTTCCCAAATTGAGGATTTTCATATTTTGTACATCAGACTTCTCAAACTTCCTGTGATGCAGGGCCAGATTTTGTTTATCTGTCTGATGCTTTGTTTTTCTAATCAATTCTGGACGATGGTGTAGTCTGGCCATGTGACTAGTAGGGAGCTCACCCTACATGAGAGTCACCAAGGGAATTCAGTAACTGCGACAGTTGTCTCTCTGCTGTTCAAAAAGAAGAGTCCGCTGATCACATGCTTGATGGCTCTGAAACGTCACTTGTTAAATAAAATGTTCTAAATGCTCATCCCAGTTTTCCATGTTTGCCTGTTGAAGACCTGTAACAAATGGCTAACAGACCAGCAACAGTCTGTAGACCAACATGTGAATAAGCCCTACGGAGCATTTTAAGTCAAACAATTGGGTCAGGTAGTAAGAGATTGGAACATTTTGATAATTTAGATGCATTTTGACCTCCAATTCAATAGGGCCTGTGCTTCTTCTCACTCCCAATATCCCATTAGAATGATGGAAGAAATCTGAACAGAAAAATAACTTCAAGGCATACATGGGATAGGAGAGTGTTGCCAGGTTTTCTGAAGAGCAAAAAAATATCGGAAGGATAAAGCAGATTGACAGTGTGAAGCACTAAACCTAGAATATAAAAGACACACTCCACCCCCTCAAAAACATGAGTTTCCCAAAAGAACGCTGGAATGACTCAAGATTAGAGATTACAGGTTGGGAGAGGACGAGTGGACTCTTCCTGAGCCACCGGCGTGGAAATTTATTAGCAGTGCTGTAGGGAATAGTGGCGATTGCCTCCCAGCACTCATTGCCCCTCCTTCCTGACGGAACCACAGTTCTGTCTCCTGCCTCTCCTGTAAGGAGTGTGTGCCCCTGGGAAGACAAATCCTCTCAGCTTCAAGAGTGGGAAACACTGCTCTGAGTGTAAATCTAATTAATTAATGACAAGAGACAAATCTCCCTTGCAGAAGAATTCACAATAAATTGCGTCCATACTCCACCCTCAGAAAGGTTGAGCACAATCCCCTACTCCTTAAGTGTGGCCCGCACACATAGTGGCTTACTTCCAAATGGAAAGGGCGATAAAAGAATCACTTTACAGCTGAGAACGCTGACACATACGACCTCAGCCAGCTGGACCAGGCTAACGTCAGCAGTGGGAAATGATGTCGATAACGGACACGCGTGATATGATGTCCCGGGAATGACACTAAATCTTCGTGGTCCTCCTGCCTGAAACCCATAACCCCAGGTTGATTATGAAAA
This sequence comes from Crocuta crocuta, assembly GCF_008692635.1. NCBI lineage: Eukaryota > Metazoa > Chordata > Mammalia > Carnivora > Hyaenidae > Crocuta > Crocuta crocuta. Next base: position 16,280,022 of record NW_027529428.1, on the reverse strand, counting down.
GAGCATCAGATGGGCATCCAGGTGGCTCTCGGTTAAGCTTTCGACTTTGGATCAGGTCATAATCTCACAGTTCATAGGTTCCAGCCCAGCATCAGGCGCTGTGCTGACAGCTCAGAGCCTGGAGCCTGCTTCAGATTCTGTGTCTCCCTCTCTCTCTCTGCCCCTCCCCAACTTGTGCTCTGTCTCCCTCTCTCTCAAAAATAACATTAAAAAATGTTAAAAAGGGGGCGCCTGGGTGGCTCAGTCGGTTAAGTGGCCGACTTCGGCTCAGGTCATTATCTCACCGTTTGTGGGTTCGAGCCCCACGTCGGGCTCTGTGCTGACAGCTCAGAGTCTGGAGCCTGTTTCAGATTCTGTGTCTCCCTCTCTCTCTGACCCTCCCCTGTTGACGCTGTCTCTCTCTCTCTCTCTC
>NW_027529428.1:16264176-16277918 GCF_008692635.1 Crocuta crocuta | reverse complement strand
AAAAAAAAAAAACAAAAAAAGAAAGAAAAAAAAGAAAGAAAGAGAGACTATTATTAGATGTTTTCATAAAGTACTGAAAATACAGCAGAGAGTATAACCTTCCTTTTTCACAAAAATATGGTGCACTTGCCTGAACAGGAAGTTCTCCACAGCTGGATTCTAATGCCATCTGCGTTCAAATCCTGCCTCTGCCACTTACAAGCTATATGACCCTGCAGGGCCCTCTGAAGCTAATAAGAAATCTGCCTCAGAGGGAGATAATACACGTTAAGCTTTATACGTAGGAGCTTTGTAGTAAATATTAATGAACATTATTTTATAGCTTCCTGGCTGTAGGGGAGAGAACGTGGAGCTATACTCATAGTTCAGAAAAAGGCAATGAAGCAGATGCCCAGAGAGAAAAAGGAACTAGTAGAAGATTCCAAGGGAAGAGGTTGAAACAAACTCAAAAATCTGCGTCTGTTCCGTGTCACCTGGAAGGCGAGACAGGAAAGCAGAACAAGAAATGTAATTGCAGAAACGGATGAGCTAAGGGGCTTGGAACTTCCAGCTGGAAACGGAAAGCAGAGATCAAGGATGATGGTAAGAGAATGGCAAGTCACATCTTAGGAGCCCAAGTCAAGTAGTTAGGACTTAAATCTAGGAGAAGGCACATGGACAGCTTCTCGGAAGGAAAATAGCGCCTCTAAGGCAGTTCAACGCTTATTGCTATTGAAAACACCAAACTCTGCTAGCTCTGAGGTCCTAACAATCTTTACTGAGGCATTTCATTTCACTGAGATGACATAGTTGGGCCTAAAAACATTAGGGAAAAAACCCAACCAAAATGATTCATGGAAAAATGATTAGAGGGGGCGCCAGGGTGGCTCAGTCAGTTAAGCGTCCGACTTCGGCTCAGGTCATGATTTCACGGTTCGTGTGTTTAAGCCCCGCGTCAGGCTCTGTGCTGACAGCTCAGAGCCTGGAGCCTGTTTCAGATTCTGTGTCTTCCTCTCTCTCCGCCCCTCCCCCACTCGTGCTCTGTCTCTCTCTGTCTCAAAAATTAAAAACTATAAAAACGATTAGACATCTTCAGTCTGTATAACAGATGAGAAAAATATAGCCATGTGGGATATCTACAAACAAGGTAAATAAAGTTATTTCCCAAATTGAGGATTTTCATATTTTGTACATCAGACTTCTCAAACTTCCTGTGATGCAGGGCCAGATTTTGTTTATCTGTCTGATGCTTTGTTTTTCTAATCAATTCTGGACGATGGTGTAGTCTGGCCATGTGACTAGTAGGGAGCTCACCCTACATGAGAGTCACCAAGGGAATTCAGTAACTGCGACAGTTGTCTCTCTGCTGTTCAAAAAGAAGAGTCCGCTGATCACATGCTTGATGGCTCTGAAACGTCACTTGTTAAATAAAATGTTCTAAATGCTCATCCCAGTTTTCCATGTTTGCCTGTTGAAGACCTGTAACAAATGGCTAACAGACCAGCAACAGTCTGTAGACCAACATGTGAATAAGCCCTACGGAGCATTTTAAGTCAAACAATTGGGTCAGGTAGTAAGAGATTGGAACATTTTGATAATTTAGATGCATTTTGACCTCCAATTCAATAGGGCCTGTGCTTCTTCTCACTCCCAATATCCCATTAGAATGATGGAAGAAATCTGAACAGAAAAATAACTTCAAGGCATACATGGGATAGGAGAGTGTTGCCAGGTTTTCTGAAGAGCAAAAAAATATCGGAAGGATAAAGCAGATTGACAGTGTGAAGCACTAAACCTAGAATATAAAAGACACACTCCACCCCCTCAAAAACATGAGTTTCCCAAAAGAACGCTGGAATGACTCAAGATTAGAGATTACAGGTTGGGAGAGGACGAGTGGACTCTTCCTGAGCCACCGGCGTGGAAATTTATTAGCAGTGCTGTAGGGAATAGTGGCGATTGCCTCCCAGCACTCATTGCCCCTCCTTCCTGACGGAACCACAGTTCTGTCTCCTGCCTCTCCTGTAAGGAGTGTGTGCCCCTGGGAAGACAAATCCTCTCAGCTTCAAGAGTGGGAAACACTGCTCTGAGTGTAAATCTAATTAATTAATGACAAGAGACAAATCTCCCTTGCAGAAGAATTCACAATAAATTGCGTCCATACTCCACCCTCAGAAAGGTTGAGCACAATCCCCTACTCCTTAAGTGTGGCCCGCACACATAGTGGCTTACTTCCAAATGGAAAGGGCGATAAAAGAATCACTTTACAGCTGAGAACGCTGACACATACGACCTCAGCCAGCTGGACCAGGCTAACGTCAGCAGTGGGAAATGATGTCGATAACGGACACGCGTGATATGATGTCCCGGGAATGACACTAAATCTTCGTGGTCCTCCTGCCTGAAACCCATAACCCCAGGTTGATTATGAAAAGAGCATCAGATGGGCATCCAGGTGGCTCTCGGTTAAGCTTTCGACTTTGGATCAGGTCATAATCTCACAGTTCATAGGTTCCAGCCCAGCATCAGGCGCTGTGCTGACAGCTCAGAGCCTGGAGCCTGCTTCAGATTCTGTGTCTCCCTCTCTCTCTCTGCCCCTCCCCAACTTGTGCTCTGTCTCCCTCTCTCTCAAAAATAACATTAAAAAATGTTAAAAAGGGGGCGCCTGGGTGGCTCAGTCGGTTAAGTGGCCGACTTCGGCTCAGGTCATTATCTCACCGTTTGTGGGTTCGAGCCCCACGTCGGGCTCTGTGCTGACAGCTCAGAGTCTGGAGCCTGTTTCAGATTCTGTGTCTCCCTCTCTCTCTGACCCTCCCCTGTTGACGCTGTCTCTNTAATACGGACTGGTTAATACGGACTTTACTTAATCATGATGTATCAATAATGGTTCATTAATTGTAACAAATGTACCTTACTAATGTAAGATGTTAATAATAGGGGAAACTAAAATATATATATATATTTCCATATATGTATATATATATATACACACACACACTAGAGGAAACTAGGTGGAGAGTACATGGAATTTCTGTACCTTCCTTGTGATCTGTTTGTAAATCTAGAACTGTTGTAAAAAAATTATTGAAAATTAAAAAAATGTTTTATAGCTATACAGTTAGAAAATTTAAATATCCTTCTAAATAACTTTTGGGCAAGAGAGAAAATGGAAAAAAATTACAAACAATTTAGAAACATATTAAGATACATGCATTATACCTAAGAAATTCTGCTATATGGATAAAGCAATATGCAGAGGAAAATTAAAACTTACAGCCTTACAAGGAAAAACATAAACTTTTGGGACTTCATCAAAATAAAAAGCTTCTGCAAAGTGAAGGAAACAATCAATGAAACTAAAAGGCATCCTTTGGAATGGGAGAAGGTATTTGCCAATGACATATCTGATAAAGGTTTAGCATCCAAAATACGTAAAACTCAACACCCAAAAAGCAAATAATTCAGTTAAAAAATGGGCAGAAGACTTGAGTGGACTTTTTTCCAAAGAAGACATGCAGATGGCCAACAGACACACAAAAAGACGCTCAACACTCACCATCAGGGAAACACAGATCAAAACTACACTGGGAACAACACTTGGGTGGCTCAGGCAGTTAAGCATCCAGCTCTTGATCTCAGCTCAGAGCTTGATCTCAGAGTCATGAATTAAAGCCCTGCACTGGGCTCTGCTCTAGGCATGAAGCCTACTTAAAAAATTAAAGACAAAACAAAACAAAACCAGGGGCACCTGGGTGGCTCAGTCAGTTAGGTGGCTGACTTCGGCTCAGATCATGATCTTGCAGTTTGTGGGTTCAAGTCCCACGTCGGGCCCTGTGCTGACGGCTCAGAGCCTGGAACCTGCTTCAGATTCTGTGTCTTCCTCTCTCTCTGCCCCTCCTTTGCTCACGCTCTGTCTCTGTCTCTCAAAAAATTAATAAATGTTAGAAAAATTTTAAGTTAAAAATAGAACTACTCTATGATCCAGCAACTGCATTACTAGGTATTTACCCAAAGGATAAAAGAAAGCTGAAGGGATACATGTACCCCATGTTTACAGCAGCATTATCAACAACAGCTAAGTTGTGGAAAGAGCCCAAATGTCCACTGATTGATGAATGGATAAAGAAGATGTGGTTGGTGTGTGTGCGTGTGTGTGTGTGTGTGTGTAACGGAATATTACTCAGCCATCAGAAGAATGAAATCTTGCCATTTGCAACAATGTGGATGGAGCTAGAGAGTATTATGCTAAGTGAAATAAGTCAGTCACAGAAAGACAAATATATTATTTCACGCATATGTGAAACTTATGAAACAGAACAAATGAACATGGGGAGGGGGAAAGAGATGCAAACCAAGAAACAGACTATTAACTATAGAGATCAAAGTGAAGGTTACTGGAGGGGAGGTAGTGGGGGGTGGGCTATATAGGTGACAGGGATTAAGGACGGCACTTGTGATGAGCACTGGGCTTGTATGTAAGTGATGAATCACTAAATTCTATACCACAAACCAATATTCACTGCACGTTAACTAACTGGAATTTAAATTAAAAACCAGAGGGAAAAGTTACAGCCTTTAATGTATGTTTTAGAAAGGAATTAAGTTTGGAATAAATTAACCACAGAATTGAAGAAAAAAAACAATAATAGAAAGTAATATATAAAACAAGTAAAATTAGGGGCACCTGTGTGGCTCAGCTGCTTAAGCATCAGACTCTTGATTTCAGCTCTGGTCACGATCTCACAGTTCATGGGTTTGAGCCCCACATCAGGCTCTGCGCTGACAGTGTGGAGCCTGGTTGGGATTCTGTCTCCCTCTCTCTGCACCTTCCCTGCTCTCTCTCTCTAAATAAACATTTAAAAATTTAATAAGTAAAAAAACATAAAATAAAAAGTAATATGAAGAATATAAGTGAAAGAAAAAAGGAAATAAAAAATCTGTAAAATCACCAAAGTCCATGTTCTTAAGAACCAAAAGTATAGGCAACTATAATTTTTAAAAGAATGGGCGCCAAAAAAAATCCCATATGGGGAATGAGAAAGGAGATTTAACCGCAAATAAGAAGAGATCTTTGAAATTATAAGACAATCTCTGTATTATCTCTACCTATAAATTTGAAAATTTGGGAAGTTTATTGCTCAAGACTGCTTTAGATGCAAATGACAGGCACTTACTTCAAACCGGCTGGAGCAAAAAACATACTATACTCACACATCCACCTAAGAGGCCCACAGCGTGGTGCTGGCTACGCCCGTGGCTGGAGAAATCTCTCTCCCACTACATCCCTCCGCTCAGCTTCTCTTTCAGCTCATGGAGGCTCTCTTCGTGGGTCAAAGAAAAATGACCACAAAATCTCATCCTCCTCATTTACTTTTTTTTTTTTAACATTTACTTATCTTTGAGAGAGAGATTGAGAGACAGAGCACAAGTGGGGAAGGGGCAGGGAGGGGGGAGGTACAGAATCCCAAGCAGCCTCCGGATTTGAGCCGTCAGCACAGAACCCATCATGGGGCTCGAACTCACGAACCGCAATATCATGACCTGAGCTGAAGTCGGATGCTCAACGGACTGAGCCTCGCAGACGCCCCTCCTAGTTTAAAGACCAAAGTAGAAAAAGGAAAATGTCCCCCACCCCCACCCCCCGCGAGGTCCATGTATCAGTCTAGGGGGAAGTTTCTGATTGGCTTTTGCGTCCACCCCCGTGATTAAGTGGTGACCACACACCTAGATTTACATTCATTCTGGGACCTCTGCGAATGCAAGGACAGTCTCCTCAAGGTCATGAGGGTGTGAAGCAAGCAGCAGCTCCGACGGCTGCCACGACAGAAATCTGACTTATCAAAGTGGGCTCAAGACGAGTTAGGAAATCTGAACGGGCCACTGACTGCAACCTAAACTGNTTTTTTTTTTTTAACATTTACTTATCTTTGAGAGAGAGATTGAGAGACAGAGCACAAGTGGGGAAGGGGCAGGGAGGGGGGAGGTACAGAATCCCAAGCAGCCTCCGGATTTGAGCCGTCAGCACAGAACCCATCGTGGGGCTCGAACTCACGAACCGCAATATCGTGACCTGAGCTGAAGTCGGATGCTCAACGGACTGAGCCACGCAGACGCCCCTCCTAGTTTAAAGACCAAAGTAGAAAAAGGAAAATGTCCCCCACCCCCACCCCCCGCGAGGTCCATGTATCAGTCTAGGGGGAAGTTTCTGATTGGCTTTTGCGTCCACCCCCGTGATTAAGTGGTGACCACACACCTAGATTTACATTCATTCTGGGACCTCTGCGAATGCAAGGACAGTCTCCTCAAGGTCATGAGGGTGTGAAGCAAGCAGCAGCTCCGACGGCTGCCACGACAGAAATCTGACTTATCAAAGTGGGCTCAAGACGAGTTAGGAAATCTGAACGGGCCACTGACTGCAACCTAAACTGCAAAGTTGTCAGTGAATCTACTACCCACAGAAGACCTCAGTCCCACGGCTCCCCGGCGGCGCTGAGCAGGCTTGAGACTCTCTCCTGCTCTCTCCGCCCCTCCCCTGCTTGTGCACGCATGCGCGCTCTCTCAAAATAAATAAAAAAAACAAAACTTAAAAAGAATAGATAATTCCTGAATTATTTACATTGCTGCAGATCATCGAAAAAAAGAAAGCTAGATATAAAAATTCTTCGTAAGATGTCAGCAAACTGAATTCAGCAAAGTATCAAGAGAACAATATAACAGAACCAAAGGACAGTTATCCTAATATACTTTGAATGGATTTCAGTATAATTCACCACACGAACAGATTAAGGGAGCAGAACCATTTGATCGTTTCAAAAATTTCCAGCTTGTTGTTATTAAAGTCAACACTCATACATGAGGTTTTAGAAATTTCTCAGTAAGTTAGAAAAAGAGTGACATTTCCCTAATTTGGTAAACAAAAGAAAGTAAACCTCATATTCACGAGAAGAATTTCTTCTAGAGAAATGGGAAAATGTACTCTGTCATCACTCTTATTAAACATAGTTCATTTAATAAAGAAAGAAAAAGAAAATATTTTAGAGAAAAAAATGGATATTAATGACAAATATCTAACTTTAAAAAATCTAAGAGAATCAACTGAAAAAGCATTGGCACTAATAAAATAATGACATACCGAGATTCAAGATAGATAATACAAAAATCATTCGTTTTCCTACACTAGCAGTAACCAATACAAATATAAAATAAAATCAATGCTCAGGACTCAGGATTGGCCACCAAAACAAATAATACAAAAATACGTGTTTGGTGAGAATTACGATTTGAAATGGCGCCATATGAACCACTACTAACCTCACCACCACCACCACCAATATGTCTTCCCCTCCCCACCCCTTTACATTGTTGCCAAACGACATTGTGAATTAGCTTATTAGATTCTTACTCTCTTTGCTAGGGAGAGATCCCTAACAGCATACGGAGTACACTCCACCTCTATTTAATTGTACTGTTATTTTTTGTATCAAAATTATTTGTGCGCATATCTTATTCCCCTTATTAGATGAGCAGTGACTCTGTACTCCCTCCACCCCGTGTCTTGGGCACAGCGGGTCTGACTGAGCACAGGCAGGGGTGTGGGTAAGGGACAAAGAGATCATTAAAGGTGGGCAAACACAAGTGAGATCAGCCTCTCTCAGCCTGCCTTTTCCATGGGAGAATCATCATTATCCGAATTCCTTACATTTCAAAATGGTAGAAATTCTAAAGCAGGGTATGCAATATTTAGGAAACTTTTAGTGAAAAGACAAGGAAATATTTTCATATAAAACAGCCAAAGTTGTACAGGGCATTCCTGAATTTTTGCAGACTTGATTCTTTTTGTTTTTTAAGTTTGTTTGTTTGTTTGTTTATTGAGAGAGAGCATGCATGAGTAGAGAGTGGCAGAGAGAGAGGAGAGAGAAGCCCAAGTGGAGAGTGGCAGAGAGAGAAGGAGAGAGAAGCTCGAGCAGGCTCCAAGCTGTCAGCATAGAGCCTGATGCGAGGCTCGAACTCACAAACCAAGAGATCATAACCTGAGCCGAAATCAAGAGTTGGACATTTAACCAGCTGAGCCCCGGAGGCGCCCCACAGCCTTGATTGTTAATTCTTCCGTTCCCTTTCTTCACAAATTCTCCTGATACCCCTTGCCTTTTCTTTGGCCTCATCTCTGCTTTGCTTTTCTTCTTTTCTGTTTTCCTCCCCTCCTTCCTTCCCTCTCTCCTAAGACTAGAAGGTCCTCTTTTCTCTTCATGAAGCCTGGTGCAGGGGGAGGGGGAGGAGGCCTCAGGCTTCATGTCAAACTCAGCATGTCCCCTGTGGTGTGGCATTGAAGGTCACAAGTGGTCAAAGAGTGGACCTTTAGGAACTAAATGAAACTGGGTTAAGATTAGGCTCCACATTTATAATCTCTGTGTTAAGTGTTCTCAGGAAATGAGGACGATAAGAGCAGCTCCTATAGAGTATTCCTGAATGGAGTAACTGAGACCTTGTTTGCATGATGCCTAAAGTAGGCACTCGAATAACGTCTATTACGGAACTATGGCTGAGACACAGGGGAGGGAGTAGAAAGGCCACGCTCCTCCCCTCTGGCCTCAAATCATACGGATGGAGAGGGGAGAAGATGGGGACGCAAAAACAAGGGCAAAGCAATACACTAAATCTTCAATCTTAATCTCCAGTGGAGCTGCCGGATCTAAATCAAACACATCGACATGATGGTTTTGATTTCATATATCAGATTTTAGTTTATTCCAAAGATCTTGTCTAAGCAACTACTTTGTGTATTTGAAAGAAAAACGGTCTTAGAGCGAACTGCCAGTGAAACTGACAAACCCAGATGGTTCACTGACTTCTCAAGAGAAGCAGACGTGCTGGCTGCTGACGGCTTTCCTTCCCTGGCTCGCTCCAAGAGCAATACAGTTTTGAATTCTCAGAAGGTAAAGAATGTCCTGGTAAACAAAGCAAATCTCCCCCAAATTCACAGGGGGTATGGTGGTTAAGGGGGCAAGGGCAGTTTTATCTAATTGGAAACTTTTCCAAATATTTGAGTTTTCTGCATAAGAAATATACCTCTTGTAGATCGTTTATTCCTAATGGTAAGTAATTGCAGCTCACATAGAAAGCATCTTCAGTGCAGGTGGACACATTTTGTTCAGAACACCTGCTCATTGTATCATTATTGCTAGACTTATAATCATTCCTCTGATTTAAAGAAGGGGTACTTGGGTGGCTCAGTCAGTTAAAGCGTCGGACTTCAGCTCAGGTCATGATCTCATGGTTTGTGGGTTCAAGCTCCATGTCAGGCTCTGTGCTGACAGCTTGGAGCCTGCTTCAGATTCTGTGTTTCNTAAATAAGGGGGTGGGGGGGGCGTGTCTGGGTGGCTCAGTTGGTTGGGAGACTGACTCTTAATTTCAGCTCAGGTTATGATCTCACATTAAGCCCAGCATCAGGCTCCACACTGGGCATGGAGCCTGCTTAGGGTTCTCTCTCCCTCTCCCTCTGCCCCTCCCCAACTCATGCTAAATGAATGAATATTAATTAATTAATTTTTAAAAAGGGAGTGGGGAGCAAGTTGTACCATAATCCTCTAAGAAACTGCCTCATTTTCCTGTGTCATCGTTCAGCCTTGGCCATATCCACTTTCAGTGCTGCTGAATCTACTGCTCTCTTTGGTAATAAAGGAAAGAACACATTCTGGTCACTGCTAAGAACATATGTGATCAGTCTTCCTGTTGGTATGAGTCATAACAGAGAAGAATTTGATGATTTGCAAGAAGAAACCACAGTCCACTACCAAGCACTCCAACCTTTCAGGCCACAGAAGAATGGAATTAATAACAAATTTGACTCAAAACTTTTCTTTGAGCACCTACTGTATACTAGCACTGCTCTAGGACTTGTGAGTACACTTAAAAAAAAAAATACAGGATAGGGGCACCTGGGTGGCTCAGTCGGTTAAGCATCAACTTTGGCTCAGGTCATGATCTCACAGTTCATGGGTTTGAGCCCTGCTTCAGGCTGGGTGCTGACAGCTCAGAGCCTGGAGCCTGCTTAGGATTCTGTCTTCCTCTCTGTCTCTCTCTTGCTCTCGCTCTCTCAAAAATACATAAACATTGGGGCGCCTGGGTCGATCAGTCAGTTGAGTGTCCAACTTTGGCTCAGGTCATGGTCTCATCATTAGTGAGTTTGAGCCCCACATCAGGCTCTGTGCTGACGGCTCCGAGCCTGGAGCCTGCTTTGGATTCTGTGTCTCCCTCTCGGTCTGTCCCTCTCCCATTCATGCTCTGTCTCTCTCAAAAGTAAATAAACATTTAAAAAATAAAGATAAACAAACATTTAAAAAATTGTTTTAAATATAGGATATAGTGTCTGACCTTAAGGAGTATTTAACCTGAAATTTTCTTTATAAGAAAATCAGTATTCTTTTCATAGGTCCTATAATATTGACTTTAAAAAGCTGTACAAATTGCTCACCTTCCTTCACCTTTAGAACAAGGATAAACAAAAACACCCAAACCTCATCAGCTCCAAGCCTCTCACTTTCTTGACCACGGGAAGCCTAATCTTTCAGAATCTCTCCTTCCAAGTCGTTTCCGCAGCTTGCAAAAGTGCCTACATGCATCCACAAACCCTGAGCTGCAGACTCAGGGGGGTAAAAGGCTTCAGCAAAATTGCCCGAGCCTCAGAGTTAAGTGGTTAGTCCAGCAAACTTTTTCACCTGCCACCTTATTAACAGTTTAAGCACTGACAGTTCACCCAGAGGCCACACCATCTGGTCAATGCTAGATATCTAATCACCCAAAACTGACCTTGAAAATGAGAGGCGGTTAGGAACTTCCACAGTAAAGTTGCTCAGGCGCCATATTGCTCTGGACAGCTCACTCACAGGTTGGAGAGCGCTATCTTCCTTTGGGCCCTTACTCACCACCCCGTTGGTAAGGTCAGGACAGATTTTGGTGGCAGTCCCTTTGGTACACCAGGAGCAAACACCCCAAGAAACAGATGGCCTTGCTGCCGGATCTGGCCTCCTTCTTTACGGTGAGTTAGCTTTCCGGGACCCCAGTCATTTCTCCCTGTTGTTTGACCTCTATGGGAGCTGAGTCCATCAGGCATACTGCCTGAAGCCAATGGTGGCCAAATTCCAAGACTTCCCTGGCCCCTTTAAAAGCCATGCCGAGCTCTCTCACCAGAATCACCTGAGCCCCAGCTGGAACCAGCCCAGATGCTCTGTTACACATTGGGAATATCACTACCAGGTGAGTGCTCATACATGATGGGCCAAGGTCCTGGTAAACACTCTGCAAATGTAAAAAGCCTTCTCGGTGTAAACTGATATTTTCACCTATCAACTTCCCAGTTCAAGGGGACACTGGTGTGATTAGAAGCCTATTTAAAGTGACTAGCCCAGGGGTACCTGGGTGGCTCGGTCGGTTGAGCGTCCGACTTCAGCTCAGGTCATGATCTCACAATTTGTGGGTTCGAGCCCCACATCGGGCTCTGTGCTGACAGCTCGCTCAGAGCCTGGAGGCTGTTTCAGATTCTGTGTCTCCCTCTTGCTCTGACCCTCCCCTGCTCACTGTCTCTCTCTCAGAAATAAATAAAACATTAAGAAATAATTGATTAATTATTAATTATTAATAAAAATAATTTTAAAAAATAAAGTGACCAGCCCAAGAGAAACTCATATTAAGTCTACAGGAATGAATGCTTTAGATGCAGCTTTTCTTTTCTCAAAAAGATGCAAACATTTTATTTCAGAATATTATGTGCCCAGAACCAGAAAGCTTAACAGATCTTAGAGACTGAGTACAGAAATTTGGACATAGTTCAGTTTCCAAAGCCCCAGAAAGATGAAGAACATGACAGATAATATTTACTGGGCAGTTTCTATGTGCAAAATATTGTGCTAAGTTATTTCCATGCATTGTCTCACATGACCAAACAATGCTCTAAGGTAGCTACTGTTATGATCTCCTCCCTACAGAGAGGAAAACTGAGGGTAAGAAACTGTTCTGAGCTCCTGGTTAGTAAGAGATGTGGCTGACACATGAACACCAAGCATCTGACTCTGACAGCTCTGTGCTCATTGCCTCCCATTGGGCTTCATCATGGGGTTTGGATTCTGCCAAATTTGGCTTCTAACCCCATTTCTCCTTCTAAAGGGCCGCTTACCCTCACTACCTTGACCGTAAAATGGGGGAACAAAGCCTAGTTCCAAAGATGTGGTGAAGATTCTCTGATCTAACATTTACAAGGACCCAATGCAGGGTCATCATCACATGAGAGGGTGGAGTTGAGCCCTCATGATAAGGATGGGGACGCAGAGGACCCTCCTGCTGCAGAATCCAGTTCTGGGGCACCAACAGCAATCCCAGGCGCATCCAAAGAGGGGCAGCACTGTTACCAGGTGTAGTGAGAATGCAATTTGAGGCATGAAAAGAATTCAGATACTCATTCACATTGCTGACCTCACCATCACTGACTTCTGGAAAGGAGGCTCCCACACATTGGGCTTACTTTAATTCCTACCTAGGCTCTTTCTGCCTTTGTCCGTCAGTGACCAAAGCTGAGTATTTTCTACAGATGCACTGAGGCTTCTTACCACAGTGAGTCAGAGCACGAAAGCTCAGAGCCCCTACACCTTTACAGTAATCTCTGGGTTCCCTTTAAATGATTAAGATACAGGCAGTCTATGAAATACCTACCCTGTGACTGGTTTGGAATTCTTACAGAAGGTTTATTATCACGTTCTTCTTCTATACAGGCAGCTGGACACAGAGCTACTGCAGGAAGCCACGTCCGCAGTTTTGTGCTTAAACTGAAGTGTAATAAGGTGAGAGAAAGAGGGGAAGCGGTTGAGTCCTTAGCAAAAGAACTGAGCCTTCCAGCCATCTGATGTCCTGGTATCATTTGCCCTGAAAGGTGAGTGCAACAGAAGAGCCATCTGCTACTATCTGCCAGTTTATGAAAGCCAGACCTCTCTCCAGTTCCAGTCTGTTCTGGGGTAAACACTGACACTGAATTTTTATCAGAGTCCTTCTATGCCGGTTCATAATTAAATCTGTCATTGGCTGATCGAATGCTATTCTCATTTCTATTGTAAATCTGCTTAAGTAATTTTCATGTAAGGGACTGTTAGTATCTTAGGCATGCCCCATGGATGTGGAAATCAATGGAGGCCAAGTAGAATTCCCTCTTTTCACATGTAATTGTAGGTAGTTTCCAGGGTTCTGCCACAGGACTGCGTCTTTTTCCCGTGGACTGGACTTCCCCAGAGGCCACCATCATAACGTCAACATATATCGAGTACTTCCCATGCTTAAGGCACTGTGTAACTAACAGACCTACTTCACGTGAGTGACCTCGCCCAGTCCGTGCTGCTCTGCAGGGGCGGTGGTGTTCCCCATTTTATAGTTGAAGTTGAGTCACAGGCTTCTTGCCCACGAATCACACAACTGGAGAGGGCTGGAACTGAGACTTCTAACCACGTCTGTGTGACTCCAAATCCCGACCCCTTGACCGTCCCGCCATCTACACTCTTCCCTGACTAGGCCCTGAAGACATTTATTTCCATTATTTCCACTAAAACTGTGGCCCAATACATGGCAAGTTACAGATTTACCAACTGCTTATAAGAACATGAATTCTGTCTACAGTGGATGACACTACCTGAATGGGGTGAGTCCAAGCAATTATCTAAATTAATCAGGTTCAGAAATAACGGAGCTGCATTTTGAGGGAAAACAGTAAGTGTGGGCAAATACGA
>NW_027529428.1:16236570-16264043 GCF_008692635.1 Crocuta crocuta | reverse complement strand
CAAATACGAGCCTCTCTTTAGTTTCCTTATTCTTTTCTGTGTGCCTTTGGGTAAGTAGCTGACTAGCTTCTCTGTGCCTCTGGAGTTGTACTGGATACAGCTGAAGGCGGTGTTTTTTAAAGTGCATCTCACAAGCCATCAGTGGGTTATAAAATCAACCATAATCATTAAACTTTAAGGAATTTGGGGTACCTGGGTAGCTCAGTTGGTTGAGCATCTGACTGTTGATTTTGGCTCAGGTCATGATCTCATAATTAGTGAATTTGAGCCCTGCATTGGGCCCTGTGTTCACAGCGCAGAGCCTGCGTGAGGTTCTCTATTTCTCTGCCCCTCCCCTGCTTGCATCCTCTCTGTCTCTCTCAAAATAAATAAATAAAACTAAAAAAAAAAAAAACTTTAAGAAATTAGAATAGAATAGTAGAACATTAATATATTTATAATATCACTGCTATATACTATTTATAGTATTAGAATAATAAGGAATAAAAATAAAGTTACATGCAGTAAAAAGTACTTTTTAAAAATGTTTACTTATTTATTTTGAGAGAGAGCGAGAGAGAGAGAGAGAGAGAGAGCACAAGAACAGGGGAGGGGAGAGAGAGGGAGAGAAAGAATCCCAAGCAGGCTTTGTGCTGTCAGCCCAGAGCCTGACACAGGGCTCGAACCCACAAGCCATGAAATCATGACCTGAGCTGAAATCAAGAGTTCGCACTTACCCAACTAAGCCACCCAGGTGCCCCAGTAAAAAGCACTTCTGATCAATCTTTTGTTTCAGGTGTGGGGTGTGTGTGTTAGGTCACAATGTAAAATATTTTCCTTATGGAGGATCATAGTTAAAAAAAAAAAAAGTTTGAATAACACATTTCTATGGTTCTCTACCTCATACTGGAAGATTCTATTTAAGAGTCATGATACTTAATAGTAATTCAGGCCATGGCACAAATTCTTCTAAATGGACAGCCAGAATTATACATAGAGTTGGGTGAGTTAAGGCTAAATTGCCTCCTACTGAACTTTTAATTGGAAAAAAAATCCTCAAGAAAAAAGATGTCCATCAAAATGTAAACCCTATAAGAGATAGATCTATGACCTACCTATTTTTAAATTTTTTCTTAATGTTTATTTATTTTNCAGGGGAGGGGAGAGAGAGGGAGAGAAAGAATCCCAAGCAGGCTTTGTGCTGTCAGCCCAGAGCCTGACACAGGGCTCGAACCCACAAGCCATGAAATCATGACCTGAGCTGAAATCAAGAGTTCGCACTTACCCAACTAAGCCACCCAGGTGCCCCAGTAAAAAGCACTTCTGATCAATCTTTTGTTTCAGGTGTGGGGTGTGTGTGTTAGGTCACAATGTAAAATATTTTCCTTATGGAGGATCATAGTAAAAAAAAAAAAAAGTTTGAATAACACATTTCTATGGTTCTCTACCTCATACTGGAAGATTCTATTTAAGAGTCATGATACTTAATAGTAATTCAGGCCATGGCACAAATTCTTCTAAATGGACAGCCAGAATTATACATAGAGTTGGGTGAGTTAAGGCTAAATTGCCTCCTACTGAACTTTTAATTGGAAAAAAAATCCTCAAGAAAAAAGATGTCCATCAAAATGTAAACCCTATAAGAGATAGATCTATGACCTACCTATTTTTAAATTTTTTCTTAATGTTTATTTATTTTTGAGAAAGAGCATGGGGGAGGGGCAGAGAGAGAGGAAGACACAGAATCTGAAGCAGGCTCCAGGCCTGTGGGGCTCAAATCCACAAACTGTGAGATCATGACCTGAGCTGAAGTCAGATGCTGAACCTACTGAGCCACCCAGGTGCCCCTATGACCTATCTTCTTAACTGCTGTAACTCTAGTATCAGCAATAGTACAGACATTTGAGATTTACTGAACAAGAAAATCTATAAATCTATAGATGAATAAAGATGAATGAATTCAGATTTTAACAAAAGAGTTATGATACTTAAGTCACACTCAAATTTCCAGACTGTAATTCTCTATAGTTGATTAGTGAATATCTCATTGGCAAAATTCAGCAGGAAAAAGAAAGAGGGAAAGAGAGAGTCAAATGGAGTCTAATGATGTTCAGTGTCTCCTTGATACCTGATCAGTAAGTCTGATCGTGAAATAACATTCTCCTTCTTTGATTCATGACTATTATCATATTTCCACTGCTTTCACATATTCACAAAAGGGACATCTGTTCCTTTCTTCACTCAGTATGGTATGATTCCGTGAGTGATAAGAAGCCAGGGTAATGACAACACAACTAATCTCCTAATACTAGCTCTGCATGTCATGATTTGTCAATATTTAGGCAAAATCCTCATGAAACACTTGGTATATTCCTCGGATTCCATTTGCTTCTCAGCTGCACTCCTGTTTGATCCAATATGACCATTTAGTATAAAAACATGACAATCTAGTCTCCTAAGTAAACGCTGCCACATCTACCCCTTGATCCATCCATCTCTTCATGTAGCTGAGAATATCTATTTCTTTTTGAGCAGGTACCGGATCAGACCATGGCAGTCAGTGCAGGAGAATGCCGCTGGAGTTCCCTGAGGGTCTCCATAATGAACCCCTAGTGCATTAATGGCCCCCACAATGATAAAGATCCGTCCCCAGGACCAAGGAGATACAAGGTCTTGGGAAGGAGAACTGAAACGCTGTCTTCGTGAAAGCAGCAGTTCCCCAAAACTCAAATCCAAATGCCCCAGAATCCCCAGGGAGCTTCCGAAACACAGATTCCTAAGCCCCTTATATTATGTAGACAGTTACGTTAAGTACATATCCTAATTTGGTAAGCCTGAGATAGGGCTTAGAAATCTGTTTTTATTTTTTAAGGACAAACAGCATCTATAAAGAAAAGGGTAAAAATTGTAACTCAATGGGCTGAAGAGCTTTTGCATAGTGAACATACCCAGCTAATTGATCAGATCAAGAAATAGAACATACTAGCAGCTATCAAAATCCCTTTCATGTTCTTTTCCGAGACTCTGCCTCATCTCCCCCCCAAAGTTAGCCTGCATCTTAACTTTGAACAGCACAGGTAATGTTGACTTTTTTTTGAACTTGATATAAATGGAACTATACAATATTTACTTTTCTGTGTCTGGCTTTCCTTGCTCAACATCACGTTTCTGAAGTTTATGTTGTACTATATTTGTGGCTTGTTCATTCTCACTGCTGTTCTGTGGATAGATATTGAGGTTCTTTCCAATTAGGGGCTGTTACAAACAATGGTGTAATGAACATTCTTATACATGTGTTTTGTGCACATGTATATGCATTTCTGTTGGGTGCATATATGGGAATGAAGGTCCTCACGGGTCAGAGACGAGTCCTATATTTACCTTTAGTAGATACTGCCAAACAGGTTTTCAGTATGATTGTATCAAATCAGGTATATTTTAAACTATTTCCCAGTTGACTTAATGCCAGTTGTGGTAACCACTGAATGCACGAGCATTTGAAGGCAGCCACAGGGTTGAGCTCTTTCTCCCACCACCAATGTACTGACAATGCCTTACACATGGTAAGAGATCAGCAAATATTGAATTAAATTTGACTTACATGGATTGACTTACATTTTCCCCAAGTATTAATCAATACGTGAGGAACCACAAAGCTCTCACTTCACTTTATTTTCAGATAAATAACAGTTTTATAGAAGAGTATTCCTTTTAAATGAGACAGTCAAAAGAGATATGATCCCAACCAGAGCAGTCATCTGTTTTCACTTGACGGAGGTTCCCTGCCACCCCCAACCAGAAGGATTGAATTCCCTCAGATGCATCTAGAAAAAAATCCTTAGGGCTAATCCTGGCTCAGCCACAGACACATTCTACTATGGATCGGATGTCTGTGTCCCCCTAAAATTCATATACTGAACCCTTCACCCAAATACAGTGTGGCTGTATTTGGACAAGAGCCCTCTAAGGAAAGAAATGTAAGGTTCAATGAGGTCATAAGAGTAGGGCCCTGACCTGATACAGTTAGCCCCCTAATAAAGACCTTCCTCTTCACTGCACACCCCCACCCCACCCCCCACAGGCACACGAAGAAAATGGCATGTGAGAGCACAGCGAGAAGGCAGCCAACAGCAACCTGAGGGGAGAAGCTCTCACCAGAGAGTGACCACGTGATCACAGACAACCTCCTCCTGGACTGGGAGAAAATTCATTTCTGCTCTTGTTTGAGCCAGTTTGTGGTATTTCGTTACAGTGGCCGCAGCAGACTAACACACACGCCAATGCAATTTAACAAGCACTTAGTGAGCCTACTGGGTTGGAATGCCACCTTGATCATGGAACCTAGCTTTGGGAGGAACACTCTAGCGAACTACTGCAAAGCATCCGCTCACTGATTTCTAGGGAAAGACTCATTTCTGCCTCCAGCCAGGAGCCAGCCCCATCAGAGGCGGGTTTAGGTTGGTCCAATCAAAATCCACAGTTCCAATACCCAGAGTGGGCAATAGCAGTGGATGACGCAGGCAAGAGCTCCCCAAAAGAATGATTCTATACAGAAAAATCTGCAAGTGAGGACCAACCATGCTTCTGTCTAAAATACTAACGGGTGATTTCAAAACAATACAGTACAATCCCCAATTTTTAAAAGTCCACTCCTTACCTATGTATATCCATATACTTATACCTGTAAATAAGAAGAGAAAAAAATGCCTATATGGGGAAGCAGAGAGTCTCACAGATGTCAATAAGACTGGAGATCAGTGGGGCACTGGGGGGCTCAGTCTGTTGAGGGTCTGACTTCGGCTCAGATCGTGGTCTTGTGGTTTGTGAGCTTGAGGAGTTGGAGCCCCACGTTGGGCTCTCTGCTGTCAGCGCAAAGCCTACTTGGATCCTCTGTCCCCTCCCCACCCTGCACTTCTAAAAATAAACAAACATTAAGAAAAAAAAGACTGGAGATTACTTAAGCCTTTATGGAAGACAATTTAACAAAGAGCTTTCAAATTTTAATGCATGAGCCCTTTGATCCAGTAATTCTAATTCTGGGATTCTTCTGACAGATGCATTAGCATATAAGCCCAACCTCAAATGTACAAAGAAGTTTATTGCAGTGCTGCTGTTAAAAAAAAAATCTAAATGCTCATCAATAATGGAATGGTGAAAATAAATCATGATATACAGTGGAAAACTGCACAGTCTTCAGTGAAAATGCAGAAGGTAGTTCTCTGTATGTACTAACGTGGAGAGCTTTCTATGATGTATTATAAACAAAAAAAGCAAGTCACAGATCATTATTTGTAGTATGATCCCATCTGTATAGACAAACTTCCTGTATATGACTGTGTGGGTAACTGCACAGGCTATACGTCTGGAAGAACAGTGCTGTTCATGGTAACCTTTGGAGAGAACAGTGCGGTAAGGGGTAAAGGGTGGGTATGAGTTTGCTAGGCCACCCTAACAAAATACCACAGGCCAGTGGCTTGACCAACTGTGACACATTTTCTCAATTTTGGAGGTTAGAAGTCCAAGATCAAGGTGTCCACAGGTTTCTTCTGAGGTCTCTCACCTTGACTTGCTGATAGCTACCTTCTTGCTGTGTCCTCACGCGGCTTTTTCTCTGTGTATTTCCTTCCAGTGTCTCTGTGTGTATAAATTTCCTCTTCTAGAGATACCAGTCGGACTGGATTAGGGCCCATCCTAACAGCCTCATATTGACTCAATCCCCTTCTTAAAGACCCTAGGTCCAAACAGTCGCATTCAGAGGTACTGAGGGTAAGGACTTCAACATAAGAATTTTGAGGGAAACACAATTTAGCCCATAATAATGTAACTTCCGCATTTTGTCTACCTTGTCTCCATTGTTTAATGATGAACATATATTTCTGCTATAATTTTTCTTAAACCTTTGGAAGACGAATGCTAAAAGCAAAATATTAGTAGGAGTTATCTCTAAGGATTATAGGTGATCTTTATTTCACCCACCTGAGGTTTTTAACATTTCTCTCTAATGCTCTTGGATGAACATGTATTACTTTTTAATCAGGAAGCAGAATAAGTGTTATATTTTAATGAAATAAATAAACCTAACAGCTTTCCCCTTCAAAAGCCTAGGAACTACCTTTGTAACCGGCTAGTGGTCTTTAATAATTTACGGTGATGATTTGGTCATGATATGCTATTTGAAACATGCAGTCATTCAGGAAGGGCATGAGGTTCCTAGGTCGTGCAAACTGGCATAGCTTTTCTCAGTTTCCTTGGTTCCAGAAGCAAAGTGAGCCTAGTCTTCAATTAGTAGCCTTTTCAGGTAATTATTCAAAGTACAGATTTTCCAAGTGAGTATTACATTATGGCTAAGGTGGGAATTGTACACTTTTTCTTGATTTACTAAACTTTGATTCTTAATGTGTCTTAATCCCAACTCCAGTAATGTCCTATTTTTCCTCCAAGGGAGGTACAACATAGTCAGTAATTAAATAATCCGTCATGCTGTGAGACTACCTGTGGAGGAACATGTAAAGAATGAGAAAATAAATAGCTGTGACTCCAGTACTACCTGCTTTGTCTCAGGGTTTAAAGCCCCATCAGAAATGCCCATGGGATGCGTGGGCTTTTGAGTTCAGCAACTTTTCCTGGAGCTACAGGAGCCATGTACCGTCAGGTGATGCATCCATCAGTCTCAGGGAGCTCCAGTAAAAAAAAAGTACAGGAGGCTTTGAGCAGAACTTCCTAAAAAAGAAATTGCTGTATGTTTCCCATGTGGGAAATTTGAAGGGTGGTTATTTGAAGGGTGAAGCAAAGATGTCTTCCGAAGTAGCATCTTCTTTTTTTCTCCTTAGAAGCTGCCTCTAGTGCTGGTAAGAGTGGATTTCCCAGAGATGGAAAGTAATCTAAAGCAACAAATAACTGGAAATTTTGAAACTTTTTTTTTTGTGGTCAGGAATACTGACAGTTTTCACCCCATGCGGGAGCCACTCAGAATTCCTGACTATTCATTCATCCACTGGAATGTAGCAGATTTGGAAATTCCCAACCTCCAATTTTGTCAGGGATCCATTTCATCAACATACCAAGTTTTGTCAACCACAGCGGCTCACATTTACCAGTGCTTTTAGAAATGGACAGGGTCTCTCTTCCCTTCACATTTTCAGGAGCGTTAAGTCCTAAACATTTTGGAGAATGACTGGGAGTGGAAGATGAAGGAGTGAATGGCTTCCAGAATGACATCACCAAACACGATGTTCCACAAACTCTTTGGCAAGAGCAACATTGCATTTACAAATACTTCCTTCCTGTAAAACTAAGCTAAAAGCTGGCTTACATTAGCAATTTCCTAAAGGCCTATTCCCGCTCTAACCCAACTCTATCCCAACTCTATCCAAGCTGTGAAAATTAACCATGTTTGTCTACCTGCTGGGTAAAGAGTGGAGAGAAAGAAAAATGGCGGGTGGTCATGTGATTAAGACCTACTTTTGTTCATTCTCTTTCATCTTTCAGGTGTTGAATCTATTCCACTTTGTCCCTAGAGATAAGAAGTAGGCTTGTTCTCTTGCTCTCTCTCTCTCTATGAAAATAAATATATAAACATGAAAAAAAAATAAAAATAAACGAAAGAAGACAGAGTGAGAAAGGAGAGAGGAGGCCGTGGGGGAGGCATGGACAGGACCCTGGCTGCTCTTCCTTGTCCCACCCTGGCAAGCAGTGAGGTGAGCCCCTGCTCACCAATACTAACTAGTTCTTTACAGGTGACGGAGCTCTGATACGCACAAGAACTCACCTGGCGTTCACAGCAGATCTTGTGAAGAAATGGCCAGTATATACAGTAAATACTATTTTGTGTCGTATTCCATTAGGTTTTCAGGCTTTGGAGTCCCACATTTGGGCTTCAAATCTTAGCTCAGTCTCTTCCTGGCTATGTGACCTTAAGTGAGGTAATTTACTTCCCTGTGCCCGGTTTTTCTCTTTCATAAAAGGGTGATAGCAATCATACCTACTTCACAGGACTGAGGTGCGGATTAAATGAGGTAACACAAGTTCTTAGCACACAGTAGGCTCTTAATAGAAGTTAGCTATTATTTGAAATCAGTGTTTGCTTGTATGGTTTCTGTCTTGGGTATCATGCCTAGAAAGTTCTCTCCTTCCCTAAGATTATATATGCACTCATATTTCCTTTGATGATCTTGTGTTTTACATTTAAGTCTTTACAAAATTTTATTTCATTGTGCTAAGAACATTTAACATGAGATCTACTCTATTAACAAATTTTTAAGTGTAAATGTAGTATTCTTAACTATTGGCACAATGTTGTACAGCAGATCTCTAGGATTTATTCATCTTGCTTAACTGAAACTTTATGCCCACGAATTAGCACCCCCCATTTCTCCCTCCCTCTCACCCCTGGCAACTGCCATTTCACTCTTCGATTTTATGAGTGTGACTATTTGAGACACCTCATGTACACGGAATCACACAGTATTTGTCCTCCTGTGACTGGCTTATTTCACTTAGCCTAATGCCCTCAAGGGTCCACGTAATGGTTTTCTGTTTTACATTGAAATCTCTGAATTTATCTGGGTATATGAAATAAGAAAGGAATCTAACTTTACTTTTTGCCAAATGGTTACAGGGAGTAATATTTTAAACAAAGCCAGGTAACCCACAATGCACAGCAAGGGTAAGACAAGGCGATTCTTTCACAATGAGATGGGATCAATTTCATTGTTTTAAAGATAATTTCTATATAGAATGCTCTTTTCAAAGGCTCTGAAATTATTAGATTTTCCTAGGTCATCTTAGTTTCCATCATCAAAAAAACCATATTTGGTTTTTTTTTAATGTTTTTTATTTATTTCTGAGGCAGAGAGACAGCATGAGCAGTGGAGGGTCAGAGAGAGAGGGAGACACAGAATCTGAAACAGGCTCCAGGCTCTGAGCTGGCTGTCAGCACAGAGCCCGACGCGGGGCTCGAACTCACGAACCATGAGATCATGACCTGAGCCAAAATCTGCCGCTCAACTGACTGAGCCACCCAGGTGCCCCAAAAAACCCATGTTTATTGGATCTTCTCAAAATATTAGCAGAAGAAGAATATTCCAAAAGAGAATGGAAATAAAAGGAGAAAATGATGATATGCTGGTGGCACCAACTAATTCCCGTCGATGGCTAGCAGGAAGAAGCTGTAATATACTCTCACACAAATACACTAGGAATGGACAAGAAAGATGAGCCAAAAGGAAAATAAGAGTAAAAGCATAAGCAGGAAGCAGGAATGAAGCTGATCTAAAAATAACACAGTATTTTGTGCATTCACTATGAATGGGCCACAAGTTATCTCTCTCACTACAGGGCCAAACAATCATAATCTCAATCACAAAATGTAAAGTATTTATTTTTTAAAAATGGGGGGGGGTACCTGGGTGGCTCATTCACGGTTCATGAATTTGAGCCCCGTGTCGGGCTCTGTGCTGACAGCTCTGAACCTGGAGCTGCTTCAGACTCTGAGTCTCCCTCTCTCTCTGCCCCTCCCCCATTTGTGCTCACTCGCTCTCTCAAAGATAAATGGCCATTGAAAGAAATTTTTTTTAAAAGAGCAAGGCAGGGGCGCCTGGGTGGCTTAGTCGGTTAAGCGTCCAACTTTCGCTTAGGTCATGATCTCGCGGTTCGTGGGTTCGAGCCCCGCGTCGGGCTCTGTGCTGACTGCCAGCTCAGAGCCTGGAGCCTGTTTCAGTCTGTGACTCCCTCTCTCTCTGACCCTCCCCTGCTCATGCTCTCTCTCTCTCCTAGAAATAAATTTAAAAATATTTAAAAAAAAAATAAAAGAGCAAGGCAGTTTCTTAGAACATAATACACAGAGATAGATATTGTTGGTTGTCTTGCCAGAACCCGCTCCCCCCTTCATCTTTCTTAACAGAACCTCAGTTTTGTTCAGGTCTCTACCCCTTTCTCACGCAGCCCTTGTAATGGCAGGAATCTGGTCCTGGAGGAAACTCATGGGTACAAGCCAACCAGTGATTGACTCAAGGATGAGTACATGACTGCATTTCAGACACAAGGAGATGGTGGATGAAGAGTTCTGGGAAATTTATTTTTTGGCGTTAAGAGAGGCCAATGAGAAGCCCATGTCTCTTTTCTGCTAAACATGAAAGGAAGCTGCAGCTGCTTCTGACATTGGTCTTTAAACCATGAGGGAAATGGTCTTCAAACCATGAAGAAAACAAGCCTGAAGACAAACCAAACATATGAGAAAAGAAAAGCCAGATGGTTGAAAACAAATGGATTGAAAGCCCTGATCATACTGTACCTTAAGCCTACACTCCTCTAAACATCTACATAGAAGCCTCATTGTTTACCAGCTTCATCCTGGTGCCTGATATTTGTAATCCAAAATGTGTTGACACATACTCCCTCGAGTGTATGAAAACATGCTCTTTTTCCTAAACTAGTCCTCTAAGTCATATTAAGAGTGTGTAATAATAACATGTCCTCTCCCATTCAACCATCCATACCACAGATAACTCTTGAGCATGTATTATTTGCCAGCCTACTGTGCTAACTTCTGGGAATGGAATGATGTAATTGTGACATAATAAGGGCTATAAAGACTAGTTTCTACTGTGGGAAGGAGATATAAACTCTTCTGGGAGCAGGAGGCCTCCCTGAGGAGTTCCACTTAAATAGAGACATGAATAATGAGGAGACATTTGCCAAGAGAAAGAAGATTGAGGGGGAAGGATATTCCAGGCAGAGGAAAGAGCGTATGTCAGACATACTGGGAGCAAAATGAGTCCAGGAGAGCTGGAGCTGAGATAACGAAGCGGAGAACAGGATGACATGAAGCTGAGAAACAGAAAGAGGCCTCCTAAGCCCCATGGAGGCTTTTGAGATTTAGCCTTACAGTGATGGCGTAACCTCAAAGAGTTTTAAGCAGGAGCGATGTAACGTACTTGCACTACGGGGCGCCAGGGTGGCTAAGTCGGTCAAGCCTCCAACTCTTGATTTCAGGAACCCGCATTGGGCTCCGCACTGGGCGTGAAGCATGTTTAAAATAAAACAAAACAAATACGAAAAGGAATGGACAGTGGCTTGGGAAGAGGCAGTGGCCAATGCTAGAAGCCACACTCGGAAGCCCAAACAGTAGTCAAGGTGACAGATGATGATGGCCGAGACCATATCGGCAGCTATGATGGAAAAAGAAGTATACCGACAGGAGAAATGTAGAGGAAATGTAACCTGTGATATTTGCTGATAATTTAGAGGTGAAACATAAGGAAAAGAGAGGAGTAAAAAATGAACCCCAGGTGCGTGACTTATACAACTCAGTCAAAGGCAATGCCATTGGACGAAACCAACAAGGCTTGAAGGGAATAAGAAGTGATGATGAGTTCAGTTTGGAGTCTGTTAGTTTTGTTCAATACTTTGTTAAGGAAATGTTCAAATACACAGAAAAGTTGAAAGAACTGCACATGTTACACTCATATATCCACCACCCAGTTCCTCTAGTTTATGCTTTATTGTATTTTATCATATCACATATCATCTCATCTTTTGATGCATTTCAAAGTAAACTGCAGAAACTAGCACTTTAAACCTTTAAACCCTTCAGCATGTATACTATCAATTAAATATCTGTTTATGGCTCTTGATCTTTTTTTTTTAAAAAAAAAAGGAAGAAAGGGAGATTGCCACATGCAGCTCCTCATTTGGATGTGTCTGGGGTCTCAAAAACGTGATGACCCGGGGCGCCTGGGTGGCTTAGTCGGTTAAGCGTCCGACTTTCGCTTAGGTCATGATCTCGTGGTTCGTGGGTTCGAGCCCCGCGTCGGGCTCTGTGCTGACTGCCAGCTCAGAGCCTGGGGCCTGTTTCAGTCTGTGACTCTCTCTCTCTCTGACCATCCCCTGCTCATGCTGTCTCTCTCTCTTTTTCTATCCTAGAAATAAACAAAACAAAACAAAACAAAAAAACCGTGATGACCCTACGTCCTCCTACAAATGGACCTGGAGAGCTTGTTAGGAGGCTCTAGTGGGCGAATGCAGCTACCTGCACACCGTTGACCTGAGAATGGTGCTCCTCTATTGGGGAAGGTCATCCTCTTCGACCCAGTGCACAGCTTCGGTAGGGACACACATGGAGTGGTGAGGAAGGAGGGGGACACCCGCCTAGCCAGCCAGGTCAGCTGAATCAACCTTGGCACTCAATGGGGTGAGAGATGTTGCATCCAGACTGCCCTCATATCCTATGGCTCCTTCTGAGGCAAATTTACATGGAGTGAAATGCACATATCTAAGGGTACAATTTGATGAGTTTGGTAAATACACACCTGTGTAACCTAAATCCTTATCATGGTACAGAACACTACCATCACTCCAGAAAGTTCTTTTATGCAACTTTCCAACAGTTTCACCCCCAATACTACAGAGGCAACCACTGTTCTGATTATTTTTCACTACTGATTAGTTTTTCACCTGTTCTAAAATCTCATTAAAAATCAAAGCACAGTATTTCATCTCTTGTGTTTGGCTTCCTTCACTCAGTATAATGTTCTTGCAATTCATCCATTTTGGTACATGGATCAGTAGCTCATTCCTTTTTATTGCTGAGTAATATTCCAAGTGTTTGAATATTGCTATTTATTTTGTTTGCCCTCTTTGTCTAACGTAACTCTTGTCCTCTATTATTGCTCTCTTTATGATAACTGGATAGTTTTTAGAATTCCATTATAATTCATATATTGGCTTCTTATATATACCTCTTTGTATCATTTCCTCAGTGATTTCCCGAGAAATTAGACATTTGACATTTTAAATGTCTCTTAACTCTATTTAGACTTATTATATTACTAATTTTATGCAAACTGTGTAAATCTTGTAACTCTATATGTCCACTCACTTCCTTTGTCCTTGATGTTATAGCTGTCATTTGTATTCATCTGTGTTGACAATTATTTTTTTCTTCCAACACTTTAAGAACATCATGTGCCTCCGTGATTTCTGATGATGTGTCCATGGTCATTGGAATCTTTGTTCATCTATATGTAATGTATCATTTTCTTCTGAATCCTTTCAGTATTTTCTCTTTATCTTTGGTTTTCAAAGTTTGAGTATGAAATGGCTAGACATGATTTTATTTGTATTTAACCTTGGGGTTCATTTTGAATCTCTAAATATGTCCTTTAGCAAATTTAGGGACATTTTTGTTATTTATTTCTTTAAATATATCTTAGGTCCCATTCTCTCTTTATTTTCCTCCTGGGCACCATTACATATGTTAGACCTTTTGATATTGTTCCACAGGTATCTGTGACTATCTCATTTTAAAAATATTTTTCTTCTCTTTTCTTCAAGTTGGATAGTTTTGATCACTGTATCTTCAAGTTAATGGAGTCTTCAGCCATTTCTATTCTGCTGTTAAGATCTCCAATACATTTTAATTGAAGATACTATATTTTTAGTTCTAGAAGTTCTATTTTTTTACCTCATAATTTCTTATTTCTACTGAGATTTTCTGTTTTCTATAATGAGAACATTTTCATATATCTCCATGAGTTACTGTAATAGTTTCAATAGCTGTTTTATCTGCTACATCCAACATCTGAGTCATTTTAAGGTTGATGTCCATTGATTCCCTTTTTTCTTAGTATGGAATCACATTTTCCTATTTCTTTATAAGTCTAGAAATTTTGGATTTTATGTGGACACTATGAACCTTGCAGAGGCTCTAGATTCTGTTATATTCCTCTGAAGAGTGTTGATCTTTTTTGTTTTATCAGGCAATTAACTTTGCCTAGCTGAACTCCATGTCTAAACTCTGCCTTTCCTGCAATGGACAACAGCTGAAGTCTCCCTTCGATACTTCTAGACTCAGCTAGTCTTTTTGGAGTCTACCTCAAGTGTGGATGTAAAGGAGGTGTTTAGTTGAATACATGGATTTAGATCTCAGGAGCAAGATTTGGACTAGAGATGAAACACTGAGAGGAATAACATATAGATGGTAGATGAAGTCAAAGCTACCATAACACAAACTACGGAAATTTATTTTCTCAAAATTCTGGTGGCTAGAAATCCTAGATCAAGGTGTTGACCACATTGGTTTCTTCTGACATCTCTCTCCTTGTCTCATAGATGGGCATCTGTGTCAAAATGTCCTCTTCTTATAAGGATACTAGTCAGATTAGGGCCCAACCTAATGGCTTCATTTTAACTTAATTACCTTTTTAGAGACCTTATCTCCAAATACAGCCACATGATAATGTACTGGAGGTTAGAATTTCAACATAGGAATTTTGGAGGGGACACAATTCAGGCCAAATGGAATATATTAACAAAGTCCAAAGGAATTGCAAGATTGGAAGGTCAGGAAGTGGAAAAGGACAGCAAAAGAGACTTGAAAAATTTTGCCATGAAAGGAGGAAAATAATCAGGAGAGTATCCCAGGTGCCAAAGGAAGAAAGGATTTCCAGAAAGGCATGGTCAACGTCAACCACTGCTATGAAGTTAAACTTGAGAGAGACTAAAAGACATCCAATGGGTTTAGTGAAAGAGAAATCATGGGTGACTTTGGTGAGAGCTGTTGTGGTGGCATGGTAAAGAGAAGTCTGATTAAAATAAACTAAGGGTGGCTCAGTCAGTCAAGCATTCGACCTCGGCTCAGGTCATGATCTCACAGTTTTTGAGTTGGAGCCCCACGTCAAGCTCTCTGCTGTCCGTGCAGAGCCTGCTTTTGATCCTCTGTCTCCCTCTCTCTGCTCCTCCCCCACTTATGCTCTCTATCCATCTCTCTCAAAAATAAATAAACATTTTAAAATAAAATAAAATAAAATACACTGAGTAGTGAACAAGAGAGGAGCAAACAAAAGCATCTAACTTTCCCAGGGTTAAAAACTGATGGGGGAAATAAGAAAGAAGTTGGGCTTCATTGTGGAATTTACTGCAGATTGGCTCATTAAGCCCACACTCCAACCTCCTTTCAGCTTCCTGGACTGTACTACATTTACAAATTCATTGAATCAATATTTATTGAGTGCCTAATATATGCCAGGCACTGTTTTAAGAGCATGGAGTATAACTGTGAACAAAACAAATATCCCTGCTCTCATGGACCTTACATTCTTGTGGAGAGACTAGAAGCATTAAACAGAATAATAATAAATATACTGTAATAAACATAAATGGTTATCTCTAATACACACAGTATATTAGGAGGTATAGCACTGTAAAACAAACAACAAAAAAAGTGACAGACTTAGGGGAATAGGAATTTCAGGGAATGGGGAGGGAAGAGAAGTTGCAGTATTAAATACAAATAATGAGGGATAAAGTTAACGGAAAATGTGCAAGATTTCTATACTTAGAGCCAACTGAGAAATTTAAAAGAGCAAATACATGGAGATATATACCATTATGTGGGTTCTTTCCAAACCAACAATAAATTCTGCAGCTCTTTACATACCAACTGGTTGTCCAGTGATTGAATACAAAGTTAGCGTTAGACCCCACAGCTTAATGGCTCAGTCTGCTCCCATCTCAGACACTAATCAAAGTCACAGGGTTCCCATACCTCCAACGGACCTGCTACAAATTGGTAATTCCCACGAGTTTGATAATTTGCTAGAATGGCTCACAGAACTCAGGACAGCACTTTTCTTACTATAACTGGTTTATTATAAAGGATACAAATGGCCAACCAGATGAAGAGCTACATAGGTCACAGCCCAGAAGGGCCCTGAGCAAAGGAACCTCTGCCCTGGGGAGTTGGGAGTAAGGCACACTCCTGGCACAGAGATGTGTTCACTACTCTGAAAGCCCTCCAAATCCCATAGTTGAGGGGTTTATATGGTGGTTTCAGTACATAGGCACGATTGATTAAGTCATTGGCTGTTGCTGATTAACTCGGTCTCCAGCCGCTCTCCCCTCCTGGGATGTCCCATAGACACGGTGGGTGGATGTCCGGGATACAGGTGTGGGTAGGTGGGGAAGGAAATTTCCAACCATCTAATTATGCCTTGGTCTTTCTGGCAGCTTATCCCCATTCTGAGGTGTTCCAGGGGTCCCCAGCCACGTGCCATTTCATTAGCATACAAAAGATAACTCTTACAAGTCTGCATAAGTTCTTGTGACAGGAACTTGTCCTTTGTTGAATGCCAAAATCATATCACAATATCAAAATCATGTTCATAGATTGTAAAACTCAACATTGTCAAGGCATCCGTCCTCCCCAAATTGGTCAACAGATTGAGGGCAATCAGAACAAAAATCCTGGGTGGCTCAGTCCATCAGGTTTCTGCTCAGGTCATGATCTCAGACTTTGTGGCATCGAGCGTTGGGCTCTGTACTGACAGTGCAGAGCCTGCTTGGGATTCTCTCTCTCCATCTCTCTTTCTGTCCCTCCCTCCCTCTATCTCTCCCTCAAAATAAATAAATAAATAATCCCAACAGGCTAATTTTTCTAGAAATTGACAACCTAATTTTAAAATTTATATGCAAATGAAAGTAGAATAGCCAAGATGATCTTTAAAAAAAAAAGCAAAACAAATTGAAGATATCAAGTACTTAATTTTAAAATTTATTTATTGTAAAGCAATAGAAACATTTCCCTTATGTGCACCTGAGATCTGACTTCTGTTCCCCACACACCAGTGCCTTTTTTGTGCAGGAAGAGAGCATCACAGAGACAACCTAAGTAAGTCAAAACCTTCCCAAAGATGCAAGTTGTGATGTTATCATGCCCACAGTAGAGAACACAGCCCAAGCAACAAAACGTTCTTGGTCTCAGAAGAAAAATTACTGGCCTACTGCAGACTGATTTTCAATTCTGTTTACCTTAATCCAATATTTCTCAAAGTGTATCACTTGGTAATGATGTTTCATAAAAAGGAAAAGAGGGAAGAAAGCAGGAAAGGAAGGAGAAAGGGAAGAAGGAAATTCTAAACCAAAAAATTTGTGGCAATAAATCAAACTGTGTTGAACTCAGGACTTCCCAGAATGTTTAATATGCTAATGTGCACTGTAAATCTCCAAGGTGGCAAAGGCAGACCTCTGTGTTTGAAACCCTTATAAAAATTCACCAGTGTTCAAAGAAACAAAATACTTTGAGAAATGGTATCTCAGGCCAATGGAAAAATACTACAAATTTATCATTTTTTTTTTTTTCTGGCTCAATAAAGAAGAGCTCTTCTTCAAGCTTATGAAGGCAAACCTTATATTTTCGGTGATGTGAAACACTTACTTTTTTAACAACAACAACCCCAAAGACTACGCAGCTAGGAGTTGGGGCTAGTATCGCTTTAATCGTCTCTGATCCAATTTCTTTCCTACAGCTGTAAAAGCACCGATCCCCTAGTCACAGAGTTCTTTGGTTGGCCAAATATAAATACATTTGAATAACCTAGAATTAAAGAGAATACGAAGGTTAGGATGGAAATCCCCAGACTGTCTGGTCAGAAATTCCCTGCAGTCGTCCTGGTTCCTGTTCTTTGACTACTGACCACATTATGACCTTGAGCTTGGCTCCAGTGCCCCACAGACAGAGTGAGCTCAAAAGTGCACGTTACCGGGTAAAGCCACCAGGGATGGGAATTATCAGCAGAAACACAGAAGGGCTCACTTTGTGGGCCTTCCCACCCACAGCTGCATTCACTCAAATGCTCCCTCCTCAACCAGGCTGATGGGAATAGTTGTGGGGGAAAAGAAGCAAGAAAGGATCTTTAAAGAATCTACAGTGATGGGGCGCCCGGGTGGGTCAGTGGGTTAAGTATCTGACTTTGGCTCAGGTCATGACCTCGTGGTTTGTGATGTTCGAGCCCCGCATCAGACTCTGCTGACTGCTTAAAGCCTGAGGCTGCTTCGGATTCTGTGTCTCCTTCTCTCTCTGCTTCTTCCCCACTCACACTCTGTCTCTATCTCTGACTCAAAAATGAATAAACATTAGGAGTGCCTGGGCAGCTCAGCTGGTTAAGCTTCAGACTTCAGCTGAGGTCTTGATCTCACCGTTCATGGGTTTGAGCCCCGCATCTGGCTCTGTGCTGATAGCTTGGAGCCTGGAGCCTGCTTCAGATTGTGTCTCCCTCCCTCTCTGCCCCTCCCCTGCTCATGCTGTCTCTCTTCTCTGTCTCTCTGTCTCTCTCTCAAAATAAATAAACATTTAAAAAAATAATTCTGGCTTCTTTCAGTGAGTTAATACTTAGCCATCCTTCCTGGAGGTGCTAACACCCCAACAGATCACTGATACTTTAATTCAATTTAGAAAATATTCCTGAGCCCCCACTCTAGGTAAAACTCCATCTTGATTGCTGTGGGGGCCACAGAAATGACTAGGAGGAACCCGACGGGCCTTTCCTTCAAAGAATATTTTTTCTGACCTTTTCTGGCTCCACTGAAATTTTCTTTAATCCTCTTCTCAGCTCTGTAGTTCTGCTCACGGTAGCTCCCCATTGCCTCTGAAACGTAAACTTCCGGGCAATGTAGACTGTTACATTAATGGCCCCAAATGAATCACGTGCCCTGTGAATCCCACCATTCCTTAGGATACCCCCTCCCACACTGAATCTGATTGAGCTTGGTCACGTGACTTGTTCGTGGCCAGTGGACATTGGCAAACGCAACACTACTGGAGGCTTGATAAGCGTTTGGGCATTGCAGCTTTCTCTCTTGGCATACTGCCTCTGCCGCGTCTGGAAGCCACACTTCAACTCCTTAAGGATGAAAGATCATGGAGAGAGAAAGCCCAGCCGTCCCAGTCAGCCCCACTGAGGCCAGCATGCAGTGGACCTGCCAGCTGAACACGGCCTCATGGGAGAGCCCAGGCGAGACGGACAGAAGACCCACCCAGCCCTGCCAGAGCATCCTCAAGAAATCATTGCTGTGTAAGCCAAAGTTTGGGTTGTTTTGTTAGGCAGCAAACGGTAACTGAAATGTAGGACTTATTTTCAAGACCGTCCTCTGACTGTGTCTTGGAAGAGTTACATTTAAAAAAAAATAAGTTTATTTATTTTGAGAGAGGCAGAGCATGCGAGCAGAGCAGAGAGAGGGAGAAAGCAAGAATCCCAAACAGGCTCCGCACTGTCAGCTCACAGCCCCACACGGGGCTCACTCTCACCAACTGTGAGATCATGACCTGAGCTGAAATCAAGAGTTGGACGCTTAACCGACTGAGCCACCCAGGTGCCCCAGAAGAGTTCATTTTAGTCCTCAAGGTCTTTGGCCAACACTTCTGCTGTCCTTAGGTCTACTGTGCCAGAAGAAGTGTGCGCCACCACCTTCTGGCTTCAGAGCCTTCTTGGCTTTGTGGCTTTGGAAATCTACTTGACCTCTGTAAGCATCACTTTTCCGCTTTAGAACAGTGTTTCTCAAAATGTGGTCGGCTTGCCTCTCAGAATTACCCAGGGGTTTTGTTAAAAAGCAGGTTAAGGAGCTAGTTTTATAATTAGCCCCAAACTGAAACAATGTTATCATCCATCAGCTGGTGAAAGGATACTATACATTCATACAAAGAAATACTTCTCAGCAACGAAAACCCCTCACTATTGATATAGTGAGCACGGTTTCCTGCCTGCGGACTTTAAATCGGGCTACTTCCTTGAATGAATTTCAAAACCTGGAGGGTGAAGGGAACCACTCTCTTCCCACAGGGTAGACTAGGAAGCAAAGAACAGAGGATGTCATGGGGCACCTGGGTGGCTCAGGCGGTTTGAGCTTCTGACTCTTGATCTCAACTCGGGTCTTGATCTCAGGGTCATGAGTTCAAGCCCCCCATTGCGCTCCACACTGGGCACCTACTTAAAATTAAAAAAAAAAAAGAAACAAAAAAGGAAAGGATTTCTGGGATAAGAACATAGCTTCTCAGCAGAAAGAAGCTGCCTGGGCCACTAGCGGTTCAGGCTCCCTCTGGAGACCCTGCTGCAAGTCTGCCTTGCATTCCCGGAGACACCCCTGCATCCTTATAACAAACTCCACTCCCTTCTTCTGTAAACGGACTTGAATTACACACTGGCTTGTAGCAGCTGTAGTGTTGGTCCAACAACGCACTGCTCCACCCCCTTCTGCAGAGCTCCCTGAGGAGCTCCTGCCCCAATTTTCATGAGGTTCTAATAGGACAAACCACCATGGACATTCCTCCCACGGGTGAGCACATGATCCAGACTGGCCAATCAGGGTGCCCCATTCCCTCAGCCACAATGATTGGTTTGTACATGGACACATGACCAGACAAAGCCAATCAAGTCTTCCCTAGAATTGATGCAGGCAGCTGGAGAGGTCTTTTTTTGCTAAGGTGGCTAACCCGAGAACATGTGAGTGTGGGGCACTCAGCCACCGTCTGACCCTTTATGAAGAGACTTTGAATGGAGGGAGGGAGACGGGGTGGAGGAGGGAGAGGGAGTGAGAAACTCATCTCTGAAGACATTAAGCCTTAGACTCCATCCTGCCTAAAACCAGCTCCATTCCTAGACTGTTGGGTTACGTAAGCCAA
Source organism: Crocuta crocuta (assembly GCF_008692635.1). Taxonomy (NCBI): domain Eukaryota; kingdom Metazoa; phylum Chordata; class Mammalia; order Carnivora; family Hyaenidae; genus Crocuta; species Crocuta crocuta. Next base: position 16,243,612 of record NW_027529428.1, on the reverse strand, counting down.
TAAATTTCTTTGATTTCTTTGTTCAACCCGGCTGGAATCGGGGTTCCACCCCTTGCAACACAACTGGTTCTATCTAATACAAGTTCATTTCTATTACTTGCCACCAAAATTCCCACTGATGGAACAATACATACAAATACGGGATTTTATAAAGTCTTGGAGTTTAGACAACTGTCCCCGTAGAGTTAACAAGACCATGGTTTGGGCAAGGGCTTCCAAGTAACCCCCACTAACTCCTCCAGCTCCACTTGCTTTTGGTCTCTGTTGTGAGTCAAACTGTGTCTCCTCCATCCAAAAAAAGAGACATGTTAAAGTCCTACTCTGGTTCCGGCACCTCACAATGTGAGCTCATTTGGGAATATGATATTGAAGATGTAATTGGTTAAGATGAAGGCACAGCACAGTGGGTATTAGGGGTGGGTCCCTAATCCAGTATGACTGGTGTCCTTACATGAAGACAGGGACCCAGGGAGAACACCATGTGGACATGGAGGGCGCATCTGCAAGTGCGGAAGGCCCAGGACCAGCAGAGCACGGAGAGGGGCGTATAGAAAGGATTCTCCCTCGGAAGAGACCAAATCTACTGACATCTTATGTTACTGACTTCTAGCCCCCAGAACTGTGAATTAATAAATGTCTGTTACTGTAAGCCGCCCAGACTGCAGTACTTCATCATGAAACCCCCGGGAAATGAGTACAGTCCCGACCACTGAGCACTGTCTGGGTGACGAACGCACGTACAGAAGGTACCTACTCTCTTTCGGTCAGAACCACTGTCCTTAGACCACCCACCTGCTCCATTACTCCCCTTGCAGCTTGTTTTCTTCTTGCTCTAGGGTAACTGGAGACCTAGATGGAAACTCTGATGGGACGGCCCATAGTCAACACCGATGGAACAGAGTTCTGAGCCCAGTTTCCAAAGGACTCAAGCATCTGAGGAAGATGGCATTCACAGCCGGCTGCAAGGTGGGAGATGGGGACAGTGAGGACCACGCCTCGGCCCAGCCAGCGAGACAGCCACCAACAGCTGGCCTCCCGGGCCCCATTCCCAGCCCGTGTCTGGGGGACATATATGGTACCCATCCTGAAGAACATGGGAACTGTCCTTCTCCTTTGCCAACAGCCAGTCCTACAGCCCAGCGCTAGCTCTGGAGGCCAAGCCGGGGCACAGGAGAGGGATGGGGCAGGGAAGTGAACGGGAAGTGAAGCACGCACAAAGCCGGGCACCTCCGTCCTGAGGGGAGACACTTGGACATCAGAGCCCCGCTGGGCTGCTTGTTCTCTGCAGCAAACTGACAGAAGGTGGGGGTGAGACAGCATGGCGCCAGCACAGGACGAGAGGGGCCCAGGCCGAGAGCCACGCACAGTTCTGCTGAAAACAGAGTCTCGACACGCTGCGAGAGAAAGTCACAGGACGAGCAGTTCATTGTTACCCAAGTATTCTTTCCTCTAGAGCTTTTCTTCTCAAAAGGCCATAATCTCCTTTCTCATCGCCAGCTCTTCGCTCTGTCTGCTGGGAGGACCTACCCACCTGGAAACGTCCGGCCCTCCTGCTAACGGTGGGAGCAATCGCTGAGTCCATTTTCAAGCCTCATCCAAGGGTGGGGGAGGAGGGGGGATGGAGAGCCATTTTTCCTACTGGAAAAGAATAACCTAAGAGCAATAAGGAGCGAGTTTGTGGTTTTAGAAAAAAAAAGAAGTGTCCTCCTAGGAGATGTCAGATATTTGATTCCCAGCAATGGTCTCATTAAATGGGCATTTATTGATTTAGTGTTCAAGCAAGATCAGTGCCAAGGAATAGAGCAAACTGTTCCTATCCTTTAGTCCACGTGGGTTTTGGTGACAAAATCCCACAGGCAGCAAGGGAATCGAGGTCAGGCTTCTCTGGATGACGCAAGCTTCCCCCAGGGGTACTGTCGGTGTCGGTGACCAGCAGCAGTGGCCCTTCCTCCCTCACCCCACCCCCTGCCCTGTCCCTGCCTCACGGCCCTGGCCAGCCCCCACTCTTACCTAAATTCACCTCGGGCCCCACCTGAGCTCTCAGCTTCTAGCAACCTCTGGGCATCTGTATGTAGGGAAGATGTGGAATAGGATCATATCACATGATTCCTCATCAGCTTAAGAAAGGTATGCATATCCAAGGCCACCGAAGATGGTTCTTCAGTGGAGATTGCCATGGACATGAGAAATGAAACCTGAATGATCCTTAAGGAAAACCCACTCCACACCATACCCTGTGCCAACATCACTATGGGCCCAGTGGGAATTCCATCAAAAGACTCCAAGGGACACGGGATTCTTGCCCAGATGCTCTGTCGCAGCTTGCTGCCATGCTCATGTGCCCTGCCCCTCTGGGCATCTTCTCCTAATGCCCATCTCTTGAAGGTTTAGAGTCTCCTCTTACTTCAGGTATATCTCTTTTCCACTTTCCTAAAGGGTTTTGCTTATGTTGATAACAGCAAACAGGAAAGAAAAAAATTACTCTGTTTTATCCACCCTCACAATCTCTTTCTCTCTTGTAGACTCAGTAAGAAAAAGCTCTGGCCTAGAACTATAGTGTCCAGGTATGAAAGACTCAGAAGTTTACACCCGGCCAACGCAGACTGCAACTTAGTGCAAGAGATAAAGAAGAAACTAAGTATAAAGATGGGGATAGACCCAGGCCCCTGTCTGGGAAGCAATCAGCAGAGGGAGAAAAAAGCACGGGAGCTCCAAGTACAACGGGGGCCACCCGGACAGTCTCAGGTGAGTGGGGTGAAGGGCATCCCTGCTTATGCAAATGAATAGCATCTTCTTCAAAGGAATCACCTGGGAAGGTGAGATCCTCAGTTCAACAGAGAAGCTCTTTGTTATAAATATTTAGGAAACTCTATGTTCCCTTTAGGATTTACACTTTATTATTCTTTTATTAAAAAATATTTATTTATTTTCGAGAGACAGAGAGACAGAGCACAAGTAGGGGGAGGGCAGAGAGAGAGGGAGACACAGAATCTGAAGCAGCTCCAGGCTCTGAGCTGTCAGCACAGAGCTTGATGTGGGGCTCAAACCCACAAACTGCGAGGTCATGACCTGAGCCGTCGTCAGATGCTTAACTGATTGAGCCACCCAGGCGCCCCTACACTTTATTATTCCTGATGTCCTCAGCAAGAGCAAATCCTTCCAGGACATGCCTGATGACAGGAAGGAGTCAGTCAGCTGGAGTAAAGCCTGGCTAATAAGCTGGACTATTACCTTTTCGGCCAAAATCTAGGTGACCTAAAAGGTGAATGTAGGCCAGTGCAGTCATTACTTTTCTCTTGTGTCCTGTAAAACTTCCCAGAAGGGAGGCCACTAATCACCATGCCTACTGATCAATGGGTCCTGGCAGTGTTAGATCCAGTGTACCAAGTCACCAACTAGTAGTGTCAGTGCCACAGGAGAAAAAGTCCTTGTCGTCTCAAGACCTTAACTTCCCTGCAGTTCCCAGTCCGTCCCTCCTTAAACACTCCCAACAACAGAAAATAAATGAAGCAAAGTGAACATCCCCTCTCCAATCTCACATGCCTAGGCTACTCCAGACAGTTTCTTGAGGGTGGGGGGTGGGGGTGGGGGACTCTAAAGCATGTTTTACCTAAAGCAATATGCATATTTTGAATGCTAGACACAGTCCACTGTAGTAGCTATACCTGCACACCGTCCGTAGAGCCTAAGTAGGTGAATGCCTCAGACCAAACTGCCTTACAGTCCTAAGTCCGGAGACCCCTTGGTACAGCCACGACCCATACCTACGTCCCAGATGGGTCCCAGGTGGGCTGTGGGACAAGCAAAGCTGTACTGCTGGGCTTGCCCAAGCCCCCAGCAGCAGGGTCAACACTGCAAGTCCAGGGCCAGGATCTGGTCTGACCTCTACTCTGTCCTGGGCTGAGTCCCTCTGCTCTCCTCCCCACTCACCTGGTGAAGACAGAGTTGGAATAAGAGGGAGCCAGTTGGGAAGGTGCCCAGGGAGCCAACCTATTATGTAATGAAAAAGGGGAAATTGTATCAATCAGCACTCTGCTCAGGCACAGACCAAGACCTGAAGGCTTCTTGCCTGCTAGAGACCAGGCCAGGAGAAGGGCCAGAGATATGGGACGAAAGTGAGAGATCTTGACGATGTCAGTTAAGCCTCAGGATCTAGCGAGGCCCAAAGTGAGAGGCAGCTCTGGCCTTTTCCTTTAAACGTGTCAATCCATTCCCATTTTTGCTGAAGACTGCTTGTTTTCAGCCGCTTACACTCAGGTCAAACAAAATGTCCTGGTGAGTAGGACTGCTTAGAGAATACTTAGCCAACAGACATGATAAAGCTGGGCTCCAGTTCCACTGCGCAGACCCGAAAATCTGAGATGCCCCTTTTCTGCCCTCCCCTCACAGAAGGTTCATCCTCTTATCTCTGAATAAATACCCAGCAAATATTTAAATAGGGCCCATTTGAAAGGGCACCAAGGTAAGGCCTGCTGGAGACACTCCTACATCAGGTTCAGAGCTAGGACAAAAGTTCTGTGTTCAGGTTCCAGCTCTCCACTCGTGTGGCCCTGAGGATGTCCCTACAGTGCCTGGAAGCCTGAACATAGTGCCTGAGAGGCGAAGTAAGTTTGGGAAAGGATTCTGAAATCCCTAAGACAGTGACAATTGTGAGTCAAGGCAAATCTGAACACTTGCCACCTTGGGAGGCTGAGGCTTTGTGGAGGAAAACATCCCGAAGGAAGAAAGTAGCACTTCATCTCAAAGCAAGAAGGCTCAACTTGGACATTTCAGTACCAGCAGATCAGTGATGCCAAACGGAACGTCACCTGTATGATGACTGAGAACGGCTCAATAGCTGAACTGACCTCCAGTCTTCCCCTTTCTCCTCAACTACCCTGACACAAGCAAACATTCCAGAATATTCCAGAATGATCACATGACCAAAGTAGGTGACCGACAGGAGACGACTACTGGGGAGAACATAATTACACAACGTTAACGGTCATGCCAGCCTTTTCGAGAAAACATGGAAACCTCTCTTCTCTTAAATATCTAAAATTTCCACATACCTGTTTCTACACGACGGGATCGATCTGCTGGTTGAGAAGGTATTTAATGGAATAAGAATAAATTAACCAGAATGCTCTACAGTGCTTCTGTGTATTATTCAGAACAGCAGAAGTGCTTAGCATTTGTAAAGAGTCGCAGAGAAATGTGCTGCTCGTATTGCATGTTCAGCATTAGCAGACCTCTTGGCGCCGCAGATTCCTGGTAAACAGATAAGACACGCAGGACGGCCCCTGGGCGACCCGGCCCAGCGCCCCGCTCTTCCCCTGGCAGTCCCGTCCTTCTCGTATTTTGCCAAACCTACTTTCTCAGTATCGTTAACAAAGGTGCTCGCCACGCACTCCTTTGGTCTGGGGTTTAGGCTGTTCTCCGCTTCCTTCTCCTCAGGTAGGTGGACAGGAAGTTCAAGTTCTCTTTGTTATCTCCTACCCCTGGGTCAAATTCAGGGCTCTGATTGAACCTTTGCTGCTATTTCACCTTCTGAACTCCCAAAAGACAAAACTCAAGACAGCAAAAAGCACCCACTCAGGTTGTCGAGAGCTGCAAAAGTTCATTGTTGATATACAGGATCAGGTGCTTTCAAAAACATCCACATAGATTCTACGTCTTAGAGAAAGCCCTCAGAGAGGATCCACACGGGTTCTTTTCTGGAAAGCCCATTAGCAGGAGAGCCTTGGTCTGGCAGGGGTTTGTTTTAAGTGCAAGTCTCTTTTTAAAAGCACGCTCAAAAAGCCCAAGCTCTCTCTCCCCATTCCCAGGTCTACTGCCTCGAAAACTCTATCTTCACAACTGCTGGTAGGTGATGCCACCCCGTCATGAGTTCTCTGAAACTCCAAGTGCTTGGGGGCTCAGGTTGCCCTAAGAGTATGGCCAACCATTTCTCCACGGCCCCTTCCCCAAGGGTTTCTCCCTGACCCATTGCCAAGGCTTGTGCTAACCAGCCACAGGCTCATGCACTCTCCCTGGACCGTGCCAGTAGAACTTCTACACACATGTTCTGACCTGTTCTTCCTGAGCACTAAATGAGCTCTACTTATGTGTTAAGGTTCTGAGCCAAGAAGTAAGGACCAGACAACGTTATGCTCAAGAAACCAGGGACGCTGTAATTATGACATGATGGGAGAAAAACAAACCAACCCAGCCTATCCACATACCTGACACTTCTAGTACTTCAAAGTCCAGACAAGAAGAAAAGATGGTATGCGGATGAGTAGGACTGGTGGTCGCTGCTCTGAAGTTCATGTGTGAGTGACTACTGATGCAGTAAGGCTGGGGCAAGGGTGAGACATGACTCTGGATTTCCCACCAGGTCCCCAAAACTGCTCAGCTTCTCACAAATACTCGTTAAGAATGGATTTTTTGTTTTAAGTTTACTTATTTGTGTGAAAGAAAGAGAGCACAGTGTGCGGAAGGAGGGACAGGCAGAGAGGGGAGAAGAGAATCCCAAGCACAGAGCCAAAGGCATGGCTTAAACTCACGAACCATGAGATCCTGACATGAGCCAAAATCAAGGATTGGATGCTTAACTGACTGAGCCACCTAAGCGCCCCGAGAATGGAGGAGTTTATCTTTTCCTAAGAAAAATCCCACTAGACCAAAAACACCCGAAGTATGATCTGCAGAATAAGAGCACTATGTGTANTTTTTGGCAGGTATGGAGAGTCCCGTGGCCAAGTCAGTCTGAAAAGAGGTAGGTTAAACAAAGGCAGTTCCAACAGCAGGACTTCCCAGAGCTCTGCTAATGCACACTGTGAGGCTCTGAGCCTGGGCTGGACATTACGGCGTGGTCTACACCTCTAATAGGTATGGTCTACACCTCTAATAAGCCCTTTCCAGGGGAAGCATCTTGTGATGCTAGTGTACCATGGAACATGCTCTGGAAAGTACTGCAATGGACCAGATCTGGTCAATCAAAGCATTCTGGAGTCAGCAGAGGGAGACACACCTCTAGAGGATTCTTTTTTTTTTTTTTTTTTAACCCACAAATGTTGCT
>NW_027529428.1:16173374-16236475 GCF_008692635.1 Crocuta crocuta | reverse complement strand
ACTAAGGTTGCTGAGAGAATAAACTATTAAAGAAAGAGAACTCCTGCAGAAGGGAGAGAACACTGAGGAAAGCAGAGCTGAGATGAGAGAGAGCTGAATTCTGATGACATTGGTGTCCCTCGGGGGGCCGGAGGGTTGGGAGTAGGTAGTAGCTCTAGGAGCCAAGAGCCCTGAGACACAGCCCACCTTACCTTCTCAGTTCACCCCAACTGGACAGACCCTGCCGTTCTGCACCGGAACAAGGTGAGCTTCGTGGAGATGCCTGCGGGCCTTCTTTTTAACTCAAGCATTTTTCATGGGGCAGTTTGACCCTGACCCACATGCAGGTGCCATATCTCATCTCTGCTCTTCAGGCCAAGCACATCCACGTACTAGATGTGAAGATAAATCCTGTGACTCATGCTGCCCTTACCAGTGAGGGCACAGCCTGCTTTGAAGCCTCCCCAGGGATCAAACAGCTAGAAAGAATCCCCAGTGTTTAGTACCTAACCATTATGTGCATGAAACCCTCTCCAGACCAGGGTGGATGGTAGACAATTCCCATTTCGCAGATGAGAACAGTAGCCTCAGGTGCAGGACTCGCCCGATGCCACACATCAGCGGACACAGCTGGGATTCGCAAAGGTCTCGTTCCTAATCTTGTGTTATTTAACAACTCTCTACTGAAACCCGAGAAACCAAAAGCCTTCCTCAGAAATTACTGAGGAGTAAAGCATGTGACTGAGTTGGTAAAGCATGTGACTCTTGATCTCAGGGATCTGAGTTCAAGCCCCACATCAGCGTAGAGATTATTGAAATTAATGTTTTTAAAAAATAAAGGCTTTCACCTCTGGAAAACAGTGTGGAGATTCCTCAAAAACTTAACACTAGAACTCCCCTATGACCCAGCAATAGCACTGCTAGGAATTTACCCAAGGGATACAGGAGTGCTGATGCATTGGGGCACACGTACCCCAATGTTCACAGCAGCACTCTCAACAATAGCCAAAACATGGAAAGAGCCTAAGTGTCCATCAACTGACGAATGGATCATGAAGATGTGGTTTATCTATACGATGGAATACTACACGGCAGTGAGAAAGAACAACATCTGGCCATGTGTAGCAACATGGATAGAACGTGAGAGTGTTATGCTGAGCCAAATAAGTCAGGCAGAGAAGGACAGATACCGTATGTTTGCACGTATAGGAGGATTAGGAGGAACTTAATGGGGAACCATGGGGGAGAAGTGAAAAACAGTAGGGGAGAGAGAGGGAGGCAAACCATGAGAGACTCTTGAAAGCTGAGAACAAACTGAGGGCAGATGGCATGGGGGAGGGGAAGGGGGGATGGGCATGGAGGAGGGCACTTGCGGGGATGGGCACTGGGTGTTATATGGAAACCAACTTGACAATAAACTATAAAAAAAATAAAGGCTTTCAAAAATAACTTTAAAAGCATAGCCACATCAAACCTTAAAGACAAACCGACTCCAGACCATCTCGGTTTAACAGGGAGGAGAATTCACAAACTAAGCCACTCGCCACCCTAAATGAACATGCGTGAGAATGGGGGAGTGTCAGGGGACAGTGGGACAGTGATGGGCATCTTTCCGATTTTTTTGGCACCATATCACACATCGACCTCAACTGCACAGAGGAAACCTGTGGGGGAGGTAACTTATTTAACGTCCTAACAGCTGGTGAGTAGCCACGCTGGACCAGAACCCAAGTGGGTCACACTCACCTCTGGAGATGACCATCCTCTCCCCTGCAGATTCAATGGAAGGATCTGAGCAGAGCAAGGTCCACACCCAGAACCACTACCATCAGAAGGACCACAGAGGGGGTGGCCCATCTGCCAAAACTCTGACCTGGTCCCTTCAACAGGGCGACCCAAGGCCTGTGCTCAGGCTTGGGTCACACTGTCTGACAAGGGTGGGCTGAACGTGACAAGGAATTTGAGCAGCCCCAGACAAAATGAAACCTATTTGCTTGAGTAAAGGAGTGATGTGGCGTGGCCTCTGTAGGATGCCAAACATTGATCAATTCTTCCACTCGAATGGCCTCTCAGACCTAGTCAGCTCAAGTACAAAAAGACCTGGCTTGCTACGTTCCCATTAACCATTAGTCCCTTGTGAAGAACAGGCCAGGTTGTGTGAAGCGCACACTGCCTCTCCTCCACCCTGGAGTCAGGTGAGGAACAGTGGAGGTCTGGGCTGGGCATCTGACCGGTAGTGCTGCTCTCCTATTTATCACAGACTGGAGAAAACTGCCCACAGGGACAGCAACACGTCTCCAACCAAGTGCCAAGGGGCAAATTCAATGGAACCCTACATTCTAGTCCTCATACCGCGACCAAAGCCCCCAGTAAACCCATTCATCACCCCATCTTGGCCCCCTCACCTCTGCCAGGCGAGTCCCACCCCCACCTTGGGCATGGCCAAGCCGGTGGGGATTCCTTATTTCCTTGGTGCTTCCTCTTCTCCGTCTACCTTGGGTTTTATCAGTTCTTCCAGCCTCCTCTATTCCATCCACCTACTTCCTCCCCTGCCGTTCCACTCAAGCCAGCATAAAACTGTCTGCCAGCATGGGCCTCACTGAGGACGCTCCCAAAACAAAAGACTTCATAGAAAGTGGCCACCTTGGCTCAGCCAGTTAAGCATCCAACTTCAGCCCAGGTCATAATCTCATGGTTCGTGGGCTCAAACCCCACATCGGCCTCTGTGGTGACAGCTCAGAGCCTGGAGCCTGCTTCAGATTCTGTGTCTCCCTCTCTCTCTGACCCTCCCCCTACTCACACTCAGTTTTTGCCTCTCAAAAATAAGTAAACATTACAAAATTAAAAAAAAAAAAAAGTGGCCACCTCATGGGCTTTTGTGACAGTGAGAATATAGGCACATGACACAACTTAAGCTTTTGGATTTTTGTTGGGTCTGTCATCAGTGATGTCCTTCACCACTTTTTTATCAGAAAAGATTGAAAAAACAGACCAACTAACCAGGAGGCTTAGCTGCCATGTGAGGGCAACCAGAATTTCCACAGAGCCTCCTGTTGCTATTCCCCCAGCGGCAGGTCTTGCTGGGGTACCCTAGCTTCCTCCCACCCCAGATCAAACATCTTGATGAATATGGTAAAGTAACTATGAAGGACGCTGGCTGGGGCTTACACAGAACGTAGGTGAAGGGTGCTGAAAGACAGAAGCGGGGCCTGGTAGATGACAGAAGACGAAAGCAATGTTCTGCCATGACTCCCAACAAGGTCACCAGTGTGTCTGCCCTGAAAAAAAAAAAGATCCCTAGCTTCCCTGAATTCAGAATGGTCTTCAGACAGACAGCGAACAGAAAGACCAAGATAGAAAACCAAGCCCAAAATACTAGAATCCACAAACCACCCCAGGGGTAGCTGGAGGATCCAGGAGCGAATCTAGGAACAAGGCAGAGACTGGAGGGGCCGAATGTCAGTAAGATGGACCAGCGATGTGCACAGAATGGCTTCTGCCCAGTGAGTAGCACTGCTTCTCCTGAGCATTTAAGAAGGGGCCGAAAACAGGCTACAAACATGAAACTTCTGGTCTTTGGCAAGATCGTCACCACTGCCACCAGATGTTCCCACCGCAGAAGCAGCTACGACCGGAGGGCTGGAGACCACCAGATGCTTCCACGTTCACAGCAGACAGCAGCACACACCCCTTCTACGGCTTGCTGGGATCTGCCCACAGTCCACTTGTAACCTAAACTGACGAACGATACCATTTCCAGAGCTTGCTGCAAGAGACAGAAAGCCCCGCAGGGTAGTATCTGTCGTGTCCAAAGCAACGTGGCCCCTTCGTTCTGATTACTCACGGACAGATGTGAGTTCAAACAGCAGCAGCACTCAGTGGGACCACAGCAGGTGACTGACGAATGGATTAAGAAGATGAGGTATATACATACGATGCAATGCTACTTGGTGATCAAGAAGAATGAAATCTTGCCATTTGCAGCAATACAGATGGAACTGGGGAGTATTACACTAAGTGAAATAAGTGGGTCAGAGAAAGACAAACATCATATGATTTCACCCAGATGTGGAATTTGAGAAACAAAAATTAAAAAAAAAAAAAGAAAAGAAAAGGTCAGATTCAAAGCACAAGGAACATTCGATGCAACAGGATTCCAAGCAGCACTGCTGGCTTGAAGATGGAAGGGACCACGTCACAAGGAAGAGGGCAGCGTCCACAGGCTGAAGGACAGCCCAGCTGACCCCAGGCCGAAACAGCAACTCCAGCCCCACAGCCGGAGAGCCAGACGCACAGTCTTCCCCAGAGCCCAGCTCGGCGGACACTCTGACATCAGCCTTCTGAGACTCTAAGCAAAGAATCCAAGTAGGGTCTCCAGGACGTCCAAGCTGGACCACTGGGAGACGACAGACGGGTGCTGCTGTAAGCTGCTAAGTGTGTGTTCGTGTCTCACGCGTAACAGAAAACTAACGGCCACGTAAAGCTCTAAGTGGCGTGCCACGGTTCAAGTGGCCTGGCTTTCTTCAACGTTAGGCCTACACAGAAGACTAGGAGGCAAAGCCTCTCCTTACTTCAAAAGCCACCCGCCTCTGGTGGAGAATGCCACTGGGAATCCCAGTGGAAAGAATGAGATCTTCCCCTGCCCACGAACCGTGACCCTGTCCACATACCCAGTGTAGACTCTGTTAGTCATCAGGGCCATCCCAGCACGGGCCGAGTGTTCCTGCACGTTCTTGCTGCGGGGGCCTTTGCCTGCGCCTTTTCTCCTAACAGTGCGCAGGGCCTGCAATCCTGAGGGGTGCCCAGCAATCCTGAGGCGTGCAGGGGGAACAAAGAGCAGGCTCGCTGGACAAGGTGGGGCCTCCGAGCTCGCGTACCTCGCTGGCTGTGATGCAAGCCGGCACACACTTGGCATCTATCTACCTGGGTCCTCCCCACGTCAGGGCGACAGGGGGAACCGACACACACACGAAGCTCATGCTGTTCGCTGGGCTCCAGGCAGTGAAGTTCTCGGTCTCTGACCCAAGATTCTGCCGGCATCCACGGAACAGTAATAATCTAACTTACTAGCTCGCAAGTAGGGTAAAACTCCAGACTCTGACACTATTATACACGGAAGTTTAAATCAGGAGGTCACCGTCATTACATGAAACATTTCAATGGGATAAGATGCCCTTCCTGAATTTTGTCAAGAATAAAATCTACATCACACCCGAGATACAGAAAATATTCAATAACTTTAATCGAGCCCCGCCCTCCCCAGACACTCCTCCCCCACAGACACACGACAGACCAGAGAGGGGTGGTACTTGCCTCCGAGATATCAGTCCGTTCACAAGATGAGGGACAGATCAGTTTCACGTTACCAATTTCTGACATGTGCATTCCACATAAAGACTTCCCCTCATCTTATCTCATTTAATCCCTACCCAGAAACCGAGGCTCAAAGTGGGCAGTCCTCGCAGAAGGAACAGGAACAGACCCTGCAGGTCTGGAGAGCGGCACCACCACAGAAGCCCGGGGTGCAGATGGAGGAAGCCCCAGTGGAGACCTGGGGGCGCAGCCACTCCAGCAACACGGCCGTGTCCCGACGGCGCGCTCCTCCTCCCCGTGGGCCACGGGAGTTCTTGTCACGACTGGGCCTCCTGAGGAATGTCAATGCCACTGCAGAAACGGCTAGAAACCACATGATACAGACAGGTCTTTTATTTAAACGTTCTGAATTTGTTTTTAATGGAAAATGAAGAAATCCTTAACGTAAGAGGCTCTCCTATCCCGGATGAACTTGGACTTGGTCCCTTTGGATGTCCGTGGCAGCGTCTGCTTTGTTTGTAGGCCTTGGGGCCTCATCCTGTGACAGCATCACTTAAGGGTCTTGCTGAGGTTGGAGAAGCCAATGCCAACGCAGGTCAGCAGCACTTTATCCCCACCCTTGAGTTCTTCGCCACATGGTTTGGTTTCAATTTTAAACATAATCTGGAAAAAGCTCTTCAAATGCCGCAAAAACTCTATCCTGAAAAGGAGGGAAAAAAAAGAGGGAGGAGTGAAAAAGGAATTTGATTTTCAAAAATATTCTCCTTCCCCTGTGCAGAACCCAAGCTTTTACTTTCACAGATCAAGAATACCTGAAATTAAGAACTGCTCATTACAACTCATTGCATAGTATTTATTCACAGCCTGCCATTTTCCAAAGTGGATTTAAACAGCCTATAGAGATGCACACAATACAAGATAAACACATTTTTTTAAAGGTTCAAGGTTAGTCCATGACGCAGAAGTCATTGGGTCCCACGCAGTTAGAGTGGACATAACAGTGTTAGTCTTTGAGCAGCATATGCAGAGAAACACGTACTCCTGCTCACAGCATCATGGGGTAAAACCAAGCAGATGCCAAATCAGAGCAAAGTCTTTCTCTTTGCTCCTCAACCTCAACAAAATCCTTCAATTCGCTCCACACACATTTACTTAGTGCCTACTATGTTCCAGGCACTGTCCCTGGTGCTGGGGATCTTGTAGTCAACATGTCATGAAGTGTTCAATAAAGTGAGGCAGACAAGTTAAATACTCTTTAAAAGTACTATGGAAATTTAAATAACAAGAAGGGGGTCGGGGGAGAAACTCGGGTATGACAATATTTGTATGTATATGGCAGGAGGCCAGGGAGGAGCTCACAGTGGACACGACAAGGAGTTTCATGGGGCGGTTTCCTGTCATCTCCTTCAAGACACAATGATGGCTGCATCCCAACAGTACCTTTGGAAGGGCAATTCCATGGAAGGGCAAATGGGACAGGTAAAGGGACTTCTACTGGTTGGCCCAGCAGACTCAGCATCTCCCCAAGCTGGCCCAACCAGAAGACTCACCTGGAGGGTTCATTGAACACACAAGTTCCTAAAGGTTTTACTCAACTAACAACTGGTAGGGAATAAGGGTCCGAGTGGTAAAGCCTGGACACAGGCCAACACAGAGACAGCCCCTCCCCACTCATTACCAGGCCCTGTCTCCCCAGGGCACAGGGGCCAGCAATCTGTTGTTAACAAGTAACCCTACTGATTCTTATCAGGCAAGACAGGGAACACTGGCTTAGTAAGGAACAGATGGTCTGAAGGTCTGTAATGAAATATCAGGCAACCTTGTGTTACCTCCCAAATGAACCATCCAAACTCCCTATCCTGGCTAGATGGCTCTAACCAGCCTGCTATGGAATCACCTGAGGAGCTTTCAAAAGACTGATTCTAGACAGAAAGACCAATGGGAAAGAACTGAGAGTCAAGAAATAAACCCACCTATTTATGGTAAACTGATTTTCAAAAAGGGTACCACGATAATTCAATGGGGAAAGAATAATCTGTTCAACAAATGGTGAACGACTCCACATGCAGAAGGATGAAGTTAGACCCTCTCTTCCCATCATACATAAAAATTAACCCAAAATGGATTAAGAACCTCTAATACCTAAAACTATAGAACTCACAGAAGAAAACAGTAGTAAATCCTCATGATCTCAGGCTAGGCATTGGTTTCTTTCTTTTTTTTTTTATGTTTATTTTTGAGAAAGGCAGCACGAGCAGGGGAGGGGTGAGGGAGAGGGAGACATAGAATCTGAAGCAGGCTCCAGGCTCTGAGCTGTCAGCACAGAGCCTGACACTGGGTTTGAACTCACTAATTGTGAGATCATGACCTGAAGTCAGACACTTAACTGACTGAGCCATCCAGATGCCCCAAGTTTCTTATATATAACACCAAAAGCAGAGTGACAAAAGAAAAGAAACATATAAATGAGATATCATCAAAATTAAAATCTTTTGTGCATCAACAAACATTATTAAGAAAGTAAAAAGACAATTTCCAGGATGGAAAAAAATACTTGCAAATCATATACCTGATAAGAGTCTGGTATTGAGCTTATATAAAGAACTCTTACAACTCAGAAGAAAAAAAAAAAAGCAAAAACAAAAAGACAAGTAATACAATTAAACATAGGCAAAGGATGTGAATAGATATTTCTCCAAAGCCTTACCAATAGCTAATAAGCACATGAAGGATGGTCAATCATGACCTGAAGCTGAAGTCAGACACTTAACCGACTGAGCCACCCAGGCGCCCCAATTAATTGAATTTTAAAGTAGGCTCCATGCCCAGTGTGGGGCTTGAACTCACAATCTTGAGATTAAGAGTAACATGCTCTACATCATGAGTCATTAGGGAAATGCAAATCAAAACCACTATGGGGTCCCACTTCACACCCAACAGAATGACTACAATGAAAGAGAGAGAGAGAACACAGGTGTGGGTGAGGATGTGAAGCAGTTAGAACCCCCGTTTACTGCTGGTTGGACGGGAACACCGTGTGGCCCTGTGGAAACCAGTCTGGTGGCTAACTCCTAAGTAAGAAGCTACCAGATGATCCAGGAACTCCCCGTCTCAGGTAGGTACAAAGGAGAAATGCAGCATACGGCCACACAAAAGTCTGACATGAATGTTCGTGATAAAATTATTCGTAACAGAAAAGCAGAAGCATGGAACAAAAACAGACACTCAGATCAATGGAACAGAATAGAGAATCCAAAAAGGACCCACAAACATACGGCCAATGAATCTTTGACAAATCAGGAAAGAATATCCAGTGGAATTAAGACAGTCTCTTCATCAAGTGGTGCCGGGAAAACTGGACCACTTTCTTGCACCAGACACAAAACCAAACTCAAAATGGATGAAAGACCTAAATGTAAGACAGGAAGCCATCAAAATCCTAGAGGAGAAAGCAGGCAAAAACCTCTTTGACCTTGGCCGCAGCAACGTCTTACTCAACACGTCTCCAGAGCCAAGGGAAACCAAAGCAAAACTGAACTACTGGGACCTCATCAAGATAAAAAGCTTCTGCACAGTGAAGGAAACAATCAGCAAAACTAAAAGGCAACCGACAGAATGGGAGAAGATGTTTGCAAATGATATGTCAGTTAAAGGATTAGTATCCAAAGTCTATAAAGAACTTATCAAACTCAACACCCAAAAAAACAAATAATCCAGTGAAAAAATGGGCAGAAGACATGAATAGACATTTCTCCAAAGAAGACATCTAGATGGCCGACACATGAAAAAATCCTCAACAGCACTCATCATCAGGGAAATACAAATCAAAACCACACTGAGATACCACCTCATACCCATCAGAATGGCTAACATTAACAACTCAGGCAACAACAGATGTTGGCGAGGATGCGGAGAAAGAGGAACCCTCTTGCACTCATGGTGGGAATGCAAACTGGTGCACCCACTCTGGAAAACAGTGTGGAGGTTCCTCAAAAAATTAAAACTAGAACTCCCCTACAACCCAACAACTGCACTACTAGGTATTTATCCAAGGGACACAGATGTGCTGTTTCGAAGGAACACATGCACCCCAATGTTTACAGCAGCTCTATCAACAATAGCCAAAGTATGGAGAGAGCCCAAATGCCCATCGATGGATGAATGGATAAAGAAGATGTGGTACATATATACAGTGGAGTAGTACTCAGCAATCAAAAAGAGTGATATCTTGCCATTTGCAAGATGTGAATGGAACTAGAGGTATTATGCTAAGTGAAATGAGTCAGAGAAAGACAAATATCATATCACTTCACTCATACGAGGAGTTTAAGATACAAAACATCAATATAAGGGAAGGGAAGCAAAAATAGTAGAAAAACAGGGAGGGGGACCAAACTTAAGAGACTCTTAAATATACAGAACACTCAGAGGGTTGCTGGAGGGGTTGTGGGATGGGCTAAATGGGTAAGGGGCATTAAGGAATCTACTCCTGAAATCACTGTTGCACCATATACTAACTTAGATGTAAATTTGAAAAAATAAATAAAAAAACAAAACAAAATAAAAAATAAAAGCCAGTTTCCACCAATGGGGGAACAAAAAAGCATAAGCAACCCAAATGCCCATCAAGCGGTAAGTGGCTAAACAAAACGCCATGTGTCCACACAACAGCATGCTATTCGGCCTTGAAAAGGAACGCAGCAATGACCCAGCCGCAGCGCGAGCTCTGAAAACCCGACGCCCAGTAAAAGAAGCCAGACACGGAGGACCACAGGCTGCGGGAGTCCGTTCACACAAAGTGGCCAGAAGAGGCAGATCAGTGGCTGCCCGGGCTGCGGGGGCGGGGAAGGGCTAGGGAGCCTCCAGGAACGGGCAGAGGGCTTCTTTCTGCGGCACCGAACTTGCGGTTACAGTGACATAACTTTGTAAATACGCTAAAAACCACTGAACTGTACACTTTGAATGGGTAAACTGTGTGGTATGTGAATTACATCTCAACACGGCTGTTTCAAATGTAAACATATGGTATTTGTGAAGTTCAGAAGACATACTGAACCTGGCTCCCGCGCTCACACAGTGTAGACACAACTGAGCACAGGGCAGCCCCCGGGGTGCATCTTTCACCCCTTCCTGTCCTCCCATCCACACCGGAGAGAAAGGGCACAAAGGAGAAACGGGGCTGGGACAATCCCTCACCCGGTCCGGCTGATGTGACCAGCGTTTCAGGGACTAAGAGAAGAAAGAGTAACTACCCCGGAGAGTGGCTCTGGTGCGCGGGGTGCGCTCGCAGGAAAGCCCCTCGCTCCCCTGCTCTCCCCTCATCTCCATCTCTAAGGTGGCATCGCAGGTGCCAACTCTCGGGGACAGCATTCCGGGCCCTGCTCGCGGTGCCCAATTATTACTGCTCACGTGCGTGGGCTCACGACCGCCCCTCCCCCTTGGGGGCAATGACCTGTCCCTGCTGGGGAGCCGCTCAGTGTGCAGCAGCACTCGGGTCCTGACCAGGGCCGTCCCCACTCCCGGGGGCGCCGGGAGGGCAGCTCTTCCCCACTGGCTTCCCCGTCTGCCTCACCCACCCAACACTTCAGTCTCTTGCTCGCCGTCCCCCCCTCACCACATCCCTCAGCCTGTCCCTGGAGAGAAAACAAGCACCCCAAACCCGCGGCTGACAAGTCCGTCTCGGCCCGGCTGCGTTCTCAGGAGGAAACAGTGTGTNAGGCTCGGGGAGAAGGACGCAGGCCCGCATACTTGCAGCTCCGGAGTATTTGTGGCCTTTGGACTAGGAGGGAACAGCAAAGCGGGTTCCACATTTTACAAGATGTTCTACCCACCGCCCCTGAGGGGCTGGAATGTTCTCTAGCCTCCAGCCCAGTTCTCCAGAAGCTGAGACCTAACCACAGACGACATTAGATCCGAACAGTCTCCTGAAGGAATGAAACAAGTCATTAAACAGGTCACCCCTCGCCGGCCGTCGCCCTTCTCCACGGCTGCAGCCAGGTAGCCAGGCCCGAGAGGCCCACCCCCCACCTGTCCCTCCCTCCCGGACCCAGCGGCACACTCCTGGACACACCCCCTGGGCACTCGGCCACATGGCCAGGCGGGAGTGACGAGCAGCGTGCACACGGCCGCCCTGCCCCTCAACGCAGCAGGTCCCCCCATGCACGTGCATCCGCAGAGGCAGACGGGGGTCTTTCTACACGCGAAGGCTCGGAACTCTTGGCTCGGACTGTACCTACCCACAGTGGACTTTTCCGGTTGTTGTTCAGGAAAAAGGGTTTGTTTTTAGGAAAACCACCACCTACTTCTCCATGAAAGCCTCCGGTCCCTGCGGCACGCGGGTTTCAGAGAGTTCTGGAGCACACGGGCCCTTCCTCCTGTCTGTCTGCAGAGTGCGGGCCGCGCCCACCACCACTGCTGGCGGACAGGTGAAGGCCAGTGCGGGCGCGGGACCTGCCCACGGGGCCCCGAGGGTGCGGGACCTGCGGGTGGCCCACCCACCTCTGAACCACAGCCCCGCCTGCCTCCCAGGCCTGACACCCAGGGGAAGAGAGGTCAGGACAGCCCTCTCCGGGCGACACAAGGCCCCGGCCCTGCCCCAGCAGGCCACTTCCCTGTTGGGGTTACCTGCCTCTCAGGCCGCAGGCGTGGCTCTGGAAACTGAGGGGAAAGGCCCGGGGGCAGGAGGGGAGTCTGCTCAGTGGGGGCCCAGTCATCATGCAGCGGCTTTTAAAAAATACATTGGTGGTGGGTTGTTTTGTTTTGTTTTGTTGTTTTCTGCCAAACCGCGGCTTTCCCAAAGCCTGCTGGCCTCTGTTCCGAGTGAACGTTGAGTGAGCTCTGAGCGGAACTTGGCCTTGACACCCACAGCTCCCCCAGCCCGGCCCCGGCCTCCTGCTGCCTTTACATCCGAACTGTTTCATCTGCAAACGTGATGATGTCTCTTGCTTTACCAGCTCTGTGCTGGGGCTCCGCCGAGTGACAATAAAGAGGCAGGGCTTGGTGGCACAGCAAGCCCCCCAAATGTGTGGGGCGGCGGCGCCCTGGCAGCTCTGGACCCAACAGCCGCGCATCGCTCACCGCCCCCACCGGTCACGACAAGAGAGACACCAGGCTCCCACTCCCCAGCGCTTCACGAGCAGTGGAAAGAGGTCATTTATTAAAGTTAGAGAAAAACAAAGTGGCACAGTTTATTTTAGACGTCTAACTAAAGATAGAAGGAGATCACTTTACGGCAGAATTTGAAACGAGGACTCTGGAAAGATGTGGCGTGGCACCCCGCCCCAGGCGGCGAGGTGTGTGGACTCCAGCAACGTGGACGGCATCCCAGCTCTTACACAAGAGCTCAGTGCGTCAGGGGAGCAGGGACTCTGGGCGAGGCTGCCTGGGTCAGAACCCCATGGCTGACGCGTATGCCCCTGGCACGTGGCTGCACCGCTCTGTGCCTCACCCCGCACCCTCCTCACCTGTAAAAGGGACCGTGAAGGATACTTACCTGCCTTTACCACCCCCTTGTAGGCTTATCACGAAAACTAAGTGAGTTCACCTTTTTTTTTTTTAAATGTTTTATTTATTTCTGAGAGAGAGAGAGAGAGAGAGAGAGAGACAGTGTGAGCAGGGGAGGGTCACAGAGAGAGGGAGATACAGAATCCGAAGCAGGCTCCAGGCTCTGAGCTGTCAGCACAGAGCCCGATGTGGGGCTCGAACCCGCGAACCATGAGATCATGACCTGAGCCAAAGTCAGACGCTTAACCGACTGAGCCCTCCAGGCGCCCCGTGAGTTCATCTTTTGAAAACACTTCAATGGACATCTGGACAACAGTAAATACCATTAAGTGCTTGCTAAGTAAACCGACCCTACAGAATTCTCGGGAAGAGTACGTAAGATGTGTATGGTTTGTTGAGTAAAACAACTGCAAGATGTTAGTCATAAAGGACAGATTTAGAGAGAGCTGGACAGACAATTTATGGTGACTTCAGGCCTGAGAATACCCAAAGCAAGTTTACCAGGACTCCTGGTGTCCAGCGTGACCTTACCGGGAGACTGGACTTCCCACACAGAGGGGACATTGAGGCAGGAACCTCAGTGTTCAGCACAAACTAAGCTCTGTCAGGCACACTGCACGGCTGGGAAAGCAGGGTACCCGACCTCATTAAAGCTTCACACCATCTCCACAAACCCACGGCCGCAGGACCATTATTCACCTTCACGACAGAGGACGCAGATGCGCAGACATGCTCAGTGCCTTGTCCACGGACTCCCGTGCTCCGGGGCAGAGCCAGAACTGAAATGCAGATGGGGTGGAGCCCGATGCCTGTGCACTGGCAGAATGCTGAATGTTCTGGTAACCGCATGCTCTGATCATGAGCAGTTTCCAAGAGGGCTAATTAAGATGCTCATTAATGGGGCGCCTGGGTGGCTTAGTCGGTTAAGCGTCCGACTTTCGCTTAGGTCATGATCTCGCGGTTCGTGGGTTCGAGCCCCGCGTCGGGCTCTGTGCTGACTGCCAGCTCAGAGCCTGGGGCCTGTTTCAGTCTGTGACTCCCTCTCTCTCTGACCCTCCCCTGCTCATGCGCTCCCTCTCTCCCTCTCTCCTAGAAATAAATAAAAAACATTTAAAAAAAAAATTAAAAAAAAAAAAGATGCTCATTAATATTTTTCTTGCTGTTAAACCTGCTTTTATACCAAGTATAAATCCTCCCCTAAGCTGTAAAGCTAAGCATTTTGAGGGGAAGGCAGAACTACCGTGGCCAGCTCTATCTAAAACACAACAAATTCAACAGAAACAGATTCTTCACGTACCAGCATGCCATCCAACACAATTCTGTTCTACTGAAAAAAAGGCATCTCTGACCTTCCTGAAGAATTTCACACATAGAGACTTACTTTCTCAAGTAACACAGGAAACCACCACCAACCATCTCCTGAAGAAGGACAGAGGTGAGAGGAAAAGAACACACAAATCCAGAAAGGATTTGAAAGCAACAGTGCAAGAAAAACATCTCCCCAATCCCAGTGCTGTCAACAGACATTTGAAAAGCTATTTATAAAAATCAAAACATACGAAGGGCCAGAATACACTTCTTTAAACCAAAGAGGGTCTTGCTTCTGGTTTTCGTTAGAAATCTGAGGTTTCAGAAGATGGATTCTTAGGACTTGAACTGCACATAAAAGTTAAGTGCGACAGTTTGATCTCGAAAGCTCCTGAACTAGATTAGGATAAACTGCTTCCCCCAAGTGTGACTGTCCTGATTACGGATTCCATCTCTTTTCACCCTTCACTGTACAGAAGTAGATGTTAACTTCACCTACTGGGTCCCTGAAGGGCATAGATTTATTCCCGCCTCTGCCCCTTCGTCACTCTGGGCCCCTAGAGCCTTCCATGAGGATAAAGGATTCCAAACGGGCACCTGGGTGGGTCAGTCGGTTAAGTGTCTGACTTGGGCTCTGGTTATGATCTCGTTGCTCGTGAGGTGGAGCCCCACATCGGGCTCGCTGCTGTCAGCCTGTCAGGGCGGAGTCCACGTCGGATCCTCTATTCCCGTCTCTCTACCCCTCCCCTACCAGTGCTCTCCCAAAAATAAATAAATAAAAATTAAAAAATAAAAAAGGATCCCAAACAGACACAGCGTTCAAAAATAAACCCCCTTGCCTCCACCCTCATTCTAGTTTACCAGGAAGCACCACAAAGAAGGCAGGCTGCCCCTTCCCACCCACGGCAGCCCCTCTTACAGGAAGCCCTGGGAGAAAGTAACCCAGAGGACAAATGCCCTGGAGGCCTGAGCCCCTTGTCTCCAAACACACAGCTTTACAATCTGTGCTACTGCTCTGAAGCTCCAATGAGAGCAGGCCGCTTTGTTTTCCCAGGAGACGGTGTGATTTTAGGCAAGGTTTCTGGAAGACAGGACACTGCAATTAATGTTTGGTGAAAAGTGAGTCGAAGAGGACACAGAGACTTCTACAAGTGTCAGTTACACCTTGGCCATCTCTGCAGGGGCTGCTGACTTGAAAAGATTATATAGGGGCGCCTGGGTGGCTTAGTCGGTTAAGCGTCCGACTTTCGCTTAGGTCATGATCTCGCGGTTCGTGGGTTCGAGCCCCGCGTCGGGCTCTGTGCTGACTGCCAGCTCAGAGCCTGGAGCCTGTTTCAGTCTGTGACTCCCTCTCTCTCTGACCCTCCCCTGCTCACGCTGTCTGTCTCTCTCTCTCCTAGAAATAAAATAAAACATTTAAAAAAAAAAAAAAAGCCACCAAGGAAAAATAAAAATATACATTCCGTTTTTCACACCACGTTCTGCCAAACCCCATGGCCCATGAGCACACGCATGTGGGGACAGGGCCTGGTGCTGTGTGAGCAGCTGCCCAAAGTGGGGGGCCGTGGCGGCTGCAGACCGTCAGCCGCGTCCAGCACAGTCTCCATGGGGAGAAACCTGCGCACTGGGCGTGCTGGGCTCCCAGCCCCGCCCTCCTCTCTGAAGGCCTCGGTTACCAAGTCTGTTTCAGCCAGTTACTCAATTCGGGTTTCACGTCCTGTGAGACACGTTACACGAGTCATCGGGACACAGCGTGGCCCTCACCGCCTTCCTCGCCATTAACAGAATGGACTCTCTCTCTTCCACGTCCTTGTTCAAAACAACCTCTCCCCATGGGGCGCCTGGGTGGCTTAGTCGGTTAAGTGTCTGACTCTCACTCAGGTCATGATCTCGCGGTTCGTGGGTTCGAGCCCCGCGTCGGGCTCTGTGCTGACTGCCAGCTCAGAGCCTGGAGCCTGTTTCAGTCTGTGACTCCCTCTCTCTCTGACCCTCCCCTGCTCACGCTGTCTCTCTCTCTCCTAGAAATAAAACATTAAAAAAATTAAAAAAAAAAAGCCTCTTAAGAATGTCTTCTGAGCGCCTCTCCCCGGACACAGCGCCCCGCAGCCACGCTCGCCCCCTCAATGTGATGGCACCATCATTCTTCAGTTATCACAGTACTGTACCTTTCAGATATACAGCATCGGTACCATGATAACCGAAAAAGGACAGTTCAGTCTCATGTCTACCTGAAAACCTCCTGTACGAGTACGAGGCCCACCCACCCTGCTCCCCACCCACAGAGGAGCACGGAATGATCGGGAGTCGATGAGCACACACTCGCAGACACCGGCACTCCGACTGGCTGTTTTCGGCACCCTCAGGTACTGTCAGTGGGAGATGCTTCCTCCCCTTTGCTGTCTGCCACTGACGTCTTCGGAGAGCTGCTCTTTCTGCAGAGTGCGTGCTTTACCGCCTTAGCCGTCGACTCTGGATGATACCCACGCCCGGCCTTACACTCGCTTAGCTTCCCCGCTACTCCAGCCGCATGCCTGCGAACGAACTCTGTCTCTTCCTCCATCTTTCCAGCCTGCTCGCCCCCTAGCATTTGCGACAAAAAGACAGTCCTTTCGGCCACAGCGAAGGAAAAGAGGGATTTCATGAACTAACGACACAATCCAAGCTATTAACAGAACCAGTTTACCTCCCAAATGGAAACAAAATCTAAAGCACAGACTAAAGAACTGTCTGGTATTTCTCTCTCATGCCAGGGGAATGACACACAGAAATGATGAAGCTACAAGAAAGGATATGAAGCGAAATCCTTGTTTAACCCCAGGTTTAGGGTGACAACCTCCGGCTCATGTCAGCAGCAGCACAAGCAGGTGTTCACGGGGACCGGCTATGTGCGGCAGACGCCTCGGTCGTTTGTGCCACTGCGAGACTGAACTGGATGGCACGGAGAGGCGGAAGGAAAACGACTCACGTGTAGGGAGACAGCGGTCCGAGGAGGACTTTGGAGACATCCTGCTGTCCAAGGGTCATGAGCAACAGACCCAGGCTTTGGTTGGTTGAGTCGACGCATCCACCCTGTAAATACAAACACTTTCAAGATTAATTGTTCTACCAACCAGAAAATGGAAAACCAACGAAACAGAGGGAAGGAAACAAACTGCAGACACCCAGAATATCGGAACCACAGAAGAGCAGGCAACGAAGCTCAAGCAATAATGAAACACAATCTTGTAAGAGTGATCCTTATACCACGAACTTCAGGGGGTTAAACTAACAGGGGCACCTGGGTGGCTCAGTCGGTTAGGCGTCGGGACTTTGGCTCAGGTCATGACCTCACTGTTTGTGAGTTCGAGCCCCACGTCGGGCTCTGTGCTGACAGCTCAGAGCCTGGAGCCTGCTTCAGATTCTGTGTCTCCCTCTCTCTCTGCCCATCTCCAGCTCGTACTGTCTCTCTCTCTCAAAAATAAATAAACGTTAAAAACTTTTAAAAATTAAAAAAAAAACCTGTAATCACGGAGACTACGAGAATGAATAGACACTCAAGTCTACTGAGGTGCATCTAGTGAAAAATGAAACTTTGCCTTTGTAGCAAAAGTGGCAGGACATATGGGCAAAAACGCATAATCAGTTCCATAGCTAATCACCTTGGGCTAAATGAATGTTGCTTCTGTTGACCTGATTGGTGAGGGAGCACCACGGTTAAGGTGACGTGAATGGACCGTCACCTTCCACGGCATCACCTGTGCACACATTCTGTCACACTCAGAAACTGCTGGCCATGCTCCAGGGGCTTCCTGCCTCGACCTCTCCCTATGCACCCCCAAAACTAGACAACTATTGCGATCAACCCCTCTGTTCTTACTGCGTGTGCATTATTCCCCTGCCCCCAACATTTCCTTCCTTTCCTTCCGTATCAGAACGCAGAGCAAAACCCTCTCCCGAGACATGACTGCTTTGGTTGCCCTTCTTCCTTCGTTCTTGAACGTGTCCACCTTTTCCCCCATTTTGCTTCTGCCAATGCTTGCCTGATGGCTGTTGACATCTGTGCCCTTAAATTTGTCTTTATCTCTCCTCATTCCTCCTGGGATAGTTTGATTTAAAATAGTTCAAACTTACATGGTACACAGTGAAAGCAGGGTGACCCTGGATCTCTACGCATTTGGCACACGTCACAGTAAGAAACCCAGGTTCTGACGTGATGCATCCCCGTCCAAGGCGAGGCTCTCTCGGACTGTGCACCCACTACTTACGTGGGTGCGCCCCGTCCTTGTTAGTGCAGGCAGGGTGGGGTAAGTCAGTTCCCAGGGCAGACGCTCAGTCTCTGCTGTCACACTCTGTGACGACGGAGTAAGAAAATAAAGGGGCTTCTGCTACGGCTAGCCTTTACGCAAACCCACTGCTCTTCCCAAGCCACCGGGGTATTAAAGGACAACAGTCACCTCACTCAGCAAATTTTAAGACGAGAAGAATTACAGCGTATGCATTTCCATCTAAAAGGGGAAACCTGACCCACAAGGAGAAGAGGAGGCCCAAGCAAACTAACTCTGTTTTACAGAACTTGCTCCCTCTCCTAAGTGTCTAAAAGTAAACTGTTCTCTTCGGTCTCTCCTCCTTAGCACTCTTGCTTTTCTACCACTCTCACTGATTTCTAGTACGTGCTGGACCAGTATTTTAGTGCGATGAATACGTCAGGGTGCGTGTACGGGACACCGCGGAGGGCGTGGCAGAGCCGCCCCCAAGGCACAGGGTGTAGGCCCTGTGCTTACGGCAAAGATGGTGCAGGAACGGGCACAAGTCAAGAGGAGCCAGCGCGGGGGGTGGGGGGGGGGTGGAGCAGAGCACGGCGGTCAGGAGACAAGAGACGGCTGTCACCCAGGCGGCATCAGAGGGAGGCTGCGGGGAGGGTACAGCAGGAGGATGGGGGACCGGGCCCAGGAGCAGCAAGAGCGGCCAGGAGCCCAGCGAAGGGGCTGCGTGCTGTCTGGGGAGGGGGGCGGCCGCGGGGAGGGGAAGACGTACACAGACTTTTCTAACCAGGTTGAGGGCTTTGACTTTATCTTGGGAAAGTGAGAAGCTGGGGAAGGTCTCTGAGCACAGGGGTGAACAGATCAGATCAGTGTCTCAGGGGGAGACGTGATCTACAGAAGACGCTGGAGACACAGGTGCAAGCGAGGTGGCAACACAAGGCGGATGAGAAAGGCAGCCCAGAGAGCCTGCGCGGAATCAGGGGGGCTTGGAAACGGAGGGGACGTGAATGAAAGGGTTAGACCAGAATATTAAAACTGGTAAAAATAACCGGCACCCCCTGGGGCATGGATTTTAAGTTTATTTACTTATTTTGAGAAAGAAAGAGAGCATGTGCACAGAGGGGAGGGGCAGAGACAGGGAGAGAATCCCAGGTAGGCTCCCAAGAAGGTCTGCACAGGAACACAGGCATGGACACAGGGCTCGATCTCACGAACCATGGGATCATGACCTGAGCTGAAATCGAGAAAAACTAGTTGGACGCTTAACCAACTGAGCCGCCCAGGTGCCCCGAAGGGATGGATGTTTATTACTCATTTAAACCCCATCACATCACACACCTATGAAAAATTGTTCAGGAAAGCATAAGGCGTTTTCATCCTTTTGACAGTTAAAGATCACAGACACAAAGAATGATTTCTTAATGATTAAAAACAAAGGCAAAAAACCTGGTCCAGGCACAAGGTGATGGTAAAAAACACAAAATAAAAAGAGGGTAAAAAAAAAAAAAAAAAAACAAACAACCTAATCCAGACTGCACGTTCTCTCTCAGGTGACTGACGATGGGCTGTGCTCTCACCCAGAGCCTTATAATCTGCTCTTTACGGGGATGCAGCGTCCACTCCAGCTGTGCCCGGGGTCTCCCACAGGGCTATTCTGGAACGTGATGCTTCTGATGCCCCCAGGTCAGCTGGGAAGAGAGAGCAGCGTCCCTGCGGTCAGAGAGGGTGCCTGCCAGTCACCACAGGACCACAGGGACTGGGGACGCACGTACCAGACGCACAGTCTTCCCTCGTAAACGCCGAGGTGACAAACTTCCTGAGCTAAGGAGCAGGCAGAGCAAGCTCTTGATCATTCACTCCCAGCTTCCGGTTACTACCCATCTCTCAAAAATCACTTAACACAGCACCACATATTGGGCTGATTTAGCATCAAAACAGCAGAGGCCAGACCCCGGCCGCACAACCGTGTTGAGGTATTTCCTCCTTCCGGAGGATTTCATCCGACAGGGTTACTTCCTTCCTCCACCAGTTCCAGCTGAATCGCTGCAAACAGGGGATCAAGGCTCCAATGCAGACAGTTCTAGGCTCTCTGTCTTCCGTTTTAATCAGGTGGATGTTAAATAAAGCCATTTAAGACCTGGAAATTTTAATCAACTCGGATGAAACAGTTCATTCTTACCTGTGCCACCCTGTGACCAAGAACATATTTTCAAGAATGCTGACTGGGATCAGGGGAGTAGATGGTGTTTCTAAGCTGTTTTCCTCAGTGAGGCCTGTACAGGGATCGATACCCATGACCCGGCCGTCACCCTACCACAGAGATTAATCAACTGCAGTGGCAAACGGAAGAAGTGAAAGGAAAAAAAATCACCACTGTACCCGCCCTACTGCTCTTATTACACTGGGTCCCTTGTGATTTTTGCTGCTCTGAGCAGGGCACAGCCCCCCGGGAGACTCCAGGAAAGCACCACAGAGATGTCTAGTACCCAAGAATAAATACACAGACAAACACAGAGACGAAAGGCCCTTGAGCTAGAGAAAAAAGACAGGTTACAACTGCTATACGCCACCTGGTAGTGAGTCACCCAGAGTACGGTTCCCACTCGTGCTCAGTTCTAGAACATGGGGCCTCATACACAGCAGGGAAGTGACCGTCCCGCAAAGCCTGGATTCGGCATGTCTGGGGGAAGCTTGGGCCTCCTGACATGGAGCCAAGACAAAAGGTGGTGCAGAGTAACAGAAGTCCCGGAGCCAGACCTGGGGCTCCCCACTACGCGAGGCGGACGGGGTCATAAGAATCCCGGAGCCAGACCTGGGGCTCCCCACTACGCAAGGCAGACGGACTCTTAAGAATGTATTTCCATTCTGCATTCAGGTATTTTCTCCTGCCATCGTTTTTCCCTCCTTCCCAACTTCTTCCTTGCTTCTGTGAGGCCACCTCAACTCTCTTAGGAAACAATGTGTGTGCACGGGTGCGTGCGGCTTGTCTGGACGGGCAGAGAAAACACGATGGCGACAGCGAGGACGGGCCGTGTCCCACAGCCCCGCTGCAAAGGAAGACGGCACCGGGTGACGCCTCCTCTCCTGCCGTCCTGCGCTCGGATCCCTCCAAGCTCGGACCACGCGCGGACACAGGGCTGCCTTCCCAAGGCTTTCCGCTGTGTTCCAGAGCACACCGCACCATCTTGCCTGTTGATACTATTTTCTATCTGAACTGTCACTTACAAACCCAGATTTCTGGCTTCTCTTGAGAAATCTGAGAACAGCGCGCCCCTCTTCCTTACGGCCAGACTCAGGGTGCTGAGAGATGGCACCTGTTAGGTCAAGGCAGAGTCTGCCCTTCACCTGGCCAGTCACCACCAAACACACTCCATGTTTTTTTACCTTCTCTCTCTCGTCTGACTACGCTCCTGTTCTCCCCTCTCCCCGCTAAACTTACCTGCTCTGTATCCCAAACCAGGGAGGCTGGATGCTCGCTCACTGGTTACCTAATCCGTTAAACTAGTTAATGCTAAACTGCTGAATAGGTAGGAAGAAGTGAAGCCCTTGGCTCAAGCCCTTGGAAGAGAAGAAAGCTGCTAAGGAGTAAGAAGGAGAGACCGTGAACCGCTTCCCGATGCGCCGCTCCCACACCCGCAGAGGCTGAGGACGTACCCTATAGATCTCTTCCAGCAGCAGCTTGGCGCAGTTGCGGCCGAGGTCCTCGGGGAGCACGGCAGCCCCCTGGCCCTGGGGACTGGAGGCCAGCTCGGCACTGAGGAAGGCGCCGGTGGTGGTCTCCGCAACCAGTGACAACCCAAAACCCGGAGACCTGCAGATGCAAAGGCATGGAAGTGAGTGTGGCTGATAAAGCGGGGGGCTCACATCCACCAGCAAAAGGGAAGAACACAAGCATCTTTCTGACGGCCTTCTGTCCGGCCACAGCCAAGCCCGCCAGCGCTCCTACCAGCTTACCCTGCAAACACAAATGACTGAGCGAGAGCCTACGGGGCGGAACCAGAGGAGACAAGTCTGCACTGCTTTTCCTTCTGGCCCTGCCCGCCCACCTTCCCCCGACGCCTGCCCGGCGAGAGTTCGTCTCCATCAACTCGTAAAGTAACGTTAACAAGGGCTACGGGCACCGAGTGCCTACTTTTGGCCAGTTTCTGAGCCGGGGGTTTGACACAGGGTCAACATTACCATCCCCACTTAACAAGTGAGAAATTCAGCAACTGCACCAAGTCCACACCGCTAGCAAGTGACCGAGACAGGTTTCAAAGGCAGGCCTTCTAGACTCCAAAGCCCATGCAAGTTCTCCACCAAGGTACTCGGCCCTCAGCGGATCCAGAAGGAATGAGCAGCCCGGAGGCCACCTGAAACACCAGGCAGTTCAAGCCCCATAATGAGAAGTACCACATGGCCCAGAAAGGACCTAGGGATGGCACACCTTTAATGAAGGAACCCCCCCGACTCAGAATTCATTGAATATAACCAGGGAGCTGGCACCATGCCCTCCTCCGTTGTGTTTCTAGCACCAGCAGCCGGAAGCTAACAGCATTCTTGTCCAGAATCACAGCTGCCTCACTTGCTCACGCACCCCAACAAACATGTGGGGGAAAGCCTCCATGGCCAGGACGTGGAGCGCCACGTACACAAGTGTTCCTGCCCTTAGAGAGCTTACTGGCAACCAGTCAGTCCACAAACAGTAAAAACAAGTCTCTCTCCCCTACAAGTTCCAAATTTAACATCTCAGAGACGTCTAATTTGCCCGGTGCCATTGGTACACTCCACACGCAGCAATCACTGCACACATTTTCCTCCTTTAACACAATTCAACACACTGAAGCACTTTCTACGTGTCCAGCACAAAACTAGCCAAAATACCTGCTTCAGAAAAACTGTGAGTAAAATCATAAAATTAGTAACGTTTCAAATGTACTAAGTGAGCTCACTGTGTGAAAGAACTACACTGGCCAGTCCTTACTTTCTTTAAAAAAAAAGTCTACACAGCCAAGGGCTACTAACACCTGCCCAGGGAAGGAGGTGGGTGAGAATAAAGGTGCTGGGGCGCTCCGAGTCATGCTTTACAGTTGAACACCATGCCACTCGTCCATCACGCCATGGGACAACCTTAAGTGGCTTTCGATCACCTGACCAGGGAGATGGTGGGGGGGGAGGGGATCAGCTCCATCAGCAGTACAGGCAGAGCCACAGAAGTG
Source organism: Crocuta crocuta (assembly GCF_008692635.1). NCBI lineage: Eukaryota > Metazoa > Chordata > Mammalia > Carnivora > Hyaenidae > Crocuta > Crocuta crocuta. Next base: position 16,212,933 of record NW_027529428.1, on the reverse strand, counting down.
TGCAGAGCGGAAACCGGGGGCAGAGAAGCAGAAGATGAGCTACCATCACTGCTTCAACCCACTCACCTACAGTTCGCAAGAAATTCCAGATTCTTCCATCTCTGTGAAATTTTTGAAGTCTGTGTGGTTGTTATTCCAATAAACTTTAATCAAAACTGCTGTGTTTACCACTGTATTTGTTTTAGGAAACACAAAGGACTCAAGAACATAGGAAGCTCCGTGTGCGTTCCTCTGATCTGTCCCCTCCGACCTGGGGCGTGTGCTCTCAGGCCTGTTGCAGTGACAAAGCAGCTGGTCACCAGGCAACCTCACTGAACACCTGCATTAGTACGTAGTTCGCAAGCGATGGCCTCCAAAACTTCCCAGCTGGTAAATGACTAGATTTTTTTTTAAGGTCTTGACCATTGTGAGGATCAAAACGGGCCAAAGGGCACATGGCACACCGGTCAGCGAGCTGACACAGACCACCTGCAATGGCTGGTCCCCGGGCTTCTGGGCTGCAGCACCCACTCTCAGCCCTGGAGTTGAGGAAACCTCACTACAGGGATGCTCCACTGAGTTCCAAGAGGCAGATACCTCTATGGCTTTTACCTCCACTCCAGACAAGGAAGGTCCCCATCGGTGCTCTGCAACTTGAGGTTTAGAAAACAAGACACAAACCTCCTGTTATCCATCGCTCTTACATGTGACTTCTTTTAAGTGGGGCTTGGGGTTGACGACCTGCCAACCTCCATCATGCCCACATCTTGATCCCTGTGTGAGCTTCCTACTCGCCCTTAGCAAGGACAAGACTGAGCTGCACACCGGGGTCAGCTGAGTCAATGGCGTCATAAACAGGTACACCACAGCTGGGGGCAGTATGGCCTCAGGCCCGCTCTGCTCTACTCTCAGCCACCCTTTGGTAGAGCCAGAGGCCAGACGCCTCAGATGGCTGCTGCTGCCGCCGCACCGATCTACCCCATCGCTCTGTGGCCACGCCTCCCCAGAGAATGGCCAAGAAGGGAAGAGAAAGGGATCCTTTTCTGCCACGCCTACTATGTGCCAGCCGTTGCATTAGTGGTACACAGGTGATCACTCAATCTTAACAGTAACCTAACGATGCCGGCGTTACCACACCCACCATACGAGTGAGGAAGTCACCGGTGGTGTCTGAGCAGTGCCCCAAAGGAGTCTGGGACCATCACTGGCATTTCCAACTACCAGAGGAGGGGCCAGCTGTGTACCCAAATGCTTCCCCAACCATAGCCTCTGACACCTTCGCCTCTGCTCCTCTGAACCACGAGCCAGTGCCACATTGCTGAAATCACCTTCACCGTTCCCGTGGGCCTGTCAAGGTCAGAAATGCCACATCATGCTCACCCCTCCTTTGCTCCTTCCTTCTCTGGCTGAAGTCAAAAGAAAGTTCAGATGCAAGGGCCATGGACAAGGGTGGGCTATGGTCCTACTCAGAGAAACACGATGTCTGAACTCCCCACAGTCAATCCCTGATGTTCTTACTTTTAAGAGACACAGCCTACAAGCTGCAGACTCCCAAGTGTCATGACCCCATCGTTCACACAGAAATGATTCAGCAAAAACAAAAACACAGAAGACCTACACGCAAGTAAGTAGATTTGGCAAAAGAGTCACCATTAACTAGAGGTAGTAGGAATACACAGGTGTTCACTGTGCTAGCCTTTCACCTTCTCTGTATATTTAACATTTCCATAATAAAAAACTAGTTCTTAATTGCTTGCCTCACTTACTGGTTTCTAAACATACAACTAAAGCCTAAAACAAGTATTTTCATTACACAGATCATCATCACCATTTCATTTTCTAAAGTGAGGTTTTCCACAAAGGCTTAATGAAACCCAATTCCAATCGGCAATAACAACTCCTCTCTGGCTCTAAAAGTGTTGTCCCGCCCGATGGAGGGGGAAGCCAACTGGCATAGACTAGCAGCAAAGGACATTTTCCCCTAAACTGTTATTTACTCAGGATGGGAGAACTTGTTTACTTTATAAACTTTTTTTTTAAAGAGAGAGAGAGCAACAAGTCAGGGAGAGGGGCAGCCGGGGAGGGGAGAGAAAGACAAGACAGAGACAGAACCCCGAGCGCTCTCCACACTGTCAGCACGAAGCCTGATTTGGCACTCATTCCCACGACGCCAGGATCATGACCTGAACCAAAATCAAGTCAGACACTCAACCACCTGGGCCACCCAGGTGCCCTGAACTTGTTTCGTTTAGTTTTTTGTGGAAACAGATGGGATTTAAAGCTGGAAGCACCTGGGCTTTAACTCCCCCAGGCCAGGGTCTGGACCCCTCATCTCTGTCCGGCACTGGCCACCGCGGTCCTTTCCGTGTGACAGGCACTCCAAAGATGCCTGCGGGTGACAACGGCGCTAAGTCAGGAGGAAGTTAACTCTGCAGTCATTCTCCCTCTGGCTGGCCTACAGCACAGTTCGCGGCTGTCACTTCGATCAGAACAGGGCTGTGAAAAGGCTGGGGTAGCTGCACAATTAGGCTCTAAAAGCGCACATGCACTTACTTTCCAGAGCTGACTCCTTTCATGTGGTCTGTGTAAATATAGATGTCGGGGATAAACTTGTTGAGGATGCTCCTTGCAGAATCCACAATCCGGTTTGCCATCTGCGGCGACACACGCACGGAGTACCTGCAATCTGTGGTTAAGGGTGCGTCCTGCTCGCCCAGGAACGAGGAGAGAGCGGCCATCTGCAGGGCGGTAACAGAACGGGGCTCCCAATGCCATTCTACCTCCCACGTGCACTTAACCGCTTCGCTCTGTAGTACCTTAACTCAACGTTCAGAGCATTTCTATCAATTATTATCGTATGAATATGTAACTTTTATATTATTATATAAAAGGATCACAGTGAAAAACACCCAGAGAGTTGGAAAGTATAAAATACAAGTTCCCAACCCTGCTCTAGACTTCCTACCCGCTGCCCCTCCGTCCCCCTAGAAATGGTTCACCTCACAATTTTGGAGCAAGGGAAGACTGCCTGACTGTGTGGCATGAGCAGAGCTTGCTTTGAAGTGTTGTGTGACCGTCCCCACTGCTGGAACCAAGGAGTCTGTCCCTTGAGAACCTGAGGCCAGAACAGTCCCCACCCGGGGGCTCACCCGGGCCAATCCCAATCCCCCCACCCTGTCCTGTTGACAGGAAAAGCAGAAAAAGATTAGTGAGAGACAGTACAGTAGCTGCTTATAAAGATCTAAGCAGGGTGTTTCTGTAACTCACAGAGCCTATCCTCAATTATTTACGTATCAATTACTCCTTTTGTGGACAAGACAGGCTCCTCACAACTGCTACCTTACAGTCCAAATACTGATCATTAGCACTTTTACCGCCAGAGAGACAAGGAGAAAGATATCAGCAACTCAAGTGAAAAGGCAGGTTTTTAAGGACGTGAACAATTATCTAGAGTTAAGATTTCATCATGTAGACTGGCTCTCCTCAACCCCGCGACTGAAAAAATTAGTCCTGAGCACTTTTCAATGTGCAACGTGCAGTCAAGAAGTGGCTATGCTCGTGGGACAAGGGCCTAAAAGAAAAGGGCAGGTGGTAACATGTAATCTGCCCGCTGCCCTAATACACCCCCCACACGGTGTGTCCAGCAGGGAGGACGGGGGTGTGGTCTGCCCGGTCCGCCCAGCTCTTCAAAACTTAATGTCAATAACACATTCCGTTTCCATCTGGGCTGCAGCGACAGAGTGCTCAGAGACTGCCAAGAACATGGCTGGCACCTCACTCCCCTTTCGGACCCGTCCTGCACCCCCACCAGAAGATCAACCTTCCTCACGCCGCTGAGACTGCTACTCGCGGCTCTCCCAGAGCTTATGATGAGTCTGCTCAGTGTTTGTCCCCGCCTCGGCACCCCGCCACTCCCCCAGACTCTCCAGATTCTTCCACCTGAACCACCTTCCTTCACTGTCCCAGCCCAGAGCTCCCTGTCTCCCCAGCACCTTCCGGCCCGTGCCGGGCTGCGGTCTCCTCCGACCTTACTGTGCGCCTCTCTTCATCTCCACACACGCTGCCCTTGCCCGTCAACAAGACCACGCATTCCAGAAGAGGGGCTCCGCTTCTGTACGGAGCAGAGCTCTCTGATGGCTCTCACACCCTATTTCTGTACTCAGAAACACTCGATAAATATTTGACTTGACTCAAAGGGCAAACCTGAAATGGGGAAAGAGCAAAGAGGGATTTTTCAATACCCACACCTAGACGGTTACATCACCACCTCCGTCCAGAATGTACCTCTGACCACAGGCAGCTGAGATAAACAGTCCCGGGTCTCATACCTTTAGACCTTTGGTCCTTCTGAGCCTGAGGCCGCCCGCCCTCCTAAGGAGAGCCAATGGCACTGTCCTGACATAATCCACGGCTCCCCGAATCCTTTCAGAAGTGTTAGCAACTGACCTTATGCTCACGGTGACCCCGTGGGCCAGGGTCATGATTCCTAGGCTTAGGCTGAGGACAACTGAGCCACAGAACTGAGATACAAAATTAAACAGATCTGACTCACAAAGACAACCTCCTCCATCCAAACCCTCCGGAGATGTGGAAATCTGGTGGGTAACTGTTCCAACTCAGGGCCTATGGAATCCTACACCAGAATCCTGGCAGTGGAGGGGACAGGGCGGCTACACCCCACAGTCACTGTGGAGCCACCTGGCACAGTGTCGAGGCTGAGTTCCAGAATCAGACCCTCTGTGTTCAAACCCCGGCTCCAGTGAACCATCACTGTGTGTCTAGTGTGCGTCCACCTCATCGTCAGTAAGAGCGGGAAAATCATAAAACTCTCCCCTGGGTTTAGAGGCCCCAAAGAAATAAGGCACGTAGATGCGTAGCCACGCCTGTGTGGGGCAGGAACCCCACGAATGCCAGTCACTGTTCAAATCCAAGACGTAAATCTCAAAGCAGAGGCCGCTATCCTTTCAGAAACCGGAGCTCTGTCTGGGAATTTGATGAAAGCTATGGCCCCTCCCTCAAGAAACATGCACACATAATTTCGCAGGCAATTTCAGGGGACTGTGACCCTGCTGAGGCCCAAACGTGAGTACCATCTGAACTTCCATATCCAAGAGAGACGATTCCACAGCTACAGGCCTCATAACCCCTCACTGGCGTGCCAGGTCAGAGACGGCACACAGGAGCGTGTGTGAGGAAAGAGACAGAGACACACACAACTGATGCTCTAAGTACCTTCCCTACAATCAGAGAAAGGAAACCAGTTTGTCCAATAAATTCTAACTCACTGCCATCTTGGGTCTCTACCCCAGCTTCTTCATTGGATGCTCAGGTACCAAATCATGAGCTTCTGGGACAGCGCCACACGCTGGAAACAGATCGTCCCCTTCTCCCCACCACCCTCCTCAGGCAGGGGGAGAGGAGAGTGGGTGGCATTAAATAAAAGGTAACCGCACTGACTAGTCACAGCTGCTGGTGGGAACCCACCCCAGCTCCCGCCCGGGCCCTGGCCCTGGCCCTGGCCAATAGGTCTGGGAGGGGGAAGACACGCTTTGGGGGGTAACTCAGTTAAAGCCACAACCGCACACCAGAGCAGGGCTGGTTCTCCAACCCCAGCCCTCCCGTGGGGAATACAACGTCCAAGCTCAGACCCACAGTGAACTGGACTTACAAGTACAAAAACCACAAAACCAGCTAAAGCTTTTTGCCAAAGGCGGCTCTTTTTTTCCCTGGGCTCTAACACCGGCCAGGAAGGCGAGGTCAGTTCAAACCCACATTCCTTCGGGGTGTCTGTGAGAGGGGCAGCTCACTCTGGTTTACAGACAGGGATCCGAGCAAGGGCACTGCGGCTCCTTTCCCGAGGAGTCGGGGGGAGGGTTCAGGGGTCCTGGCCCTGCGCAAGGGGCTCTCCAGGGTCCTCCTGGTGCTGATGCTCCGAGAACACGGAGGGAGAAGTCAGGGAGGAGCAGAGGGACACGGCTTTCTAGCTCTCCTCCGCACAACCCCGAGGCGCCCCACCTCCCAGCCGCCTCACCGAAGGCGCCCTCATGGGGCGCGTACACACCAGGGACACCGAGCACCAAGGGACCCCAGCGTGACGGCCTCGGTGGAATTCATGTCGTTCCCACAAGACTGTGTCAAAACAAACGGAGCGCGCTGGAAGCCGCATTTCCAGACTAAGGAGACCAGGCCCGCTGCCCCGACACAGCAGGAAGCCCACAACTCAGACAACAAAAAACAAGCCGAAGCAGTCCGGAGCGCGAGCAGGGCTTCAGGCGCAAGGCCACCGATGGCCACCAGCAGGGTTTCAGTGTGGGTTCTCTGCATGACAAAACACACGCGCCTGCTAACAAGAACGAGTCTGAGCTAAAAGTACACGCGTACTTGGTTAAAAATAAAAATGATAAACCTTCCTACTTGCACAGCATCTCCATTTCTCTCTGGAGAACATCGTCTTAGAAAGTCCATTTAGGGGCGCCTGGGTGGCTCAGTCGGTTAAGCGTCCGACTTCGGCTCAGGTCGTGATCTTGCGGTTCGTGAGTTCAAGCCCCATGTCGGGCTCTGTGCTGGCAACTCAGAGCCTGCAGCTGCTTCAGATTCTGTGTCTCCCTCTCTCTCTCTCTGCCCCTCTCCCACTCGTGCTCTGTCTCTCTCTCTCTCTCAAAAATAAACAAACATTTAAAAAAAAATTTCTTAAAGTCCATTTAACTGTATGCCCACCTGGGGGCTCCCGGGACAGAGGTCCGGGGCGTGGCCCTGCCAGGGCTGCAGGGGAGCCACGCAGACAGAACAGGCCACCGGGCAGGGAGCTCTGTGACGCACTCCTCCTGTTCTGGGGGCTCCTGCAGAGAGGTCCGGGCAGCGCCCTGTGACCCCAACAATGACTTCCCCCACTCTAGGCCATGCCCTCCCCGCTCACTGCTCAAGCTAATCAAGGCCTCTGATAAGTTAGTCCACACCGTGTTTTTTTTGCCTCCCAGAAGGACACACCAAAACCTCCAGAGAAGCATAAAACTTGACTTTAAGCACCCGTCCCGCCCCTGGGAAGCAGGCATCCTGATCTGCCCCTTGTATCAAATTCCCACCGGGAAAGTCATTGCCCAAGCCATCCAGCCCTGGATCTTGCAGGCCTCTGGAATCATACTACTTTTTATGTGTGAGACCCCAAAATCCACAAGTTCTTGTTTTTCTACCCAGCACACACAGCTACTTCCACTCAACCTTCAGAGCTATTTACCCTCAACCATTAACCCATCAGGGATTCCAACCCCTCGATGGCCTGCCTTCTCCAGGCTGGCCAGTCCCTGCCACAGGACTCGGCCAGGAGCACGTGGCTGTCACTGCAACAACACCTTCCCCCGGTGCCTTTAGCCCATCCCTCTGCACCAGTCATTCACCCTGTCATCCACACCCAGCCCTGGCTGAGAGAGGCCATCTGGCCTTCTCTTCTCCACCCTCCAGGCTGCCAACTGCTGCTGGACGCAGCCACTCAGTCACAAAGCTGACACCATGATGATGGACACCATCTTGGGCTGAGCCCTCATGGCTGTCACATAGACGTGGCTCTTCTCCTCAGTCCCTGTGTCCCACTGTGACAGCACACCCTTACACTTGTCATACCGCCTCATCTTACCTCTGCTAATGACCTTATCCTCAATCCCATCCTAACTCTTGAAAACAGAATTGCTCCCTGCCCCCTTCCCACCTAGGTCAGGCAGTTCTCAGGCAGCTCGATCTAGAGCCATCTGCTCCCCGCCCCCTTCCCACCACGGTCAGGCAGCCGGATCTAGAGCCATCTGCTCCCCGCCCCCTTCCCACCATGGTCAGGCAGCCGGATCTAGAGCCATCCTCAACCCACCCCCTCTCCAATAATAATAAAAATAACAGTAGCTACAACTTATCACATGCTTACACACCAGCCCAGTGCCTCGTACTAGACACCTGTCACCTCACTCAACCTTCACTGCAGCCCCACACAGTGCCTGGAATGTGCCCAGTGATATGCGGGTCAACCAAGGCTTGGGGGCAAGATCCTGCCATCCCTGAGTGGCAAAGCCAGAGTCAGAACTTACATCTGACCCCAGCACCTTGTCACTGCTCCCCTGCTTTAGGAGCCTCCTTCTTGTCCAGAGATCTACTCTACCTGATCAACAGAAGTACTCAGATCAGCACCAACTTTTTCTTCAGAAAGAGTGGGAATCTTCTCAACTCTCTCCATGTGGCAAGTGACCGCCTTATCTTTCCTCCTGCTTCTCCTTCTGGTCAAGACTCCTGACAGAGCAACCTCCAGGTTGCACCACAGCCCTCCCGGTCACAGCCCTCGGCCCGGAGCTGGTCTTCGGGGCTGGCTCCTCCTCTCTGGAAGGAGCTCCTCCCTGACTGTGCGCTGCCCTGAGCGTTCTCCATCCTCAGGCTGACCCCTCTGGACTCCTTGGGGTGCCGACCAGGACTTCTAAGAAGCTGCATTTTCTTTATTCTCCTCTCTACCTCTCGACTCTCCTTGGTCCCCCTTCCTGGGAGCACTTTTGTCTTTTTTTTTTTTTGGCTTATTTATTTTGAGAGAGAGTGTGCTCTCGAGCATGAGTAGGGGAGGCGAGGGGGCAGAATTCCCAGCAGGCCCCACACTGTCAGCACAGGGCCCGACATGAGGCCTGATCCCATGAGCCAAGAGATCACAACAGGAGCTGAAATCAAGGGTTGGATGCTTAACCAGCTGAGCCCGCAGGCGCCCCAGGAGCTCTGCTTTTCCTTTCAAGTCTTCGTGGCGTCTCAGAGATCCACCTACAAACTACACCGTAGCCAACTCCAAATCACCCACTCCGGGCCCTCACCTGGCCCCCAGGTTACAGATGTGCATTTCTTGTTTCCTTTCTAGGCCTATCTCCCTGTAACCACACGGAGGGCCCTCAAACCCAGCAGAAATAAGATTGACCTTGTCACCACTGCCCCCACCCCGCCAGATGCTGCCCCAAACACACAGCCACTGTCAGAACGTACATCTCTATCCAGGTGCCTGGAGACACATCAGAATCGTCCTCAAGGACCCCCTGAGTCCCTCCCACAGAGCTAGGTGGTGACAGCATCCCCAAATGTTGCCCCAGGATCTGTGTAAACTAGCAGCCCTCACCCGGGCTCTTCAGGGCACAATGACTCTGTAGGATCTTTGCCTCTAGGTGGTCGCCATTAGGTGATAAGATTTTTTTTTTTACTCGAACCTTCCAAAATCTCTAAAATGAACCAAAAGCAGCCCAAAGTTCTTTTAGCATCACCAAAGTTATGGTCTTAACATGGAAATTCTCTCTCTAGATAATTACTGACTTTGGAATAAGAGCCAACTCCTCAGCCTGGTCTTCAGTCTTCACCGGCTCCCGCCCTATCGTCCACACCCCATCTTCTAGTGCCAAACACCACTGCATGACCCGCATTCAGGCCACACTGCACAGCCCGCCCCTCCCAGAACCACCGTGCACTACACCGTGTGCACAAGCGTGCCTTTCTTGCTCCCCTTCACAGGCCTCCACTCTTCAAGGCTTAGTCCAAATGCCCTCCCTTCCTATAAGAAAATGCAGAGGTTAAAAACCCGGGCTGCAGTCAGACAGGAGTCAAATCCCAGCTCTCCCACTATGGGCTGTGTTATGTGGATACAAATTCCATAAGGTGCAGCCTCAGTTTCCCCATCTGCAAAACAGAATGAAGTAAACTCAAGAGGCACATTGAGGCTTAAAAATAAAAGTGTCTAAAATGTAAATGGATTAACCTTCACAATCAGAAGAAACAAAAGAAGTTGAATGGGTAAAACGAGACCCAACTTTATGCTGTCTACAAAAGACTCACTTTAACATATAAACATATATATAAGCTGAAAGTGAAGATATGCCATGCAAATGGGAATCAAAAGAGAACAGCGGTGACTAAACTTCAATCAAACAAAAGAGACTAAGTCCAACAAGACTTTAAAGTCACAAGACACAGGGCTCCATGCTAAGCCTGGAACGGAGCCTGCTTAAGATATACTTTCTTTCTTTCTTTCCCTCTCTTGCCTGCTTGAGATTCTCTCTCCCACTCTGCTCCACTCACTCACATGCTCTCAAAAAAAAAAAAAAACAAAAAAAAGACTCTCTCTCCTCCTTCCTCTGCCCCTCTCCCCCACTCACACTTGAAATAAATAAAAATAAGTTTAAAATATTTAAAGTCACAAGAGACAAAGAAGTTGATCATACAATGATAAAAGGTCAATCCAACAGAAAGATATAGCAATTATAAATATATATGCAGTCAACATCAGATCACCTAAATATATAAAGCAAACATCAACAGATCTAAAGAAAGAGCAATACAACACCAACAGGAGACTTCACACCCCACTTTCAATAATGCGTAGAGCATGCAGAAAGAAAATCAGTAAGGCAATAGAAGACTTGAACAACTTTATAAGCCAAATGGAACTCACACACATCCATAGCACATTCCACCCAACAGGAGAGGGACACACATTCTTCTTATTGTGCCCAGGGAACATTCTCCAGGATCACACGGTTGGTCACAAGACATGTCTTAACACGTTTAAGAAGGCTGAAACCACCTCAGGTAACTTTTCCAATCACAACGAATCAAAGTAAGTACCAATAATAGAAAGAAAATGGGAAAATCTACAAAGAGATGAAAATGAACACATTCTTGAACATACCAGGGGTCAAAGAAGAAATCAAAACGGAAATTAGAAAATCTATAGACAAAAATGAAAACACAACATATCAAAACTTTTGAGACTGAGCAAATGGAATACCAAGAAGGAATTTTATAGTGATAAGCACCTACATTCCTTCTACAAAAGAAGAAAGGTCTCAAATAGCCTAACTTTACACTTCAAAGAACTAGGTAAAGAAGAAGAAACTAAAATCCAAAGTTAGCAGAAGGAAATAAATAACAAAGTAGGTAGAAATGAAATAGAAAATCAAAAACCAACAGGAAAAAAAAAAATCAACAAAAGAGTCAGTTCTTTTAAAAGATAAACAACTGACAAACCCTTAGTTAGGTTAAGAAAAAAAAGAGAGAAGACTTAAGTAAATAAAATCAGAAATGAAAAAGAAGACATTCTGATGACACAAATTAAAAAATAATAATAATAAGGTACTATTATGAACAATTACATGCCAACAAATTGGACAACCTAGAAGAAATAGATAAATTCTACCAAGTCTGCATCAAGACTAGAGCTTGAACAGACCAATAACAAGTAAGGAGGCTGAATCAGTCATCGAAAACCTCGTAACGAAGACCAGATGGCTTCACAATTAATTCACCGGTGAATTCCGCCAAACATTTAAATGATAATTAATACCAACCCTTAGACTTCCAAAAACATCACAGAGGGAAAACACTTCCAAGTTCATTTTATGAAGCCAGTGTCACCCTGATACCAAAGCCAGACCTTAATGACACTACACAAAACTACAGGCCAATATCCCTAATGAACATGGAGGCAAAAATTATCAACAAGTATTAGCAAACTAAATTCAACAATACATTAAAAGGATCATGTAACATGACCGACCAAATGGGATTTATTCCTGAGAGGCAAGGAAGGTTCTACGTATGCAAATCAATTAATGTGATGCACCATATTAACAGAATGAAGAATAAAAATCACAAGATTGTCTCAATAGATCCGGAAAAAGCATCTGATACAATTCAATACTCTGCCACAAGCAAAAATTCCCAACAAATTAAGTACAGAAGAAACTTATCTCAACACAGTAAGGACATACATGAAAAGCCCACAGCTAATATCATGTTCAGGAATGGTAGAAAACTGAAAGCTTTCCCTCTGCAATTTGGAATAAAGCATGGATGACCACTCTTTCCATTCCTATTCAGCATGGTACTGCAAATCCTAACCGGAGCAATTAAGCATGAAAAAGAAATGAAAGGAACCCAAATTGGAAAGGAAGAAGTAAAATTATCTGTCTACAGATGACATGATCTTATGTGTAGAAACCCTAAAGATATCACCACACGCACACACAAAAACTACTGGAATAAATATTTTTATAAGTTGCAGAATACAAAATCAACATACAAAAATTAGTTGCATTTCTGTACATTAACCATAAACTATCCGAGTAAGAAATCAAGGAAATAATCCTATTTACAAAAGCATCCAAAAAACCCCTAAATACTTAAGAATAAACTTAACCAAGGAAGTGAACTGTATACTAAAAAGTATAAAACACTCACAAAAAAACACTTTAAAAGACAAATAAATGGAAAGACAGTCTACGTTGATGGACTGAGAGAATTAATATTCTTAAAACATCCAGAACACCCAAAGTAAACTACAGATTCAATGCAATCCCTATCTAAATCCCAATGATATATTATTTTAATGTTTGTTTATTTTTGAGAGAGAACGAGAGAGACAGAGCATGAGCAGGAAGGAGCAGAGAGAGAGGGAGACAGAATCTGAAACAGGCTCCAGGCTCAGCTGTCAGCACAGAGCCTGATGCGGGGCTCAAACCCACAAACCGTGCGATCATGACCTGAGCCAAAGTCACTTAACTGACTGAGCCACCCAGGTGCCCCAAAATCCCGATGATATTTTTTATGGAATAACAGATACAGAAAAAAACAATCCTAAAATTTATATAGAACTACAAAGGACTCAAAAAAGCCAAAGTAACTCTGAACAAGAACAATGCTGGAGGCATCGGAGTTCCTGATTTCAAAATATATTACAAAGCTCCAGTAATCAAAATGGCATGGTATTGTCATAGAAACATACAAACCAAAGGAAGAGAATAGAGAGCCCAGAAATAAACCCCTATAAGTCTGTTCAACAGACATTCCACATACAAAAATCAACTCAAAATAGATTAAAGATAAGCCTAAGACCTAAAACCATAAAAATTCTAGAAGAAAACTAGGGAAAAGGTGACTTAGCACTGGCAATGATTTCTCAGACGGAATACCAACTCAAGGGCAAAAGAAACAAAAAAAATGAAAAGGCAACCCACAGAATGGGAGAAAATGTCTGCAATTCATATCTCTGATTAATTTCCAAAATATATAACAAACTCTTTCAACTCATTAGCAAAAGAATTAAAACAATCCAATTTAAAAAATGGGCAAAGGACCTGAAGAGATACTTCTCCAAAGAAGAACCAGAGACGTTCATACTTTCATGTGACAAAGTGCTCAGTATCACTCGTCATGAGTAATGCAGATCAAAACCACAATGAGTTAGGGGCGCTTGGGTGGCTCAGTCGGTCGACCGTCCGACTTCAGCTCGGGTCATGATCTCACGGGTCATGGGTTTGAGCCCCACCTCAGGCTCTGTGCTGAGAGCTCAGAGCCTGGAGCCTGCTTCAGATTCTATGTCTCCTCTCTCTGCCCCTCCCCTGCCCCCTCACTCCTTCTCTCAAAAATAAACAAACATTAAAACCTTAAAAAAAAATACACAATGAGTTATCACCCCATGCTTGTTAGAATAGCTATTTAAAAAAAAAAAAAGATAAGAAGTACTGCTGACAGTGTGGAGAAAAGGGAATCCTTATATGCTGTTGGTGGGAATGTGAATTGATCCCACAATCCCACTTAGGGTACATATCCACAGAAACTGAATACACTCCCACGTTCATTTCAGTGTTATTCACTATAGCCAAGATACAAAAGCAACCTAAATGGCCAATGAAAGATAAATAAAGAAAAGTGTAATATTTACATACATACAACAGAGTATTATTAGGCCTTAAAAAAAACAAATGAAATGCTGTATTTGTGACATGGTTTAATAAGGAAGACAGTGTGCTAAGTCAAATAACACTTAGTGAGAGACACAAAGTGAAAGATACAGAACAGATACAGAAGAACAAACACCGCTTAACTCTATTTATATAAGGAATCCAAAACAGTCACCCTCACAGAAGCGAACTGGGAATGTGGCTGCCAGGGCTGGAGGGAGGGGGAGGTGGAAATGCTGTTCAAAGGGGACAGAGTTTCAGTTATGCAAGATGATTAAGTCCTACAGACCTACTATAGGCTGTAATGCCTGCATTATATACTTAAAATTTTGCTAAGATAATTATACTGGACTTTAAAAAATAATCTTTAAAAATCTGCTCAAAGAGTAGACCTATATCAAGTGTTACCACAAAAAATTAAAAGTGTAAAAATTTTTTTAAAAATGAAGAGGGCAGAAAGAAACGTTAGGAGGTAACGAACAGGTTTAGGGCACTGATTATGCTGCTGGCCTCTCGGGTACACACTAACCTCCAAACTCATCAAGCTGTAATGTTAAATCCATATTGCTTTTTGTATGTATATCATACATCAATTAAGTGGTTTCTAATTAATTATTTTTAAAGAATTATTTATTTTTGAGAGAGAAAGTCTGAGTGAAGAAGGGGCAGAGAGGGAGGGGCAGGGATCTGAAGTGGGCTCTGCGACGACAGCAGCAAGCCCAAGGTGGGGCTCCAACTTGTGAACCATGAGACCATGGCTTGAGCCGAAGCCAGACGCTCAACCGAGTCCCCCAGGTGCCCCAATAAAGTGGGATTTTAAAAACAAAATAAAAGTATACACTTCTATTATCACAGTGCCTGCAGAATAATCACTTAATAAACAGGTATTATTCCTGCCCTCCTATATCCTCCAGACAAAATGTGCCATCCTGTATCTTAGCTCCCCCAACCTGCTGTGTGCCCGTCTACACCACGTCACACATTAGATCAGAATTACATGTTTGCGAAAGTTTCCCCTCACCAGACAGGGCGCTCTTCCGAGGGAGGGATGGCAGCGGCGGCCCCTAAACCAAAGCCCCCAGGAGAGCCGCACGGACCCTGGGGTTGTCTGCTTGTGCGTTAACTAAAAACAAAAAAAATAAAGGAACCGGTCTAGTCATGGGGAGACAGATAATAAACCATCGTATCGCGGCCAACGATGACCATTTTGTGCGGTGAACATGTCTCCGAGACTGCCGTCTAAACTGCAAACAGCTCTGGGGAGAGGTCCACAGCTGGGAGCGGGGAGCCATCCCTCTCCTGGGGAAGCAAGTCAGAGACAGAAAGCTAAGCCAGACACAAAGGATACGCAACTCCTCTGATGCGTTTGATTTTCCCGGGATCCGTGAGCTGAACGGGCTTCAGGACCTTCCGCACGGGGCACGCGAAGAACACTTCGCCCCCTCCTCCGGGAGGCATCCCCCGCCGCACCACCTGCCCGGCGGCAAGAAAGAAGAGGTGAGGATTGGGTGGAGCGCAAGACCCTGACGCCCAGCCCGGCCCCTTCTTCCCTCCGAGGCAGCGAGCTCGTCCGTGCCCGACTTGTCAGTCCCTGCAATACCGACAGCCCCTCCTTAGGTGGGCACCCAGCGGCTGCCGAGCAGTGACACCGGGCCAGCACGCCCCCGTCACAGCGAAGCCACTTCACCACCAGGGCTTGTCCCCTCATCCTAACAGTGAGTGACTGGCCCGGCTCATCGGCTCATCCTATTCCTTACCCATCGGGAGCCCGTTTCTCCTCCTGTGCAATTAACTCAGCTATCAAAACCCATTTTATTCAATAAAAATGAAGTCATTTCCCCTGTTTTAAAACATTTAAGAAATAGATTCTAAACACCAGCGTTAGACACCCAGTGTTTGTGACGTAACCCCCTTAACAGCAGACAAACGGATGCTTCAATTACTTCTACTCGGTTTTGAAAACACTAAACACCCTCAGGGGCACCCAGGTCGGGAGGCCCTAGACACAAATCACATGTAGATACCGACCAGAGAGGGGGTGCGGCCAGAACCCTGGCTCCGCCACTCACTAGCCGACATGCTTCGAGAAACTGGGAGCGGACACGTGTACAACACTCACAACACCACCCACCGCAGAGTAAGCGTGATGTAACTCAAGAGTCCCTTTCCAGATCAAAGTCTGTAATGCTGGAGTCATGACTCCTGGGGGTCTTCTCAATGGTGACGTTCAATGTGACACACACGGAAACACAGAGTCACACAGCCTTCCCATGAGTTCACAGGAGAATGTGTTGCACACATATATACAACCCACAATGTACACATTCTTACCTTTAGCTCAAATGATTCACCATCAATTCCAAACTGTTTCAACAGAGGGAGGGCTGTTGCCTTAAGAACATCAACCTGTAGAATTATTTCAGAGGAAAAAGAGAAAAGTTTAATTAAACCCCAAGAAACGGGGGAACAAAGAGCCCACGACCCAGTTTGAGGTTTAGGCAGCGGGCAGGCAGTGCCAGCCTGCGAGGAGAAGGCACGGGCTCCCAGCTGAGGGCGGGGGCCGGCTCTGCTCCCAAGTAAGGCTGCGCTCTCACAGGCGCCGGCTTCTGCAAGGCCCCCTCTCCTCGCTCTACAACAGCACACACCTCCCTATGAGTCGTTGTGAGAATCACATGCATCATGCAAAAAGCATCAAGAAACAGCTCGGCTCATCCAGAAAACAAACTGGGACTTCTGCTCATTCCTAGAAGCCTAAGTGCTACAGAAGAAAATATCAGTCTTCTTTATTATTCTTTTCCCATCGTGGTTGCTTAGGGCTGAAGCTGGTGGCAATCCAAGCCAAAGCAAACCAAATGAAGTCTGCAACCTGGGCAGGGGCGACCTGGGAGTCCTGCGGGCACCACACAGGCAGTCACAGGAGGGGGGAGTCCACGGGGTGGAGGTGGGGGGGGTTTGAGGGCAAGGAGCATGGCAGCCTCGGGCTCAGAGAAGAGCACAAAGCCCAGAGTGCGATGACAATGCCCACAGTTGATGGCAAGGCTATGCAGTGTGGCTATCATGACCTCCTCCCTTCGAGCTCCTGGGGGGCCTGGGGTCCTCTGCTTACTTATTTGCGGACTGAATAAGGAAGACATTCAAATCAGGTTGGCAACAAGTCAGTGAATGTTGTCTCAATGGCAACTCGGAAAGGAAAGGAGAATCACTCCCTTCTTGTTCCCATAGGACCAGAGTGGCTCTCTGGCCTCCCGGGTCGGCCCCCGGCAGACAGCGAGCACAGCGGGCAGGAGCAGGACCGGAAAAGTCCTGGTCCTGACTCACGCTCCGCCTCCAGTTATCTGTGTGGCCTCAGGTCAGAAAATCCCATGTGTCTTTAAGGTATGGGGCTCTCCAAGCTGCCACCAACTCTAACATGCTGAGACTGACCAGAGCGATACTCCAATAAGGCTTCATAGAAGAGAACAGCCCCAACTAAATATCCTGATGCCACAAAATTAACCAGGGGCAGAAACGACCTCAGAAATGACGGGTCATTCAATTCAGAACGGATCGGGTGCGGGAAAAGCAGTTCCGAGGAAAACTCATTAAAGATTAGCTAATTTCATTAAATATTAAAGCTGAATACATCCCATACTTAAAATAATGCATCTGGGGCTACCAGAACTGAGACAACGCCAGGCTAGGATAGGATCAAGGGCAATCGGGGAGGCCAACCCCGGCTCTGGGAACAGCGGGGGTGCAGGAACTGCTCTGCTGGCGTGACTCCCGGGCACTGGGCACCGGGCACGCAGAGCTCTCCCAGGGGAGCCGGGGAGAAAGCAGTGCACCCCCTCTGGCTCACGCTACCTATACCTGGTGTCAAAAGGCTGAGGTCAGACTGTCTCTGAAGGTCAGCCAGGAGCCCTCGCGTAGCTGAAGGGGGCCCTCCCTCCTGCGTCAGTCCCCACCTGACACGGACGGCAGGCATCCCGGTGCAGTGGGACCGGGGCTGCGAAAGCAGATGTGGGCCTGAGTCCCTCTCTGCCTCCTGCTAGCTGTGACACCCGGACACCTCCCCATGTCCCCGGGGCCGCGGGTGCCTCCTGCGTAAGGTGAGGGCTGGACTGGATGTGCTCCTCTGGCTGTGCACACTCTCATCTTAGCAGAGTGAGGGTGTCTACAAGTTCTGCTTAAGGAAATGGGAGCTGGAACCCTGCGATTATAGGCCAAACTCGGGCCCGAGTGGCACCTGATGGCAGAGGCATTACCCTTCAGTTCAGTCGACAGAAATGTGATCAGATCCAAGCCAAAAAGAAAAAGGGAAGAAACCTGCTCTCAGCTACCTTGTCTGACAGTGGTAAGAACAGCCACCTCACAGGGTTGGGACAAGAATTCAATAAATAAGGACACATACAGATGAACACAGGTTCACCCACAACAGTGCCCAGCACGCGGCAGACACAAAAATTGTACTTCTTTTCACCTTCTAGGAGGGTACTGAAAAAGACTGGAATCTTCCCTGCCATTTGACCGGTTTGTTGGCACCAATAAACATATGTGCTCTGGTGCAGTATCACGGAGATTCAAAGAAGACCTCCTGAACTTTTCTTCTCAGAATTTCACACTACTCTCTGCCCTTCTGTCCCCAAGGGAAAATGTCCCTACTCCCTCACAAGGCTCATTCTATCACTTCTACTGTCTACCCTCGCCCCTCCAGCAGCTGCGGGAGTCAGCCTTACAAACAGCCCCATCATCGTATCTAACCTTCTAGAAGAATCCCCTGGTTCTCTATGGTTCTGTCTGCTACTCACTCCCCAACCTATGCCTGTCTTTAAAGTCCAAGGACACTGCTCTCTCGAGGTCCATACAACTCCTCGCTGCCAAATCCCCACACCCCGCCCTAAGTCGGCTCCTGCACACACTGCCTTTGTGGCTCTTCCCCCTGCTTCTTAGAACTTGCCTCCTATCTCCACGGTCACCATCTCCAGCCCCTCTTCCCCAGCTCACATCTCAAACATTCATTTCCTCTTCTTCCCCTACTCCCAGGCTCTGGGACCGTGTGGCAAAAGCCAAATGCCCACGGAAGCCAGAAAGGGAATTTAAGTGAACGATGAGGCCACCTAAGGCCTGTGTCCAACAGGAGCACTCACGTCTTATCCAAAGAGGACGGCGCCACTCAGGTCCCACTGATGGCCACCCAGTGCTACCACATGGACCTACTGTGACGTAAAACCTGGGATCTCAAACGCGAACCACCAAGTCAGAGACACACGCCACCACCATACTATTCAGGCGGGGGGAGGCACACATGTAGAATTCATTACATCAAAAAGCCCCCAGCATTCAACCCTGGCGCTGGTCAACCTCATTCTCCTGGGATTGAACCGTCAGGACGTAGGATCCTGGCAACCTATCTCGGAGCCCCAGACAATAATTTCTAACTGTGGGCGGGACAGGCCCTGTGGATATCCTGCCAGTATCCTGATCCCAGAGAAGAGGATCAAAACTACACACGTCATCCATCATCCCACAATTTTCCTCCTCCCCATGTCAAATGCCATCTGATCCCTGCCCTTCAAGTCAACCGGGGCAGAAATCAGGAAATTATGTACGATTCCTTCCCCCGTCCCATCTGCAATGCGCTGTCAAGTTAAGAAGCCTCTCCCTCCACAATGTCCGGAAGGACATCTGCCCCTTCCTTTCTACTTCCACCTCCATCATGTTCAAAGGAATGGAGACCCTTCCAACTCATCCTCATCTTGGCCTCCGGAGTCATTTTCCTAAAATCCAAGACGGCCTCTGTGGCTTGTTTTCCTCTAGAAAACCTTCCCCAGCCCTCAGCACTTCGCCTGTACCTCTGACAAGGGCACCCTCATAGCCTTCCATGGCTGCCTCCAGAGCTGTCCACCTCCCGAGATCGACGTCCCGAAGGGCAGAACTCCTCGAATTCAGCCTTGTGGGCACAGAGTGGGCACGGGCATGAACTGGGGAAGCCCAACAGGATAGAGAAAGCTTGAAATGATGAAGCCACAGGCTGAAGAAGTTACTCTGCGTCCAGGATTACGTGTATTTCTTTCACCCTGGGCCGGAGCCAACTATTCACCAGTCATTTTAGCCATGAAGCGGGAAAAAGCAGAGAGCCCCACAACACCTGAAAACAGATTTTTTCTTTAAATACTTTGCATGCAAAAGTATTATTTCTGGGGAATTTATCAAAATCTTTGTCACTGGAACCATATAAAACTTTTTTTTAATAATGCCAGTAGTAATGGCTTTTAAGATTATTAGCAATTATAGGGGGGAAAAAAAGAGTACAGAACTGAGGCAGCCAGCGCCCGTTTCCTCTATGCTTCAGA
The DNA here is from genome assembly GCF_008692635.1 of Crocuta crocuta. Taxonomy (NCBI): domain Eukaryota; kingdom Metazoa; phylum Chordata; class Mammalia; order Carnivora; family Hyaenidae; genus Crocuta; species Crocuta crocuta. The sequence goes on along the minus strand of NW_027529428.1, from coordinate 16,192,886 downwards.
GCTCTTCCCATTATGCGAGGCTCCTGCTCCCCCCACCCCCATCCAGAAGTGAGAGGCCTCCCGTCACATTTCTAACTGAAAGGCCCATTTCCTAGAATCTTCAGAAAATGCAGGAAAAAAAGCAATCATTTGAAATTAGTTTAAAATTCTACAGTTTGTACAGCATTCCTTTAGAGCTGACAATTTCAGTATTTGCACTGTACCCAGGATCCTAGGAAGAGTTCATGTACCTGAACTCCCACGAACTGAGGAGTAAGTCTTCCAGTGCCTAGCAACACATTAACCACACTGACACCCTAGATGTCTTGGTGAATACCAGCAGTCTCCGCTGTGGGGTCGACGTGCCGCCTAACTGGTCTTTACTGGTTAGGAAAGCTACACACACTTCACATCCTGCCTCTGGAGCCACCCTCTCCGTGGCCCTGGTCCCACACTGGTAAAGGTGAACCTTGGTAAGGACTTCACATCATGGCCCTTGCTTTTAAGATACCTTCTCTGGACAGCAAAGAATTAAAAGGTGGAGATCCTTGCTGCCTGCAAGAGAGGTCTAAGGCAAGCCTGGACAGAACTGCTCTAATCTGTCTCTCACTCTCTCTTACACACACACCCACACCCACACCCACACACAACAAAACCCATCCTAGACTGGCTCTAAGACAGCTGTCTGGGGTGACCACAATGAAAATTCTGGATATATATTAAAATATCCTCCCCACACACGCAGGAAAATTAGCATGCTTAGTAAGGAGGCTGCTGGTGCCCACAAACTCTCAAAGTCACATACACCTTCCCCGCCCCTGCCCTTTTTCTAAATCTGCAAACTCTTCTCAGAAGAGGAAAAATCCTAAAATTTATGGTTAAAACCCGAGTAAGTCAAGATGATGCTACAGCAATGCCAAGGGGATATTATCATTTTCCGTCTAAAATTCTGGTCTGCTGTTTTGCAGCCACAGCCATCACGTGACCTTAAGAAGACTCCACGCTCGAGCACTTGAGCCAACAGAGCCATATTTCATGTCACCCGTGGTGAAGCTGCACACATCTGCTCTGAGGTTCTCAGACACAACAACGAAAGGCACCTTGATGAATGTTAACAGTCGTCACGGCATTTGACGATTGTGAATCTTGGTTCATCCGCTTCCCAGAGTGATGAACGTCTACATCTCAAGGTAAATAACAAAGCAAAGACACTCAACAGTAAAGCCTGTGCTTTGTCAGGAAGTTGCTTCTCAAAAGCTGGGTTGTGACAAGAGACACGACTACTCACTACTACTCACCGAAGGGTCGACCTGGTCATTGGTTACTCCCCGCAGAACGATTCTCAACGGGTGCTTCATGAATGGCGCCAGGCAAAGAAGACTCTCCAGGTAGTAGCCAATGCCGCGAAGGACACTGCAGTCGTGTTCCAGGGACCCGCCGTACAGGAGGCCAGGCTGGTAATACAAGGTTGTGCCTTACACCCGAGGAGGGAGAGCCACATTCAGCAGAAAAAACAAAAGACAAAAAAACCAGAAAACACTAAGTGGCACAAAGACAAGGAAAGCAGCAAGTCCCAAGGGGAAACTCTGACAAGGGCATCCAAAAAGTTCAAAATGCCATTCCCAAGAGCCCACATTTCACTCCAAAAGCTGACTCATTACTGTCAAGCCCCTGTAACAATAATAAACTGTGAGTGTAATTTAATAAACAGCAATAAATTAAACCCCTCCCTAAGCATCTCAAGTGCCAAAGCCGTGGCAGGGCACAGAGGAGAGATCCCAGCGGGCGCTGTGGTCTTCCAACAGCACGCTCTGCCCGCCGACGGAGGGCTCCGCAGACGACATGCTGAAGTCCTCACATCAGCAGCCAGCCTCTTCCAGGCTCTTGAAATGAGATTTCCCAGAAACTGCACTCATTGACAGGATTCCTAGAGCAGGCAAGTACTTTCTGGCACTTAACTCCATTAATAGTAGCTCTTTTAATTTAACAACAAATAGATTTAAAATTATCAAATAGCTTTGGTGGAAACTAGGATCCCCGCTCACTCCTTCACATATTCGTATCATCCAAAAAGTTTCTTACTGGGTATATGTATTATAGGGAAAGCAAAGTAAATATTCTAGATTGGGGGCGGGAGGGCATAAATGGGTGAACACGGTATTGGTGCTGCTCAAAACCTTCTGTCAATGTCTTCTGGCACAATTTACCAATAAATTCAAAATTAGAGGAAAGAGATGAATGCTCAGTCACTCACAAGGAAAGCCACTCTTGAGTGTTTCATAAAATAAATGTAGGCTTTATTATATTAAAAAACCAAAATCCCAGGGCACTTGGGTGGCTCAGTCGGTTAAGCATCCGACTTTGGCTCAGGTCATGATCTCATGGTTCATGGGTTCGAGCCCCGCATCAGGCTCTGCGCTGACGGCTAGCTCAGAGCCTGGAGCTGCTTCAGATTCTGTATCTCCCTCTCTCTCTGACCCTCCCGTGCTCAAGCTGTCTCTCTCTCTCTGTCTCTCTCTCTCTCAGAAATACATAAAAACATTAAAAAAAAAAAACCCAAAATCCCAATGATCATAATTGGAATCCTGTTCTGATCAAAGTGGGAAAGAGTCTACATCAGTTAGTCTAAATACTACTAGAGGCACAAAACCAATCCTTTAGGTCAAAAAGCCAGAAACAAAACAAAACAAAACAAAACTACATAACCACTAAATTCTGCAAACCTGTTTATGCCTGCAAATTAACAGAGTGACAACTTGGTTAGATTCTCAGAATGAAGGCTTCTACTCTGGTGGGCACAGGTCGGGATATGAAGTGGAAGCAGGATCTTGTAAAATGTCTTACTTACCAACTTAAGCTGAAGACAGGACTAGAGAAGAATTACGCACCCTCTGAAACAACGATAAAAACAGCCGGAAAAAAATCTCCAGCCAAACAATTTTAAAAATTTTAAATTTTTAAAAAATCTCCAGCAATTTCCAAGTAAACAAGCCAAGGAACGCTCAGGGAACAACAGCTTGCAAAGAGCATCTGAGGCCTCAGGCCTGAAACTCGTTCTCCATAAAGTATGACTGAATGCGGCTCCAGGCGGCGGAGTCTCACGTGATGCACCGGCCACTTATTAGGCCAAGCTGGTCTTCCTTCTTAAGAAAGCTGGTGCATGAGAAAGCTTGGGGTTTCCTGGGCTGAGTATATGTGCAAAGGTGACCAGCTCAGGGAACTGCCCAAAGTATGTGTGCCATGCTCTCCCTTAAGTGTCCAGAGGAAGAGTTTCTAATAGCGAACGAACAGCTGAAAAGAACCTAAATGTTTATCAGCAGAAAGCAATCAAATAAATTACCATGCATCCCTACGACAGAACACTCTAGTAAGCGCACTGACATCCTGAAGTGGGCCCGTGTATGCGTGGAGGGCAAGTTCCCTGAGACGTGGGCTGCAGGGAAAACACGCGGGCCGCAGAACGTGAGGAGCGTGAGCCACTGCGGGTCTGAGATACTGAGGTGCCCGTGCAAGGAGACACGTGGGAAGGTGCCCAGGGCACTCAGCCTGTGACCTCAGCGGTCCCATGGGGAGGGGCTGGAAGAAGAAACAAGTGAAGGGATTTTCACATCTTTTGCATACACGTGTGCATACTTCTTTTAAAAGACAAAAACAGGGGCACCTGAGTGGCTCAGTCGGTTAAGTGGCCGATTTTGGCTCAGGTCATGATCTCACGGTTCGTGGGTTCGAGCCCCACATCAGGCTCTGTGATGACAGCTAGCTCAGAACCTGGTACCTGCTTCAAATTCTGTGTGTCTCCCTCTCTCTGACCCTCCCCTGCTCATGCACGCTCGCTCTCTCTCTCTCAGAAATAAATTTTAAAAAAGAAAAGAAAAAGAAAATTCAGCACATTCAACTATCTCAAGGGAGTTTGCTATAAAATTTTATGGTGATAAAATAAACAAACAGACTTCGAAAAAGCAACACATCAATTTTAGGTGTATTTTTGTCATTGAAGAAGAGGAGGTGCTTGTTTGAGCTGAAATGTTCAGCCCTCTTCTTTCGGTCAAGTATGCGCCCCTCACACCGGCAGATCTCACACACAACACAGACAACTGAATCACAGGCCGGGAGGCCGGACTTCCCACCCGAACATTTATACCGTTAAAAGGCACACGGAGTAGAGGAATGTGTGAGAGGTACAGGCGGCTGCTTTCAGGAAAGGGAAGGAAGAGCGCTTACCTGTTTGGTTTATTTCAATCCGAGAACCATTAGTTACTTTGTCCAACAGCCTTATGAAGCTGGCTTCGAAGTCTGTGGGGGGAAGAGGAAATACACCGGTCACCATCTGCAGAGAACGTGGGTCACCCAGGAAGTGCAGCGGAGGGTCAGTGACCCCTGCACCACACCCAGGCTCGAGTCGGCACAGGGCTGGGACCGGAAGCATCTGAAAAGCACTGAGCAGCGTCTGTATGTTTAGTGCAACCCTGAGAAACAACTCGGCTTTCATACCCCACAATAGAGAGCAAGCCCACCTGCACCTACGGGGTATCCCTGTCGGCAGCCTAACACCCATAAAGACCCGTTCTTCGGACCTCAGGAGCGCAAGCCAAACGGGAGAAGCGGCCGAAAGGAGGGGAGAGTTTTAAAGCCAATTCCTTATGTGTCCCTCCCCTGAGAGCAGAAGACAGTGGAGGCCCCCTTCAGTCTCAGAAGCAGTAAGAGGCCCTGGGGTCCCCCACTCAGTCCCTCCTCCCTCCTCGTTCGGCCATCTGACTCATTTAGAGCCATCTACCCACTGTAGCCTGTAACCTCAGCGCACAGGTACTTGAGTGTACACTATTACTGCCACCTTCTTTTTAATGTGTGAATCAAAGACTGGAAGAAAAACCACCATGTGTTAACGAATGGCTCTCTCTGCGCGCTAGGGCACTGTATGAAATTCATGTTCTTATTTAAATCCTGATGTACACATTTGCTTCAATTCCTTCTATGGACAGACTGTTAACTGAAACATAAAAACCGGTCATCATTTAAAAGGCGGGTGGGTAGAGAAGAAAAAAATGGATTTTAAATGTGAAAAAGGAGAGGAGGTAGAACGAAGACTCAGGCAGGAGAATATGTCCTGTGACTTCTCTAAGTGGATCACTCANAACGAATGGCTCTCTCTGCGCGCTAGGGCACTGTATGAAATTCATGTTCTTATTTAAATCCTGATGTACACATTTGCTTCAATTCCTTCTATGGACAGACTGTTAACTGAAACATAAAAACCGGTCATCATTTAAAAGGCGGGTGGGTAGAGAAGAAAAAAATGGATTTTAAATGTGAAAAAGGAGAGGAGGTAGAACGAAGACTCAGGCAGGAGAATATGTCCTGTGCCTTCTCTAAGTGGATCACTCACACTCACACACACACACTCTCTCTCTCTCTCTCTCTCTCTCTCACTCCCTCTCTGGGGCATCAACCTCCGCCCATGAAGAAGGACAGAAAGACCAACTTTTCCACACTGAAGGCACTGCCACCACCTGGCAAGATAGGCAGTCTCCACCTCTGTCTGTAACACACTAACAGAAGCTTCCAGCACAGATGCCAGCAGTCACTGCACTACTCCCACAGGGCGAGCACGCCAGCTAAGCGATTCCCGTCCACCTGTGCTGCTATGTACNATGTTGCAATCCATTCAGAGAGCACTGGGCGAGAAGTCAGCAGAGACCCCAGCGAGTCCCGGCAATCCAGCAGGCGTGTACGGAAGAGACCTTACAGCCGGACCCTCTGTCCTGGGTCTGCAGACCCCCTGGCGGGGAGGGCTGTTCCCACTGCACAGGAGGCCGGGGCACGAGAACGGGAACCGGCAAGTGACGGAGCCGGGGGCGCAGGGCAAGCAGGTTCCCCGCGGTCCACAGTCCTCACCACAACACGCCTTTGCCAGACTCAGTCAATGCTCAGAGTCCACCACCTCCTCCAGAAAACCGTGGTACCTCTTTACCGCAGGCACTGACCTACTGCAGGGTCCTGCAGGCCATTTCATGGATCCCCAGTCAACATTTATTGTTAATGAAATTAAAATAGAATGACAAGGTCAGAGTGAACTGGAGGTAGGGCACAGTTCGTGAAAACTTTGTGTTTTACAAGTATCTGCATGTGTACTTGGTTGTGGTGTTAGGCATCCCAAAGTTTGAAAATAACTCAACTACAAAATGATTTCTATGGCCTCTTTATATAGACTATTCTGTTTTTAAAATTTTATGCTTATTTTTGAGAGAGAGGGAAAGAGGGAGAGAGAGACAGAACATGAGCAGGGGAGGGGCAGAGAGAGGCAGACACAGAATCTGAAGCAGCTCCAGGCTCTAAGCTGTCAGCACAGAGCCTGACACGGGGCCCAAACCCATGAACCGTGAGTTCTTGACCTGAGCCGAAGTCGGACGCTTAACCAACTCAGACACCCAGGCACCCCTAGAACATTCTGGTTTTAAAAATCAGGCATGATCAAGACCACAGTGCCACTTTCTACCTATATTTTTAGCAAACGCAGCGTGATCTGCACAAAAAAAAGGAAACCTTTCGATTTGCTCAAGCTTTTGAGATGGCTAAAGGGGATAGAGGAACAAGAATTTATAAATAAACCCCAAGATTAAACTGCACCGCTCTTGCAGATTAGGAAAGAAAAAAGAACATGTAAAAAAAAAAAGCGTAACTTTAGATTTTTTGTTTCCTTCTGCAATCCACAGGAGTACTTAAGCGTGAACAGCAGAGGGACATGGGCAGGAAGTGAATGGGCACAGAGACCCCCCAGGCTGGACCATCCCCTGGTCACAGCAAATAGGTGACTCAGAAACAGTACTTCAAAGAAGCAAACACAAGAGCTAGTTCCAGAATCCTGGCCACAGTGAAGATATAGCTCCATCACGTGGTATGAGAAAGCTCTCAAGTTCACCTAATAATAGTAAGACTGAAGTCCGCAGTCTTCATTAAGGCAAGATGTGTAGGATTCGTGGTCCCCTCACTTCCCGTACACGCTTTGTGACCCTTCCTCCTCAAGGCTGCTCTTGGGGGTACAGAGTTTCAGATATCCAAAAACACTGGGGAAAAACACCCAAAACTTGGCACTGCCTGGGACCACATAATTAGGTGATAAAGCCATAAAGACAATGAGCACAAATACCACAGGGGTCAGGACAGTGGCTGCCAGCGGCTGCTGGAAGACGCCCCGCCCCAGAGGTCAGAAATGTTCCGTTTCTTGACGTGAACAGGCTCACGCAGGTGTTCACTGTATCAGCTTTTAAGCACTGCTTTTCTTCTGTTTTATGCATTTGTTATGTTACTATACTGAACACTTTTTAAAAATGTCTATTATTAGGACCTTCAATCTCAGAATTCCTTAAATACTGCCTCCGATCCCTAACGCACTGCCCTCCTTATGGGAAGTGAGCTCATCACGTCTTTAAGGGGCCAGTAACTGTAAAACAGTGGCAGTCATCAGCCTGACCCACTCCTCGCTAAGAAAGGCAAACTATGTCTCAAATAAGGACATTTACTTATATTTATGTATAACACTCATATATAAATGTTAGATATAAATATATATAGGCTATATATCAGAACACTCTGCAGCATCAAAATTAAGGAGACTTTTTTACATACTGACGTAAGTCATCTGCATGGTATGCTGAGTGAAAAAAAAGATGCTGATGGCCATTTGTGTGAAAGAGGAAAACATGCATATGTATTTGCTTATTTATGTATAAAATAGCCCTGGAAAAATACACAGCAAACTAGTAACACTAGTTGCTTCACAGGGAAGGAAGAATAAAGAAGAGACAGAGGCACACTACACTGTGGAAACCCTTCTTGTTCCCTCTGAGTTTCATGCCATGTGTGTATTTTTTAAAATACATAAAATTTAAGTTAAAAAATACAAATAAAGGTCCTGCAACACAATTTAAATAGCCAACAAAACTGCTCTCATTAAATAGCCTATGAAAGATCTAATACTACACAGTCACTATGAATAAAACATGTATTCTGTGTATAATACATAATTATGCATTATGTGATAAATGATAAATTGTATTTTAACTGAAGCATATAACACCTTTCCAATTTAAACTGTCAATATGTCCAGAAAAAAAAATTACAGAACATAAAATATTTTAAACAGAAATATTAATTCTATCAAAATACACAGGAGTCTACAAAAAATATCTACCATACTAAATACCTTAATTAACTTAATAAAGGAAAAGAGCAAAATGAACTGAGATTTCAGATATGGAATGCATTTACAAACTAATAATAAAAAAATAATCTCAAAAGAGATTTTTAAAATGGGAAACATAGCAGAAAAAAATCAAGGTAATTTATTTAATAAATACAACACAGGGGCACCTGGCTGGGTCAGTCAGTAGAGCATGCCACTCTTAATCTCAGGGTTGTGAGTTCAAGCCCCACGGTGGGCATGGAGCCTACTTTAAAAATTAATTAACTGGGGCGCCTGGGTGGCTCAGTCGGTTAAGCATCCAACTTTGGCTCAGGTCATGATCTCGTGGTTCGTGGGTTCGAGCCCCGCGTCGGGATCTATGCTGACGGCTAGCTCAGAGCCTGGAGCCTGCTTCAAGATTCTGTATCTCCCTCTCTCTCTGACCCTCCCCTGCTCACACTGTCTCTCTCTCACACACAAATAAATAAATAACATTAAAAATTTTTTAAAAAAAGAATACTACAGTTTCTAAAAATAAATAAATAAAAATTAATTAATTTTAAAAATACAACACAGATCAATAGTCTCATTCACCTGTAAGAGGAAATTAAATGTGAGTTAAGAAAATCAGAAATAAAAAACAATATAATTAACAAAAGAAACTATAAGCCTTGTGATAAACTATTCTAATATTTACAGATACGTTTGAAATTCATATAGCTATGTATAAAGATGATAAACGGACAAAGAGAGAAACCCCAAACTATGGAAAAGAGAAAATTTATCAATAAACCAAAAGGATCACTGATAAAATTGCTGGAAAATATCTTCCCAACATTCAAAGGAAAATAATTCTTATACTGTATGTTCCAAAGAACAACAACAACAAAAGCACAAAGAGAGTTTCAATCACCACCCAGACGCCCCCAAACTAACTTCATTTAACAAGAACAAATGAGGGGCATCTGGGTGGCTCAGTCGGTTAAACATCTGACTCTGGCTCAGGTCATGATCTCACGGTTCGTGGGTTCGAGCCCCATGTCGGGCTCTGTGCTGACAGCTCAGAGCCTGGAGCCTGCTTCGGACTCTGTGTCTCACGGTTTGTGAGTTCAAGCCCCGCATCCAGCTCTGTGCTGACAGTGTGGAGCCTGCTTGGAATTCTCTCTCCCTTTCTCTATGCCCTTCCCCCACTTGTACTATCTCTCTGTCTCAAAATAAATAAATAAACATAAAAAAAAAAAAAAGGAGAGAGAGGACACCCCAGGAAAGGACTGTAGATAAGACACAAAAAAAGAAGACATTATTAATAAATACAAGATTAAATACAAAAACAGGATGGGGGGGTTCAGGTAACTAGCTTACCTATTACTGGAAAGACATCTGATAAAATCCAACATCTTTTTTTCAACAAAATTGTTTTAAAAAGTATGAGGAATGAATTTATTTATTGTAATAGGCTTTTATAGATAAAAAAAGAAGTCTTAGAAGTTCAAAGAGAACATCTTCATTGGCCTTGGGGTAGACCAAGATTTTTTTTTACAAGAGCAGAGAAAAATTTATAGACTGGGCAACATTAAAAGTAGTACCTATTGCTTATCAGAAAAAAACAAACAAACCATGAAGTATGAAAAGACAAATCACAGAATGGAACTAGTTATTTGCAATACCTTAACAGAGAAGCCAAAAAGTGTGCCATGTTAATAAACTGTAATAGCATGCTACAGCAATGAAAATCAGCTACTGCTGCTACAGCAGAGATGAATCTGACAAACACGATACAGAACAAAGAAACCAGACATACACAAAAAATACATACTCTACCATACCAGTTATACAAATTACGGTTAACATTTCAGAAATGTAATCTATGGCAGGCAGGGCGCCTGGGTAGCTCAGTCGGTTAAGCAGAAGTGTAATCTATGATTTAAAAAGTCAGTTTATTATTTACGCTGGAGGTAGAAGGAAATGATGTGACAAAGCAGGCAAGAGAAAGGTCTGAGGGCTGCTGCTTCATTTCTTGGCAGGGGTAATGGCTACGTGAGCATATCCACTTTGCAATAATTCACCACACTATCTATTATTGTCTCTGCACTTTTATTAATGTGGAGTATCCTCTGGCAAAAGTTCATTTTTAAAAAATAAAAACCAAGCTCAAAGAACGAGTATCTTTAAAAAATACGAGAAATGCAAAGAAATCCATTCATCTCTCCAATTTGCTATACTAGAAATACCATTAAAAATATCTCCAAAAAAAGAAAAAACACAGAAGGTGTCAATACAAGGAAGAAATCACAATTAGGGGAAAAGTTATCTTACCAATTAAGCAAGAGGATTTCATATACTTGGATTTGACCCCACATTTTTAAAAAGCATTATCTTTGACCCAAAAATTCCATATTTAGAACTCTATCCTGCAGAAATAGAAGTATGCTAGGATATATATACAAAAATTTTTATTGCTGCTTTATTTATAACAAACACTGAAGATTACTTTTTTTATCCCATACTTTCAAATGTTCCTAGCTATTTTGCAGTGCTTATTTAAAAACCTGTAAAAGAAATAAAATCAACAAAGGGAAATTTAATTCTCTGATTTATGCTATTTTATGACCTTTCAAGTTTCCTATTTATATATAAATTCTTCAGTTCTAGTCTTTTTCTTTACAAACACACTGGGAGGAAAAATCATACAATCACATCAATTGATGCAGAAATGGCATTTGACAAAAATACCACATTCATTCATAATAATAATAATAAACTTAGAAAAACAGGAATAGAAGTGAACTGTCTCAATTTGATGGAAAGCATCTTAAAAACAACAACAACAAAAACTATACAGCTAACATCACACTTAGCAGCCGAACACGGGAAGCCTTCCCCATAAGATAGTGAACAAGGCAATTTGCTCTCGCTGCATACTTAACATGGTGCTAGAAGTTGTAGCCAATGCAGTGAAGAAGAGGAAATAAAGCCATAAAGTTCAGAAAGAAGACATAAAAGTATTCGCATTTGCAGATGGCATGGTTGTTTACACAGAAAATCCCAAAGGGGCGCCTGGGTGGCTCCCTTGGTTAAAGGTCTGACTTTTGATTCCAGCTCTGGTCACGATCTCATGGTTGATAAGACTGAGCCCAGAGTTAGGCTCTGCACTGACAGCCTGGAGCCTACTTGGGATTCTCTCTTCTTCTCTCTCTGCCTCTTCCCAGCATGTGCACACATGCATTCTTTCTCTCTCAAAATAAATAAACTTCAAATAAACTTAAAAAAAAAATCCCAAAGAATCTGCAGAAAGACACCTGGAAGTAACAAGTAAATTCATCAAGGTTACAGGATACAAGAGACACATCTTCCAAAAAAATAAACTGTATTTCTATTTACTAGCATTGAACAGATGGAGACCAACACTAAAAATACTCTACCATTGACAACTGCTCAAAGAAGTAAAAATATTTAGGTGTAAATCTAACAAAATGTGTACAGAACTTGTATGCTGAAAACTACATAACGTTCCTATCAAAATCCTAACAAGATTTGTGTTTAGATGAGAACAGATCATTCTGAAATTTATATGGAAAGGTAAAGGAACCAGAATACCTTACAAAATCATGAAAAGTAATTGTGTAGGGATCAGCCTACACGATGATAGGTCCAGTAATCAAGGGTACGTGCTACTGACCAAGGGACAGACGTAGAGATCAGTGGAAACAAATTCAGGTCCCAAAAACAACCCACACAAATGTGCCCAACTAATTTTTTTACAAAGGTACTAAAGTGATTCAATGGAAGAAAGGTAGCTCTCTTTTATTTTTAATAGTTTACTGTCAAGTTGGTTTCCATATAACACCCAGTGCTNTCTCTTTTCTTTTTGAGAAGCCTGGCTAGAGGTTTGTCAATTTTGTTTATTTTTTCAAAAAACCAACTATTGGTTTCATTGATCTGTTCAACTGTTTCTTTGGTTTCTATAGTGTTTATTTCTGCCCTGATTTTTATTATTTCTCGTCTCCTACTGGGTTTGGGGTGCTCTTGCTGCTCTCCCTCCAGTTCCTTTAGGTGAGCTGTTAGATTTTGCACTTGCGCTTTTTCTAATTTCTTGAAATAGGCCTGGAGTGCAATGTACTTTCCTCTTAGGACTGCCTTTGCCGCATCCCATAGAGTTTGGATTGTTGTATTTTCATTTTCATTTGTTTCCATATATTTTTGAATTTCTTCTCTAATTGCCTGATTGGCCCATTCGTTCTTTAGTAGAGTGTTCTTTAACCTCCATGTTTTTGGAGGTTTTGCAGACTTCTTCCTGTGATTGGAAAGGGAGCCCTTTAAACAAACGGTGTTGGAGTAATTGGACACCCATAAAGCCAAAAAGAAAAAAAAAAGAAAGAAAGAAAAAAGAAGAAAAGAAACCTCAATCTAAGCTTTAAACTTCATACAAAAATCAAACGTAAAACTATAAAACCTTTAGAAAAAAAAAACATTGAAAATCTTTGGGATCTTAGAACCAGGCAAAGAGATCTTAGCTTCAACAACAAAAGCACAAGCCATAAAAGACAAATTTGACCAGTTCTATTACATTAAAAGTAAAATCTTGCTCTGCAAAGACTGAGTTAAAAGAATGACAAGACCGGGGGTGCCTGGCTGGCTCAGTCGGTGGAGCGAACACCTCTTGATCTAAGTCAGGGTCATGAGTTCAAGCCCCACACTGGGTGTAGAGCCTACTTAAAAGAGAAAGAAATAATGAAAAGACAAGCTCTGGAGTGGGATAAAATATCAGCTGTTCACATATCTGACAAAAGGCCAGAACACATAAAGAACTCTCAAAACTTAAGGTCAAAACAATCCTACTAGGAAATGCTGTCCAGGGAGGCAGTGAGCACAGCAAGTACTACACCTCTCTGGGCGCCCGGCCCGGCCACCCTGCAGCTCCTGACAGCGTCCCAGATGTGAGGACCATGGGCTCTGCCCCCTTCCTCATCTCTTTCCTCCTCTCCAGGGGTGGGGTACTCCTGGGTTTTGTAACCCTCCTCAGAAACCGGGTCACACTCACTGGTGTTCCTCCTCCTCTGAACGCCATTAATGGCCTTCACATCAACAGCATCACCCATCCCTGGCCACCACCAAGGCAACTGCAGCCCGCCCTCCAAATCCAGGAACATCAAGTTCTACAAGAAAGTCTGGTCAAGATGGGACTGTTCCAACATGTGACCTCTGGTGGGGAAAGGGGTGGGACAGCGACCTTGAAACTGGTGCCTCAGCCAATGACCTCTGGAGGTCTTCCAGAAACAGCCCAGTGAACTCGGCAGCTGGTGTGCAGCGCCAGAGGCCAGGAGGGGGCCTCAGTGCCACCAGCCACATGAGCTTAGCTAAGTTATCAAGATGTTGATTTTAGAAGAAGTAACACGTTTTAAAACCCTAAAAAATAAAAAATAAAGAGTGACAACACCAAATGCTGGCAAGGGTGTATGGAACCTGAATCACCCCCACACTGCTGGTGGAAATATAAAATGGCAAACAGTGTGGCAGTTTCTTAAGTATGCAAACTACCATACAACCCAGCAACTTCGCTCGTAGGCTTGTGGACCAGGCAGAGACTTACATTCACACAAAAACCTGTACACAAATGTCTATAGCAGCTTACTCACAATGGCCCCCAAACTGGAAATAATCCAGATGTCTTTCAACAGGTGGACGGGTAAGAAAAACTGTGGTACTTTCATACCATGGAATACTGCTCAACAAAAAAAAGGGACAAATTTGATTTAAAAAAAAAAAAAAACAAATCTCCAGAGAACTCATGCTGAGTGAAAAAAGTCAACCACATAAAGTTACTTACTATGGTTCCATTTATATAACATTCTCTGAATGATAAAATTATAGGAATAGAGAACAGATTATTGATTGCCAAGGGTTAAGAAGTTAGTGGGGCAAGGAGGAAAAATGGGTGTGGCTAAAAAAGGGCAACTTGAGGAATCTTGGTGGTAATGGAAATGCTCAGGGTCCTTACTCTTACCAATGTCAGCTCCCTGGATATGATACTGTACTACAGCTCTTACAAGATGTTACAAGTATAGACAAGACCTCTTGGTATTACTTATTATAACTGCATACGAATACACAAGTATCTCAAAAGTTTAGCTTTCAGGGTGCCTGGATGGTTCAGTCAGTTAAGCATTCAACTGTTGATTTTAGCTCAGATCATGATCTCATGGTTTGTGGGATCAAGCCCCATGTAAGGCTCTGAGCTGACAGCTGGGAGCCTGCTAGAGATTCTCTCTCTTCCTCTTCCTCTGCTCCTCCCCCAAGCTTATGCACACTCTCTCTCCCTCTCTGCCCCTGCCCCAAGCGTGTGCACACACATTCTCTCAAAATAAACATTTTTAATAAATAAATAAATAAAAGCATAGTTAAAAAAAAAAGTGGTACACAGTTCCATCTGGAATAGCATTTTACAGCTTCCAAGCAACAGCAGATCTGAAAGTAGACCATAAGAATTCTTGGCATTTATCTTTAAAAGATGAGTATCTCATTTTGGGGCCCCTAATAATTGTCAGGTGGCAGCAAACTTTAACAGTCAACAGATGCACAAAAGCGTAGGTTCCCCAGCAAGAAGGCAATATTCAATCTACTATCATTACTAAAATAAAATACAGGTGCTCCTTGCGGTATACTAAGTAATGTGTGGGGCGCCTGAGTGGCTCAGTCAGCTAAGCACCTGACTCTTGGTTTTGGCTCAGGTCATGATCTCACAGTCTGTGAGTTCAAGCCCCGTGTTGGGTGCTGCGCTGAGGGCATGAAGCCTGCTTGGGATTCTGTCTCCACCTCTCTCTCTGTCCCTTCCCTGCTCGTATGTGCGCTCTCTCAAAATAGATAAACACTAAAAAGAAAATAAATAAATGTATTTGGTCTTTGCCCTCAATTCCTGGCACAGAGCTCCTAAAACCCTTGGAAGGAAGTTCCAAAATAACAGGAGTGTCTTTTAAAATGTATTCATAAGGAGCCCATTTGGAGTACATTTGAATTTATGCTGATGAGGTGACTTAGCATGGGGCCCATACATGGCCTCAGAGTGGGGCTGGTCACCAGAAAAAAGGTGATTAGATAGAGGCTTGGAACCTTCAGCGCCACCACTGACCTTGAGGGACAGGGAGGCTGCCTGGAGACTAAACCCTATAAAACCCCTAGGACAAGGAGAGAACTTCCAGGGTGGCACATACTGATTGCAGAGAGACAGCAGCTCTTCATCTAGACCGTTTGGGACCTGGCCCTATACACGTCATCTGTGTGTGTTCAGCCGTGTCCTTCACAAAATCCTTTATAATAAGCCGGTAAATACTAGTGTTTCCCTGAGTTTAGTGAGCCACTCTAGCAAATTATCAGCCCAAGAAGGGGACTGTAGGATCCCCCGATTTATACAGCCAGCTGGTCAGCAGTACATGTGGCCTGAACGTGCGACTGGGACCTGTGACTGAGGCCTGAAGCGGCAGCAGTCAGGTAGGACAGAGCCCTTGCCCTGTGGGATCTGAAGTTCTCTCCCTGTAGACAGTGTCGGAACGGAGCTGAGTCTGTAGTACACGCCGCTGATGCCCGCTGAGAACTGGAGAACTGCTTTGTAGGGGAAAAAACCCACACATCTGGTGTTAGAAGTATTCAGAGAAGAAAAACAAGTTTCCCTTATGATTCTCCTTCCAGAAGATGCAATTTATGAACAGCCAGATTTATCCCCCAAACAACCCATCAGTTTACCAAACGATGTTTTCCTTTCAAAGGACCTCTGTGTAGCATGTTTCAGCAACACAGCATAAGGAATTCTTTTCATTAAAACTCCATTCCCCCTCCCTTTTCGGACTCTCATCTGCCTGTGCCACGTGCAGCACTCCCGTGGGCCCACGGAACTCCCCTCTCCAATTTCACAGGGGAACCCGGCTCGGTCAGGTGACTGGCTCAGGGGCGGGGACAGGCCCACATCCTAAGTGCTAACCCAGTGCCCCTCCAGCCCGAGTCCATCTTTCCGTTATTCCCACTTAAAACTGTCATCATGCTCATGGAATTCTTACCCACTGTGAACTCAACCTAACCCTGCATGACACAGCCCTCAGGAAATCCAGGGACAGAGGCAGTGTGGACGGCTGCTTTATAACACGACAAGAAACAGCCAAGTCCGTCCCGCAGTTCTAAGGGGGAACGAGCCCTCCGGGCGGGAGCTGGCTGCCGGCTCCCTCCAGCCCTGTCGCCTGGGGGCCGTCCAAGCTCACCAGCTAGTTCACCTCACTCCATGCCTTGGCTTTCCACCTGCGGGGAAACAGCAGCCAAAAACAAAAAACAAAACAAAACAATTTCCTCCTAATAGGAAGAATAAAATGAAACACAGTTTTTCAAGTTTCTCAACAGTGAAACAAAAATTACAATTGTACAGTTAATAAAAACAATTCCAGGAGCATCTTTCTTTGCAGTTCAAATTCTTCTCATTATATACAATCCTTCTGTATTGGAAGAAGGCAGTTTTATCTGTTTTATTTAAGAGATGAGCTTGTTTGCCTAAAGTCACAGAGTTTGACCCTGTGTCTCATCCCCTTCCGAATCCCTGAGCAGCTTTCTTAGTTGACAAGCTGCTATTCCCAACCATCAGGGTTATGGGGGGGTGGGGGGGGAGAGAAAAGGCTTAATAATTAAGTCTTGTATGCCAGGATGTTTCAACATCCACACAGTTGACGTTTTGGGCAGAAGTATTCTTTATGTGAGGAAGTTGTCTGGTGCACTGCAGGATGTTTAATGGCATCCCTGGGCTCCACCCACTAGATGCCAGAAGCTGCCAGAAGCAACCTCCCGGTTGTGACCACCAAAAATATCTCCAAAATCTGCCAAATGTCCCCCTGGGGAGCAAAACTGCTCCCCAGTGGTTGAAAACCACTACATTATACACAATACACACAAATTCTTGGGAGCCGTCACCCAAATGGAAACCATTAGGCTGAAAAGAGAAGACAAAATCAAGGAATAATTCTCTCTAAATATGTGAAAAGTTTCCGTATAGAAGCAGGAATGGATTTCGGACGCCAGAGAGCAAACCAAATTTCGTAGGCAGAAGTTACGGAGTAAAACCAGCGAACATTTATTCTGTCGACATGCCAGGCACTGTACAGGGCACTTCAAGTGTTATTTTATTTAATCTTTACAACAACCCTATGAGATTGGTAACGCAGGCCTCACTTTACAGATGAAAAGACTGAGGCTCAGAAATGTTAACAAACTTGCCCAAAGTCCAAGAGCTAATAGCAAAAGCAGAACCAGGATTCAAACCAAGGTCTAATGCTGAGACCGAGCTCTTAACCACCCAGCTACTACGACCCCAACGCATTAAGCATTTCACCTCAACGTAATAAATAAAGAACTCTTTGACTTATGAGCTGTTCCTCTCACCGACAGTGATTCTGGGAGCCACCAACCAATGTGTCCAGACCAGAAGCAGGTCCAGAAAGTCCTCCTTCAACAAGCCCCGGGGAAGCCTCTGCCCTAACTCCTCCGAGTCCCTCGACAACATTCAGCCCTTCCTATTTCACGTTACTCAAGCCACTCTCTCAAGCACTTCCTCTTAGCAAGCTCCCTGAGAATGGGGCAATCAGCTTCTCATGTTTATAGTCTCACAAAGCCTCGCACATACTGGGGCTCTGGGGTGCAGGGGGGGGAGGGTGCGAAGTTCACAAACAGTGGCTGGGGGCGGGGGAGAGGGAAGAATCCTCCGGAACATTAAATATTAGTTTGGAAGCCACCTGTCGAAAGACAAACACTAAATTGTATCTTATAGGTACTATATTTTCCACAGAAATCCCAAGTTCTCAGATCACAGTGCCTCTATTCCTATTGAAACAAAACAAAACAAACAGACAAAAACGATGCCCAGCGTGCACAGTAGAAGTTGGTGTTCTTACCATATCCAGCCAACAGCAAGTTGTCTAGAGTAATCTGGAGGTAAAGGGGAGAGCCGGCTGAGAACGCCACCAAGGAAAGCAATCGGGCAATTGCTTTGCCCAAGCAGACACAAAATAAGGGCGAGAAATGTTGAGAATACCCAGCGTAACCCATGCAAGGGGTCCCTCCCTAAACTTCCTCAGGGTTTCTGAGCAGTGGAGAGAAGAGAATCATGTACTAACACAAGCTTTCCTCACTGCCACCAGGTATGGAGGGTCTTCTGCTTCTTTCTTTCCTAACCTTCTATCTCCATCAATGACATGGCATTTTCCCTTTATGCGCAACCAATCACCATTCAAGAGAAGCAGAAATGTAACCGTCCAGAACAGGCATTCAGACAGATGATGAAAGGGGCAGGCCACATCGTGCAGAAGTTGGTGCAAAATTAAACACTTCAGTAGGACCCACAAAGCTTCCAGGACCAACCACAAACCCTCCGCTTCAAGGTGCAGATCGGTTTTTCCTTTTTTTTTTTTCCCCCTTTGGCTGAATCTCTCAGTTTGGGATAACCAGACAGAAGCTTTGAAACGCATGTGTGTCCTTCCAGGGGACCAGCTGAAAATCGGCACCACGTAACTTGACGTGGGTTTAAATAGGGCCTTTTTGTAACCAATTCACCTTCGTAGGGGAAAAACGGGGCTTGGAAACCTGTAGTTGAGCGCTTGTCACCAAATCTCTTACTAAAGTCAAGGCAATTAGGCCCATGACTAAAAAATTTTATCTCAAAGCTTCCGTCCTGCGCACATCACAGATACGGCTAAAAGCAAACACAGATTTTTAAAAATGTCTTTCATCCACACCCACAGAGAGGTGTGAGGGCAGCCGAGAAATCATGGCGACAGGGACAGCCGATGTCCGTGGGGGCAGCCGTTTCGGAGACGTGTTTTCGGGACAGGGCGCGGAACCAACCAGTGGTAGGTACTTTTCTCTCCAAATCTCTCTCCATCTTTTATCTGCCCAATCACATTTCGGTCCAGCAAACTGCCTTTATCCTTCGAGAGGTTCTCGGCGAGAGCAAGAGGGACCGAAGGCGGGCGAGGGGGCGATGCCCGGGATTTGTGGCCACACGTAGCGCTGGGAAACGTGTAGCTGTTTACTACCAGCGTCCGGGAGACGCCAGCGCAGCGCGGCGCGGAGNGCGCGCCGCCCGCCGCGAGGTACCTCGGAGGCCCGGGTTGTCGTCTCTGGCCCGAATCTTTCGGATTTTGACGGGGCGCCCACTCAGGGTGGACAGGACCAGTCGCTGGCGCAAGAAGTTGCAGCCCGCGTAGCTGAGGGAGTGCGACTGGGTCGCCATGTGCGCGCCCTCCGCAAGGGTGCCGGCGGCCGGGGCGCAGCGACTTCGGACGGGCGCGGGGGTCGCGACCCCGGCGGCGGCGGCGACGGCGGCGGTG
>NW_027529428.1:16172201-16173230 GCF_008692635.1 Crocuta crocuta | reverse complement strand
TCTCCTCTCCCCGCCCCGCAGCCCCCGGCGCGTCCACGTGGTTTGGAACAGGAAGACGGAGAGACGAGACACCGGGTCAGAGGGGAGAGGGGCGGAGTCGGCGACCGTCTCCCCGCCTCCCCACCCGACCGGGGGCGGTTCCCGCGCTGGGTCACGCGGCTGTTGGTCGGCGCTGGATCAGGGCGGTGCCCATGCCGAGCTGCTATTGGTCCGCGCTGGAGCTGGGCGGTGCCCGAGCCGCGCTGCCATTGGCCTGCGCTGGTGTGGGGCGGTGCCCGGGCCCCGGCAACAGCGCCTGGCGGGAGGGCGCGCGTGCGGGGGATGGCCGGGGAACCCTGTGCGCGAGCTCGCTGGCCGAGGCGGTCTCCCTGGGGTCCCTCGCGGCGTGGGAGCCGGGGAGGCGACGGGCTGGGTTAGGTGCATTCCGCAGGCCCGGTACTTAGCCTCAGTACTGACCGCAAACCTGGATGTGGAGGGTATTCTCTCCCCCGCCTTTTTCTCGATAGAGGAGAAAACGGGATTGGCGCGCTCATCCTGGTGCAGACTCCGCGCTGAGCTCGCCGCTGGCGCTGGCGCCAGGCAGGGTACCCCCATTCTCTCCTTACCCTCGAGGGAAGACTCGAGGGACATTGCAGAGGTAACAGTGGCCGCATGCATTGGGTCCGGAGTCTTGCGACACCAGGCCGTTGGCTATTTTATTATGAGACACCCCTTTCACATCGGCCCGTTTACATTCACAGCGCTTCTTGCCAAGTGTGTGCCTCCCATCCCGCGTGCCTCACAATGGGTAGTTGTAATAACTTCACACATACACACACACTCCGCTCTTCCCTCTTTCCTGTCTTTTTAATCCTGCACACCAGGATCTTCCCCAAGATTGGATCATGTCGCTCCTCTGCTCAAAACCCTTCAGAGATGCGCAGATAACGATCAAATGACCACGAACTTATAAATCCAATATCGTAATAACATGGGTTTGCAACCATTCTTGGACAATATCACCAGATCATGAGTTCCAGAACATTTAGG
>NW_027529428.1:16134919-16172106 GCF_008692635.1 Crocuta crocuta | reverse complement strand
GGCGGTGATCTGCAAAGGGTGGAGCTTGAGTAAGATTAACCAAGGTAGCAAGTTTTACAGAGATGAGACTCGGTTATGAGGAACCACTGAGGAGGTCTGGACTCCATAGGGTGACAAGTTATTAGAGGTGTAGGTAGAATTTTACAGAAGCACCCTTGAGGTCTGTTAAGGGGGGTGGGTAATGGCATTTATATTACTGCCGTTTCTTGACACTGCCTTTCAGGAAATTAATTGGCAGGGTCTTCCGATGTGAGTATCGAAAGCTCCTGGTCCTCTGAGGGCGTTCCTTGAATCCTGCAATGGTCTGTGCCAAAGCAGATAGAGGGGCATCACACCAGGAATGGATTTTTTTTTTTTTTACTATCCTCTCATTTTGAACAACAACCTTAAAAAACAGCTACTATATTCTGTAGCAAACCCTGTTGATGCAAATCTGTTCATTTTCCTCCAACAGCACCTGTATCTGTTTGTCTAAGGGCTTTTCCCACCTGCATGGAACTCAATAGGCCAGAGGTGCTGAGGAATTGGGGTGCCTGGTGACTCATGCGGTTAAGCGTCTGACTTGATTTCAGTTAAGTCATGATCTCACAATTCATGAGATCGCGCCCCGTGTTAGGTTCTGCACTGACAGAGCATGGAGGCTGCTTAGGATTCTCTCTCTCCCTATGTCTCTCTGCTCTCTCTCACCTGGCTCTCTTTTCAAGGGCTCTCTCTTGAAATAAATAAACTTACAGGGATTAATCCCCAGGGTCCTCAACCAAAGACTGATGGGCGTTGATGTATAAATATCCCAGCTTCTGACCCTTGGACAAAGTAGCTCTGTGATATAGATTCTACAGTGTTTCCCTAGGGTTCTCCAGAGGTTTTAAGCTCCAGCTGCCCACCGTGGTGACTCGCTTGGTGACAGGCTTCCTCCCTTCCCTGTATACTTAGCTGCCTTCTGATATTTCCTGGGATTAACTCCCAAATAAACTATTTTCTCTGCAATTATTGTCTCAGAGTCTTCTTCTGGGCAAAGTGAATCCTGATTTTTAAAATCTGAGAACTGAGGTTGAGAGAATAAATCACATGCTTAAAGTGACAGAGCTAATAAATGAAAACCAGAATAGAAATTCCATCTGCCTGTCTCTCTCCTGCTCCCTCTCTCTCTCTCTCTTGAGTTATATGTCTTTGGAACCCTGAATCTCCAGTAAAAAGTCTAGCTACCATGAGGCTGCCATGCCAGAGAGATGCCATAGATTGCTGACTATTCTAGCAGACAGCATTCAGAGGAGTCCAGTCCCCAGCCAGCCTCCAGCCAGTTGATGGAGCCACTATGCCTGACACCATTTGGAGCACAGATAAGCTGTCCTCACTAAGCCCTGCCCAAGCTGCATTCCTGAACTAAATAAAGGATTGCTCCTGTTTTAAGCTATGGTTTGGGGGTAGTTTGTTATACAGTAACAAATAACTAAAACTACATATCCCTGAATTCCCGTAATTCTAGGTTAGCCAACCCCAAGAAACATCTTGCATGAGATTTGGAAGACAAAAGCAAAGTCACAGCCATGTTGGTTATGTTTGAAAGGTCACTGCAGGGTACGGGGCTCTCTTGCAGCTCACATACGTATTGGAAGCTGACCTTCATTATTGGACGGGGCCCCGACCCCCTCCAGTTTCCATCAGATCCTGCTTTAGTAACTCCAACTGCCGGGCCAAGTATGCATTTACCTCCATGATGAAGGACGCCATCTTCTGCTGGTCACTCACATCATCAAGGTTGGATGCTTGCAGGCAGTGAGAGACTGATGTTCTACTGACTTGGGTCCTATCAACAGGCATGTGAAAACCAGCCTCCACAATTGCATTAGGTCAAATCCCTATAGGAAATCTCTAGTGAGTGATTCTGCTTTTTTTTTTTGTTTTAACCCTGATTGGTACAAGTCATTACTGAAAGCTTACTGAGAGTAAGGCTCTCCGCTAAAGGTTTTACATACATGATCTTATGTGGTCCTCAAATCAACTAGCTCAAAAGCTGGATTTTAAGTATAGAGAGGTTTAGGATACAATTCTCTCTACTTTCATTTATATTTGAAATTGCCCATTATAAACTTTTTAATCTACTCATAGATTTTTTCTTTCACAACAAATAAATGACATATATCTTGCCTTGTAATTACTTCCACAAAAAAGATAAGGACGGGGCACCTGGGGGACTCAGTCGGTTAAGCATCTGCCTTTGGCTCAGGTCGTGATCTCAGGGTTCATGAGTTAGAGCCCTGCATCGGGCCATGTGCTGACAGCTCAGAGCCTGAAGCTGTCTCCCTCTCTCTCTGCCCCTCCCTGGCTCTCACTGTCTCTCTCTCAAAAATAAGTAAACATTTTTAAAAATTAAAAAAAAAGATAAGGATGACGATAATATAAGGATAAGGGTGTCCTTGCCTCAACCATGGGACATGGGATGTAGGGACCATAGTAGAAATGGCTTCTTCTCCGTCTGTACAGAAAGTTGCTCAATACATTTCTACTCACTCTGCTATCTCATCATCTCCTTTATTCAAACCATAATAGTTCCATAGCCTTTTCCTCATCTCAGCCTGGAGCTAATGCTTACCTGTTCCAGTTTTAGGATGATTTTCTGTGTTCAGTGCGCAGCCCCCGGGCTCCCACAATAACTATTCACAACTACATTTTTGCACATATCTCTTTTTATAACCTATTTATGTGGGCAGCCTTCCTGAAAACACATAGTGATCCAGTGGGTGCAAGAACAATATTCTACCATTTAGAGTAGAAGCAGTCTCTTACTGTTTTATCCCCAGTACTTAGCACCGAGCGGGAGTTTCAATAAGTATGCCTAGAATCAATTACTTAATAAATTAATTAAAAGATACATGGATAGCCTAAATCAATGAATTCTGAACTGTCTAAACCAGTGGCTTCAAACCTTAGCATGTACCAGAACTGCCCGGAGGGCTTGTGGTTTTGGTTTTTTGGGTTTTTTTTTTTACATTTTTATTTTTTGAGGAACAGAGAGAGATAGAGCACAAGCAGGGGAGGGTCAGGGAGAGAGAGAGATACAGAATCCAAAGCAGGCTTCAGGCCCTGAGCTGTCAGCACAGAGCCCAATGTGGGGCTCAAAGCCACAAATGTGAGATCATGACCTGAGCCGAAGTCAGACGCTTAACCGACTCAGTCACCCAGGTGCCTCTATAGGGCTTGTAAAAACATAGATGTCTATGGTGAAATACTGAGAGATTTTCCTCTAAGATTAAGAACAAGACAAGGATGTTCACTCTCAAAACTCTATTCATCAGAGTACTGGAAGTCTTAGCCACAACAATCAGACAAGAAAAAGAAATAAAAGGCAACCAAATTGGTAAGGAAGAAGTAAAATCGTCACTATTTTTGGATGACATGACACAAAAATAGAAAACCCCAAAGACTCCATCAAAAAAAAGCCTACTAGAAGTAATAAATGAATTCAGTAAAGTTGCAGAATACAAAATTAATACCCATAAATCTGTTGCATTTTTATACACTAATAACAAAGTAGCAGAGAGATTTTTAAAAATCCTATTCATTATTATACCCCCCCAAGAAATACCAAAGAATAAACATAAACTAGGGAGTGAAAGACCTGTACTCTAAAAACTATAAAACAATGATAAAATAAATTGAAAGGCAACATGAACAATGGAAAGATATACATACTCATGGATTAAAGAACTAATATTGTTAAAATGTCCGTATACCCCTGGGGCACCTGGGTGGCTCAGTTGATTAAGCATTCAACTCTTGATTTTGGCCCTCTCTGTCTCTCAAAATAAATGATTAAACATTTTTTAAAAGTCCACATACCCAAACCAATCTACAGATTCAACGTAATCCCTATCAAAATACTAATGTCATTTTTCACAGCACTAGAACAAAGAATTCTAACATTCTATAATTTATGTAGAACCACAAAAGACCTCAGGTAGCCAACAGTCTTAAGAAAAAAGCTGGAAGAATCACAATCTCAGATTTTAAGATCTACTACAAAGCTAAAATAATCAAAACAGTATTTGACTGGCACAAAAAATAGAAATATAGATCAATGGAAAAGAATAGAGAGCCTATAAATAAACACATTCTCTTTTTTTAAGTTTATTTATTTATTTTGAGAGAGAGAAGCAAGCGCAAATAGGGGGAGGGGCAGGGAGAAAGGAGAGAGAGAATCCCAAGCAGGCTCTGCGCCCAGAGCCTAACGTGGGCTCAGTCTCACAAAGTGTAAGATCATGACCTGAGCCAAAATCAAGAGTCAGATGCATAACCAACTAAGCCATCCAGGTGCTCCATAAACTCATATGGTCAATTAATCTACGACAAAGGAGGCAAGAATATGCAATGGGAAAAATACAATCTCTCCAACAAATGGTGTTAGCAAAACTGGACAGCTACATGCAAAAGAATGAAACTGGACCACTTTCTTACACCATCCACAAAACTAAACTGAAAATCAATTAAAGACCTAAATGTAAGACCTGACACCATAAAATCCCTAGAGGAGTGTAGGCAGTAATCTCTTGGACACTGCCTTTAGCAACATATTTCTAGATATGTATCCTCAGACAAAGGAAACAAAAGTAAAAATAAGCTATTAGGACTATGACAAAATAAAAGGATTTTGCACAGCAAAGAAAACCATCAATAAAACAAAAGGCAGCTTACTGAATGGGAGAAGATATTTGCAAATGACATATCCAATAAGGGGTTAATATCCAAAATACATAAAGAACATACACAACTAAACACCAAAAAAACCAAACTATCTAATTAAAAAATTGCCAAAGGATATGAATGGAGAGAAGACCTGAATAGACAATTTTCCAAAGAAGATATACAAACGGCCAACAGACACTTAAAGAAATGCTCTCAAAACTACTAATAATGAAGGAAATGCAAATCAAAACCACGATGTACCTGTCGGAATGGCTAAAATAAAAAAGACATGAAATAGAAAGTGTTGGTGAGGATGTGGAGAAAAAGGAACCCTCGAGCACGGATAGTGAGAATATAAACAGGTGTAACCACTGTGGAAAACAGTATGAATGTTTCTCAAAAACTTCAAAATGGAATTATCCTATGATCCAGTAATTCCACTCCTGGATGTTCCACTACCTCAAAAAGATATGTGCACCCCATGTTTACTGTAGCATTATTTATTATTATTGCAGCTATTACAATAGGCAAGATATGGAAGCAAGATAAGTGTCCATCAATAGATGGATAATGAAGATATGGTATATATACACAATGGAATGTTACCCGTAAAACAGAATGAGATCTTGGGGTACCTGGGTGGCTCAGTTGGTTGAGCTTTTGACTCTTGATTTCGGCTCAGATTGTGATCCCAGAGTCCTGGGATCCAGTCTCACATTGGGCTCTGTGATCAGCATGGAGCCTGTTTGGGATTCTGTCTCTCCCTTTGCACCTCTCTCCCACCCTCTCTCTCTCTCAAAAAAAAAAAAAAAAAAGGATGAGATCTTGACATTTGCAACAACATGGATGAACCAAGGGGTATTATGCTAAGTGAAACAAGTTAGGCAGAGAGAGACAAATACCATATGATTTCACTTACATGAGGAATCTAAAAAACAAAACAAAGGAGCAAACACAACAGAAACAGACTTATAGCTACAGAGAACAACCTGATGGTAGCCAGAAGGTAGGGAGTTGGGGGATGGGCAAAATGGGTGAAAGAGAATAAGAAGTACAGACTTTCAGTTATGGATGAATAAGTCATGGGAATGAAAGGTACAGTGTAGGGAATATAGTCTATGATATTGTAATCGGGTTGTACGGTGGAATAAAGCATATGTAAGCATAGCATAACGTATAGATTTGTCAAATCACTATGGTATAAACTACTGTAACATTGTGTGTCAACTATTCTTTAACACACACACACACACACACACACACACACACACACTGTTGGGCCTCATTCCCAGAGTCTCTTCAATACATCTGGGGCAAAGCTCAAGAATTTGCATTTCTAACAACTTCCAAGTTGGTGTTGATGCTTCTGGCTTAAGAAACACACTTTGAGAAGCTTAAAAAACAAACAAAAGATGTATGAGATGGCTTCGAAAATACACAGAATGGGAGTTGCAGAAGAAGACAAGAGAGAGAAAGGGGCAGAAAGAATATCTGAAAAAAATTGTGAGCAAATCTTTCCAAATTTGATGAAGTTCATAAATCTATATCCAAGTTGTGAAAGTCACTATGCAGAATTTGGACCTGGGGGTGAGGACCCCTTCCTGATGGACACCTTAATTACAACCTCATGTGGCCCCAAAGCACAGAACCCAGCCACGCCTGAATTCCTGACCCACAGAAACTGTGAGATAATGAGTATATGTTTAAACCACTATGTATGTGGTTATTTGTTACCCAGCTACAGAAAATTAATACAGTGGGTTTCTAACCCAGTCTGTCTGGCTCCCAGAGTCTATTCATCTTCTCTCCTGATTAATTAAATATATTGTGAAAGCTGTTAACTGAGGAGCTGGTAGAGATGACAGACTTTCAGAGTTCCAAGAAGCTCGTAGGTCATTAGTCTGGCTCCTCTAAGATAAGAAGAGCCCCCAGTCTCAAAGGAGCATCTAAGAAGGTTGGAATATTGAGCTAGAAGACGTTGGCCTGAGTCCCACTAACATTTAGATGAAGACCAGGGATAACCATAAGTAGTGCCTTGAAAGATTTTTTAAAAATAATTTTTGGAGACTCATTGATTGTGATATTGAACATCTGTCTTCCTATGATTGTTAGCAGTAAAAACACTGATACATTGAAAATGATTGTGTTCTTGTTTTAGAGCCTTTGGGATGGGGGCGAAGTGAGAAACTTGAGTCTTGTTTTGCAGACAACCCCAAATCGCCTTCACGGACAGTGAGAGTGACATGAAGCGGAGGATCAGCAGGTGATAAACACTCAGAGCAGAATTTTCAAAGCACCAGTTGCCAGTCTTGAAGCCATATCATGATTATGAAACATCGTGATTTATAACTGTGAAACTTTAAATGTGAATTTACGCCTAATACACAAATGTAACATTATTACATAAACAATACTTCCCTGACTTTTTAGGACTATCTTAAGTCCTTTTTTATAACTTCTTTTTTTAAATGTTTATTTACTTTCGAGAGAGGAAGGGAGAGAGAATGCGTGAGCAGAAGAGAGGCAGAGAGAGAGGGAGGCAGAGCATCCGAAGTGGGCTCTGAGCTATCAGCACAGAGGGCTATCAGCACAGCAGGGCTCAAACTCATGAACTGTGAGATCATGACCTGAGCCAAAGTC
Organism: Crocuta crocuta; assembly: GCF_008692635.1. Classification (NCBI taxonomy): domain Eukaryota; kingdom Metazoa; phylum Chordata; class Mammalia; order Carnivora; family Hyaenidae; genus Crocuta; species Crocuta crocuta. Next base: position 16,164,783 of record NW_027529428.1, on the reverse strand, counting down.
AGACACTTAACCAACTGAGCCACCCAGGCGCCCCTGTCTTAAATCCTCATGTTTTATTCACTGTCTCTGTCAAATCATACTTGTCACTCATCAAATTCCATGTTCCAATATTTGATTCAGAATTGTCTGCATTCCATCTTTTTCACTGTTATAGAAATATTTCACCATAGAAAGGAATTTACTAATCCACGAAAAGTCAAAGGGCACCCAAATGTCCACTGACTGATAGATCAGTCAGTATATCCACACAGTGCAATATTAGTTGGTAATAAAAAATAATCAAGCACTACATGCTACATTATAGATGAGCCTTGAAAACATCATACTAAGTGAAAGAAGCCATCTACTTAAAAAAAAAATCCACGTGTTGTGTGGCTCCATTTATATGAAGTGTCCAAACAGGCAAATCTGTAGAGACCAAAAGTAGATGAGGTGGAGGCAAAGATGGTCATGGAAAGTCCAGACTTCTGGTCCACTAACTTAGCAAATGCAGTGCAGGGAATCTCCTTCCTAATGGCACCAGCAAATCCAGAGTACAGTCACATACCCGTTTCTGAACCTCTCACAATAGTCTGGAGGAATATATGTTCTGATCAGCCAAACCTGGGACACATGCTCTCCTCCTTTGTAGAGAAAGTCTTGTCAGTGTCTTTCAGATGACAGGAATGGAGCCTGAGAGAGGGAGCCTGGCTCCCCTAAGGGAAACCGTATGCTATCATCACAAGAGATAACAGATGTTAGGCTGGCAAAAGCAGTACATGGTCACCTCACCAAACCTAACAAGGTCAGAGTCTCATCAACAGAGAAGCTCTTCATGAATTAGCGCAGTTAAAACTTTATAAAAGTGGCACTTTTTCCAAAGCCGTTCAATTGCACAAACGTTTGTCTAACGCCTAGGCGGGTGCTAGGGTTGCCTATGCCTGGGCAAGATGTGAGAGTGCAGGTGAGAGACTAAGAATGCAGAGCTGAGTAAGACTCAGCCCCTGTTCTCAGGCTGTTCACAGCCCAATCCAGTGGCTCCCGAGCTTCACCGTGCAAAGAAATTTCACCTGGGGGATATTATTAAAGATGCATATGTCTGGGCCACAAGCTAAGATTTTCTGATTTGGTGGGTGTGGGGCTGGCTTTAGAAATGCGTCTTTAAATGCACACCTTTAAATGCACATGTGGGGGCGCCTGGGTGGCTTAGTCGGTTAAGCGTCCGACTTTCGCTTGGGTCATGATCTCGCGGTTCGTGGGTTCGAGCCCCGCGTCGGACTCTGTGCTGACTGCCAGCTCAGAGCCTGGAGCCTGTTTCAGAGTCTGTGTCTCCCTCTCTCTCTAACCCTCCCCTGCTCACGCTGTCTTTCTCTCTCCTAGAAATAAATAAAAAACATTAAAAAAAATAAATAAATGCACATGTGATTATGCTGCGTGGGGTCCAGAAGCTACTGTTTATGGGATTCTCTGCTATGATAGAGGAAAAACACCTGCAAAAGGAAGGCTACACACGTCTGCGTCCCTGCAGGACTAGGGTGAATGCCTGAGGAGCAGAAAGGAAGCAGGGTTCTTGTGTGGCTTACATCATGCAGTTTGCACAAGATATGATCGCCTAGAAAGGAGAGCACGGGATCACATGCAGCCTCCTGTGAATGTTTCTGATTACGATGAGCCTGAGGATATTTAGACAATGAGAACCTAAGAGTTGGTTTTTGTTCATCTGCTTGGAACAACATCGTACATTTGCTCTCCTTTAATTCCAGAGAGGAATTTGAGTAATAGCAGCAAATGAACTTACCCTTCAGAATGGATTCTATCCTTCAGTAGTTTCTTAACTGAAAATCCTTTTTTTTTTAAGTTTCTTTATTCTGAGAGAGACAGAGACAAGTGGGGGGGGGTTGGTACAGAGAGAGAGGGAGGGAGAGAATCTAAGCAGGCTCCACATTGTCAGCACAGAGCCTGATGAGAGGCTCGAACTCACAAAAACTGGGAGATCATGATCTGAACTGAAACCAAGAGTTCGACGCTTAACCGACTAAGCCACCCAGGTGCCCCTTAACTAAAAATCTTCATCCTTCTTTGTTTCTTTCAAATTGTTTTGATATATCATTTTACCTTTAAAAATAATTTAATGTTAGGGCACCTCAGTTGGTGGCTCAGTTGGTTAGGGGTCCAACTTTGGCTCAGGTCATGATCTCATGGTTCATGAGTTTGAGCCCCACGTCATGCTCTGTGCTGACAGCTTAGAGCCTGGAGCCTGCTTGTGTGTGTGTGTGTGTGTGTGTGTGTGTGTGGGTGTGTGTGTGCCCCTCCCCTGCTCATACTCTGTCTCTCTCTCTCTCTCCCTCTCAAAAATAAATAAAACATTAAAAAATTTTTGATAATAATTTAATGCTATATACTATTCGGGTTCTATTTATATTGAATCTTCTAATAATAAGTAAGGAGGAAACTTAACCTCATAAAATGTAGGTATAATCCCTCAATATATTGAAGTTGATATATCTTTTTTATATTAGCATAGGTTTATTAGAGACTAGCGCTTCTGTCACTTCTGGATGTTATAGACCGTTTAAAAAAAGAGAGTGAGAGAGAGGTCAGTTGCGGTGGTTTAGAATGTGTCCACCAATTCTTCATAACTGCCTTCATTGGGTGGATCCTAATTTCCCTTCCCTTGAGTATGGGTTGGGCTTACTGACTCACTTCTAATGAATAAAATATGGCAGAAGTGACAGTGTGGCTTCTAAGACTAGGTCACAAGAGGCACTACAGCCTCTTGCTTATTCTTTCTCTTGGGTTGCTTGCTGTGAGAGAATCCAGCTATGTCATTAGGACACACTGCAGCACTATAGAGAGTCCATGTAACAGGGTACTGGGGCCACCAGATAACAGCCATGTGCGTGAGCCATCTTGAAAGAGGATCATCCAGGCTTAGTCAAGCCTTCAGGTGACTACAGCCCCCACCACTGTCTTGACTGTGAAAGATGCTGAACCAGAACCATATGGCTAAGAGGCTCTCAGATTCCTGTTACTCAGAAACTGTATGCGATAACACTGTTTGAACCTGCTAAGTTTGGGAGCAACTTGTTATACAGAAATAGATACTACTGGGGCGCCTGGGTGGCTCAGTTGGTTGGGCATCCGATTTCAGCTCAGGCCACGATCTCGCGGTTCGTGGGTTCGAGCCCCGCGTCGGGTTCTGTGCTGGCAGCTCAGAGCCTGGAGCCTGTTTTGGATTCTGTGTCTCCCTCTCTCTCTGCCCCTCCCCCACTTGTGCTCTGTCACTCTCTGTCTCAAAAATAAATAAACTATAAAAAATTTTAAAAATAATAAAAAAAGAAATAGATAACTACTACACTGATAAAAGGATGCTACTCTTGGGGCACCTGGTTGGCTCAGTTAGAAGAACATGAGACTCCTGATCTCAGGGTTGTGACTTGGAGCCCCATATTGGGTGTAGAGATTACTTAAATAAATAAAACTCAAAAAAAAGATGCTAACTTTAATTTTTAAAGTAAAGAACATTTATTAAAAAACTATCATTTGAGGGTCGCCTGGGTGGCTAAGTCGGTTAAGCGTCCGACTTCAGCACAGGTCGTGATCTCACGGTTCATGGGTTTGAGCCCTGTGTCGGGCTCTGTGCTGACAGCTTGGAGCCTGGAGCCTGTTTCAGATTCTCTGTCTCTCTTCCTCTCTCTCTGACCCTCCTCTGCTCACACTGTCAGTCTCTCTCTCTCAATCTTTCTCAGAAATAAATAAAACATAAAAAAAAACTATCATTTGTTATCACCATCACTTTATATAATAAATTATTAAAATCTATTAGCTTTTTATTGTGCACAATTCTAACATACCAGAGAGTGAACCCTCATATACTTATCTACCCAGTTCAACAACACTTAACTTGTGGCCAATCTGATTTCATCTAGACCCACATCCACTTACCCATATCCACTGAAAATTTTTTTGAAGGAAATCCCAGATATCATAATGTTTCATCTGCAAATATCTCAGTATATATCTCTAAAAGATAAGTATCCTTTTATTTACTAAAGAAACTACAGTAAAACCTTGGTTTGCAAGCATAATTCATTCTAGAAACATGCTCGTAATCCAAAGCACTTGTATATCAAGGTGAATTTCAAGATACATTGGCTCAATTGTGATCACACAACATTGGGTGTCATGTATTACTCATATTGCAAGACATCGCTCCTTTATCAAGTTAAAATTTATTAGAAGTGTTTGCTGGTCAAGGGGTGCCTGGGTGGCTCATTCAGCTCAGGTCATGATCTCATGGTTTCATGGGTTCGAGCCTTGCATCTGGCACTGTGCTGACAGCTCAAAGCCTGGAGCCTGCTTCAGATTCTGTGTCTCCCTCTCTCTCTGCCCTCCCCCCTCACAAATAAATAAACATTTTTTAAAAATTAAAAAAAGAAGAAATGGGGTGCCTGGGTGGCTCAGTTGGTTAAGCATCTGACTTCAGCTCAGGTCATGATCTCACAGTTCATGGGTTCGAGCCCCACATCAGGCTCCGTGCTGACAGCTCAGAGCCTGGAGCCTGCTTCAGATTCAGGTCTCCCTCTCTCCCTGCCCCTCCCCTGATCAAAGTCTATCTGTCCGTCTCTCTCTCAAAGGTAAACATTTTTTTTAAAAGAAGAAAAAGAAATGTTTGCTGGTCTTGTGGAGCATTCACAGAACAAGTCACTTGCAATCCAAGGTTTTATGGTCCTTTGATTGTCTTATAGAGATTCCTATGATCTGATTTTGTTGAATNGGTGATTGTCCTATGCCATATAGGAGGTTCAGCAGCAACCCTAGCCTCTAACCATAAGATGCTAGTAGCACACTCTCTCCCAATTGTGACCATCAAAAATATCTCCAGACAATGCCAAATGTCTCCTAGAAGGCCAAGTGTTGAGAGTCACTGATCTAGAGAATTCCTAAGATTCAGTTTCCATTTTTTTTTTGTTTTGTTTTGTAGGAGGTATACTTTATAGATAGGATGTGCACTTCCGTCATGAGGCATAAACGTCTAGATAATCATTGTCTACCGCCATTAATCCATTAGACGCTGCAAAACAGTCATGTCCTTATTCAATTATTTCTTCTTCATTTATTAACTGGAAAACTTGCATAAAGAGAAGCTTTCTCTCATCAACTATTTGGTTACCCAAGGTGCAGTTGATAGAGGAAAGAGAAGATCTCTGTTCCTTTTCCTTTATCTGCCAGTTTTTAGAATAAGTAGTTCTGCGAAAGTGTCCATTGGGGATTTGCAAAGATATGAGCTCATGAATTCAAGCACATTCAGTGTGTTTCAATCCACATTACTTTGTATTTTTAAAAATGTTCCAGATATCCCTTCTCTCCAGGAAGAGACTATTCAATTTGGTCACTGAGCCTTTTTGCGTGACTTAAGTATTCCCTGATAAATTTCTTGATTTCTTGGATGACATGATATTCGAGGCTCAACGTGTGTACTTCCAGTGCCTAATCTGGAATCAGCCATTATTCCAAGAAGCTTGACTTCTTTTAGTGGGAAGTGGTCATTAGAGGCCATAACCTGGGCGCTCTTAGCAACTCTGTTTTTATTTCTAGGCTTTCTCAGTAGGGAGAGCTAGAAAATGCTTTATTTCCTTTTTAAGAAGATAAGATATACTGAGTTCATACTGGTACTTCCAACTCAAAATCAGGATTCAAATGGAATGAAATTAACCTCATTGTTCTTATGTTTGTATCTCTTTGATCCCATGGCAAAAACTTTGCTTTCCAACATCTCCAACAATTGCTTGCTCCCACGAAACATGAAAAATAGTCTCAAAACAATAATCCTAACAATACCAATGCAAAGCTCTGCATCAGAAAACCAACCCCTTCTCTGATACGTGAATTTCCATTGTTTCCACTTCAGAAATCTGCCTTTTCAAAGACACAACTGCTGAGTTAGGACCACGTCGTAACTCTGGGTCCTAGAGCCTGCCCTCTAAATGTAATAATGTTGAAACTATTTAAGAGCACAAAGGACAAACTGTTGTCAAGCCCAATGAAAGGTTTCAAAAATTCTATTTACATCTGAGTTTTTAAAAATTATAAGCTATATGCCATTCACATTATAAGCCATTTCTGTTTGCCAACTAAAATAAGGCACATGCATGTCACTGCCCACCTGATTTAGGTGTGACCATGCATTTTGCTTTGGCCGGTGAAATGCGAGCAAGAAATTACATGTGTCGCTTTCAAACTGAAGCTCCTCTTTCTCTTTTCCATGGTGACCGGAATTTTTCCAGTTAGTAGATGTTCCATTAGTCTGGGTTTTAGAGTGAGGACAAATAGGATCCAGTAGTCAATCCACCATGGACATGCAGCCCGTGTGAGAAATAAAATCCAATGGTCTCTCCAACACACAGCCTTCCAGTACCATTCCCAGAGGACAGTCTTCCAGAATCTTCTTGAAAATTTCCATGGGCATACAGCTATGTCACATGAAGCAGTGTGCTCCATTTCTTGACAACTTTAGATATTTAAAAGTTCCTTAAATGTCAATTGACATCATTCTTCCTCTTACTGTGATGCATTACTTCTGTGATTAAATTTAATCCCTCTTGCTAGAGTCCAAGTGCACTACCTTCTTCTCATGGCGAAATATGCACAGGTTTTTGCACTAATCCTCAATGTCATTATTTCCAGATGATTCCTTCCCAGTCACCCACCTCTGGGCCATTCTTCAGTCTAACAACCAAGAGGACTATGAATTTGGCAAGCAATGTTCTCCACTCCTCTCTCCCTATTCTTCCTGCCTCACCCACCACTGCTACTTCCCCATGCTGCTTGCTGCTTAAATGGAAACCCTCCCACAGTAAAACAAAACCCTAAAAGACACTTTTGTTGTGAAGATCCTCCAAGAGAGCAAAACCACATCGAGAAGAATAGCTAATAGTGAGGTCTGGGACTCTAATAACAAAAAAGGGACAAATCCCTGCATTTTGCCTTCAGGGAGAATTATTGGAACAATGAGGTTACTGTATAATCCCAGCCCAGTGATTTTTGAGACTAAGCAGTCTGAAACCAGAGAAGGAAAACCAGCTGCAGAGAATTCCAAGAAACATCAGCATGTGTGTACTTCTTGGAGGGAAATTTCCAGTGATTTCTGGGAACATTTAGTAACTTCTACGCTTACATATGTTTGGTGTGTAAAGGCAAGTGCTTACCCCAAAGCTATTCATTCAGAAACTGACACAGTAAGTCTTTATATTTTTGTTTTAAAAAAAAGTATCCCATTTCCCCCCTGATTTATAAAAATACCAGGGTGCCTGGGTGGCTCAGTGGGTTAAGCGTCCGACTTCGGCTCAGGTCATGATCTCGTGGTTCGTGGGTTCGAGCCCCGCGTCTGGCTCTGTGCTGACAGCTCAGAGCCAGGAGCCTGCTTCCGATTCTGTGTCTCCCTCTCTCTCTGACCCTCCCCTGCTCACATTGTCTGTCTGTCTGTCTCTCTCTCTCAGAAATAAATAAAACATTAAAAATTTTAAAAAAAATAAAAATAAAAATACCACGTGCTGTCAAAGAATATTTGAAAAACACAGAAAAATATACATAATTTGCAATTAATTAGTTATGACAGGTACTCATACAATAAAATCATTGCATATTCAATAGATAATGGCATAGCCATTAATGGCCACGTTTAATGTAACAAAATTGTAGTTCCAAACTATTTGGCCTTTCCTTAGAATGTAACAAGGTTTAGAATTTTGAGGCTTTGATTCTCTCTTTTTTTCTAGAATTATAGAATTTATTTCAATTCCTTGACTTTCCATATAAGGAAATCAAGACAAATACCTTATGACTATGTCATGGATGACCAAATTGTCAAAGAAGTTTAGCTGTTCTCAGTAGCCCCCAGGAAATATTCAGTCATTTCTAACTCAACATGGCTAAAAACAGCTCATCTTCCACTCAAATGTGAGGGTTTCCCTAGTTATGCAATTATTTTTTCAAAGAGATGAAGTAACACTACTTTCCTAGCTTATCAGACATCAACGCCCCTCTCCTTCCCAACTTACTTGGAAAGATAGGAATTGCTCCTTTAAACTCTCTCTAGGATTCCAGCCCTTCCTCTTGCATTTGATGACATTACCAGAGGCCCCATCAGCTGGGAAGCTGTTAGTAACGAGGATGCATCAGTGTCCATCCAGCTGCCACATCGTTCCCTCTGATGCTCTAACACGTATCTATGTGTTATCAGTCCTGTTGCTAAAATGTGTGAAACTCCTCCTTGCAAATGTAAACTCTTTGGCCTCCTGCCATTCATCTAAAAGCTACTATCTACTCTGTGCCAGGCACTGTGTGGGCAGGAAGGATACAATGACGCGAGGGGTGGACAACAAAATGAACAACAAAATAAACATAGAACTTGTGCCAAGTGCCTGAAGGAAATAACCAGGGTGCTGTGCCCGAGAACCACGGCGGGTGAGTGGTTGCTGGGCGACGTGTAGATTGGCGGGGGCGGGGAGCAAGAGAGGAGGTGGGAGATCAAAAAAGAGGCTCCTGCCTTTGGGCAGCTAACGTGATGGCTTGGATTAATGTGGTGGCAGTGAAGACAGATGACACAAAGGGGTACAGGAAGAGCTGAATCAAAGATCATGTCCAGCTTTCTGGTTTGTCTGTTTATTTATTTATTTATTTATTTATTTATTTTGAGAGAGAGAGAGAGAGAGCACGAGCAGGAGAGAGGCAGAGAGAGAGAGGTAGAGAGAATCCCAAGCAGGCTCCGCGCTGTCGGTACAGAGCCTGATGCAGGGCTCCATCCCACAAACCGGGAGATCATGACCTGAGCCAAAATCCAGAGTCAGGTTCTCAACCAACTGAGCCACCCAGGCGCCCCCAGCTTTCTGGTTTAAACAATTGGGTAGATGGTAGTGACAGTTCTGAGATGAGGAATATGAGATAAAAGTAGATCCGGGAATTGAAAGCAACAGTTCTATGTTGGATCTAACCAAGCATCTAAGAAGGAAGAGAAACCAGCCCCAGAATCTCTATAGTAACGTGCACCAGGGAGCAGGCTCCCCAGACCCTCCCCTTAAACCCAGTTCTCCCAGAGAGAATCCGATCCTTTGAACAGCCAGTGGCTGAACAGTCCTCATCTTAGCTGGGGATCCAGCCCAGAAGGGCTTTGACCTTGGACTGTTGAGTTATCCTCTGTAGCCTCCAGGGGAGGAAGAACCCGGCCACAATTCTTCCCCAGCAGTACCTGCTCCTAACCCATCCCTAGCGTGAGCAGGAGGAGCAGACAGAAGGGATTTCTTCTGAAGGCCCCCCCCCCCATCTAAGCAGCCAAAATATCTCAGTTGGGAGAGCGTTAGACTGAAGACCCCCCATCTAGTATAGTGGCACCCTCTTTCTTTAAAAAAATTTTTTTTTCGTTTATTTTTTGAGAGAAGGAGGGAGTGTGAGCAAGGGAGGGACAGAGAGAGAGAAAGAGGGAGAGAATCCCAAGCAGACTCTGCACTGTTAGTGCAGGGCCTATCGTGGGACTCAGACTCACAAACTGTGAGATCATGACCTGAGCCAAAATCAAGAGTCAGATGCTTAACTGACTGAGCCACCCGGGCACCCCCGTGCCCTCTTTTTTTTAAGACAGAGGGAGAGAATGCATGCATGTGGGGGAGGGGCAGAGAGAGACTGAAAGAGAAAAATCCCAAGCAGGCTCGGTGCTCAGCGCAAAGCCCAATGTGGGGCTTGATCTCACCACAATGAGATCATGACCTGAGCTGCAATCAAGAGTCGGATGCTAAACCCACGGAGCCACCCAGGTGCCCCTTTTTGGCAACCCTCTTTAGACTATCTGTGGAGTAGAGAGAAGGGGAACTCCTCCCTCCCCTTCTTCCAAGACTGGGATTCCTTCTGAGGGGAAGTATTGCCCCCCACCCCCACCCCCGCAAGTTCCTGTCAATCAGCAGAACCTAGGTCTGCCTCTCTCTGACCTGGAGGGTGCGCTCTACCTGCTACGAGCAGAGAGAGGCAGAGTCAGCCGTTTGCTGGTCATGGCCATCCTGAGACTGAATCCCGGCATCGGGTCCAGTCCAGCATTGTGGGCAGGGCCTGTCCCCCGGGTGTAGGGCCTCTGGCTGGATGGCTCCCTGCCTCCTTCCGAGCAGTCCTCCCTGGACAAGCTGAACCAGATCTGCGTCCCTGCATCCCTGGCTGTGTGGCCTGTGGAACCTGCTCCTAGTTGGCTACTTGACCCCAGCCTCCAGGGTGAGGCCCTGAACTTCCTGGAGGGGTGCCCAGGATGTGCACACTGTGTTCTCCGAGGCCTGGGGTTCCGTCTCCCCGGAGACCACAGGTGCTCCCCGTAGGTGGGAGGGCTTCTGCTTTCAGGGCGCAGCTCCCTCATGCCCAGAGCGGTCCTTCTGCCCAGGCTTCGTCTCTAAGACAGAAACATTTGCCACCCAATGTCCTCCCGCTTGGCACTCCCAAGCCTCCTGGCCGGGCCGCCGACTCCATCTAGAGGCAGCTGTGGACCCAGCCCGCATCATGAGGACGTCAGACCCATATGGGGGGGGGGGGCTGGAAGAATGCCTTTGCCTCCTGTTGTGACCTAACCTTGACTGGCCTCCCACCTTATGACTTTTGAACTTGACTGTTCAAGGAATTAAATTAAAAACAAAAAAAAAAAAGGAGAATTGTATTTTCTCTCATTCCTTTGAAGCACTTCCATCTAGTTTATACTGGATCATTCAGAACTTGGGAGTTATTTCTACTTGGTGGTTATTATCCTTAATTTGTGTGATCCTTTTAAGCTGTGCCTTCCCCAGAAGACTCAGACTGTGCTCCTGTGGGCCCTCTCTCTCTCTCCCTCTCCTGTTCGCCTGGAGCTGGGAAGGCAGCGAACCCCACCCCTAGTTCCCTTCGGAGGAAAACAGCTCAGCCCGTATCTCCTTCCCCAGCCCCAGGCCAGCCCTATCAGTTTTTTGCACATGGATGCCCCTGGGGGGAGGAAGGGAGAGGAGGCTGGAAGGGGGAGGAAGGTTCTATGGGGCCCTTGGCCTTTAGGAGAGCAAAGTACTCAGCCCACGAGTTAGACTCGGGCTTTCAGACTTTGGACTGGAGGGAAATGATTTTAAAAGGTTAATCATACAGACATCTGACGGTCCATGAAGAAAACAGCAGATGACTAACAGAAATTACAGGATGGCCCCACCCTCTCGCTGAAATGGCATATTGTTCTGAATGCTTTGGGTAATTTGACAACACTCAGTGCTCTCGCTAGGAGCAGCTTTCCGTCACGGAGTCTGGAAATGAGGGTAATTACGAATATCCTTCCCATCTCCATTGCCCACTCAGATCTCCTCTGTGACCAGCCTCCTTGCCCAAGTCTTCATCCCGTCAGAAATCAATTTATTCATGCAAGTGGGACAATAGTAGGCAAACTGAGCAGGAAAAAAAAAATATAATAGATTCAATTATGCAGCATTTGAGGCTCCATTTCCAGTAAAACAAAACTTCCCGTCTTCCTCCGCCCACTCAACGCGAAAGCATTTATGTAGACACAGCGCCATCTGCTGGCGGCTGGAATCGCGGCAGCTGGGTATTGACCTTGTCCCAAGAGCTGAGCAGCTCATCACACTCACTCAGAACACATTCACGGGGTGCTTACTTTGCGCCACGCGCAATGCTAGGCGATAGAGGTCCAACAAAGCATGGCCACTCTCCTGTCTAGAGTTGTGGTTAAACTTGGCCCAAGTCGGAATCATCTCGGGGATTTTTTTAAATGAAGACTCTCCGGCTTTGCCCTGAGACAATTCTGAATTGGTGGGTCTAAGATAGATCCCAGGAGCCTACGTTTTAAACAAGCTTCCCAGGTGATTCTGAAACAGGGAGTCCACAAATCACACGTGGAGAAAGAGTAATGCTAGAGAAGCAGATGGTGGGATCCATTATTACAAGGTAGTCTGGCAAATGCCACAATGTGTAGACAGAGTCTACCAGGGACGCAGAGGACAGATGACTGAATAGAGTGAAGGCTTCCCAGAAGGTAAGACTGGACAGAGAGAAGTTGGCAAGGTGGAGAGGGGAGCAGAGGATCCAGAGGGTGGAGCCTCATCCACAAAGGCGAGAGGACGTGAAAGAGCACACAGGTTGTGCAGGATGCTGGAGAAAAGTGTGGCGGCCGGTCAGAAAGGAAGGATCTGGAATACTGAATGCTAACTTTATCCTAAAAGCGCTGAGGAATGTGGGAACGTTCTAAGCAAGAGAATGACCGGGCCATTTCTGCATTACAGGCAAGCAACCTGGAAGACATTCGCACAGGGCCCAGAGGAGGAGCAGGCGCGGAAGGAGCTGGGGACAGATGCACTGGGCAGGGGGCTGGTGAGGGGCCCAGGGATGACGCTGAGGGGTCTGGATTGGGAGACCAGATGCCATCATTTCCAAAGACAAAGCACACAGAGAGAGGGACAGGCTTGGGGAGGGTCGGAAAAGAACAGGAGACACACAAAAGGGAGAGAGGAAATGAACAGCGTTCCTTTCTAATGTAACTGTCACCGCCTTCCTCGACCACTTTCGTGTGATCTTAGTTCCCTAACCCCACTGCCTTGGCTGTGTTTCATCTCTAAGATAGGGATCCTAATAGTATCTGCTTCACAAGGTGGTTGTGATAATTCAATGGATTAAAAAGTGCCTCACAGGTTTTAAGACTCAGTTGATGTCAGCTGGTATTTATGGCCAGATTTCTAACTGGTTGCAGCACATTGGGCCACTGCTCCCAATGCTTCGGTCTCTGTTTTAGAATCACACATCCGTGTCCTTTGCTTAATGGCTATGAGGCACCCCCCAGTGGCACAGAGTACATTGCCCCGTCCGGCATCCATGACTCGCTCTGACCAGTGCAGTGTTAGTGACACTGTGACGTAAGCAGAGGCTTTAAATATGCCCGTGAGGTTTGGCTTGCTCTTCTGTGCGTCTGCAGTTCACCGGCCACGACCGTGCTGGCCACTGGTTCTATCTAGAACGACGCCCACCAGAGAGCAGACCTGGCTGGACCTGCAGCCTCAATTGGGGGAGGGGAGAGCAATCAGCACAGGCTCGTGAGCAGCAAGTGCTGTGTGTCACTGAGATACGAATGCTGTCGTAGAGACCACTGTTGCAACAAGTGCTAGTTAATCCACTGACCTAGGAAAACATTTTCTGGCCCATTTTTTAACCTTATTCAGAGACTGTGATGTCTCCACCCCAGGCTGCTTGAACCACACAGCACGAGGGGCCAGGTAGTCTAGGNGCTCAGCCAGTTAAGTGTCCGACTTCAGCTCAGGATTTCACGTCTTGTGAGTTTGAGCTCCGCGTCTGGCTCTGTGCTGACAGCTTTGGATTCTGCGTCTCCCTCTCTGTCTCTCCCTCCTCACCTGGCACTCTGTCTCTCTCTCAAAAATAAACATTAAACATTAAAAAAAAAAAAAGCAATTGTTATAGAGGTTTCCCAACTTGTAGCCGCTGAGAGGTAACTTTGGGTGCTTGCTGTCAGGACCATTAGAAGAGCCGCAAAAGTGGCAAGTGGCCAACCCACTTCTGCTTATACCCTTCCTTCCCCTTGGCCAAGCTCAACCCATGGCCCTGACCACAGAGTGACCCAACAAAAAGCTAAGTTTAATTACATGCTTGAAACACAGAAGTGAGCCCAACTTGACCTCCAAACGTCCTAAGAGCACCAGCGTCCCCAAGGCCATTCACCGGGTGGAAAGGACCCACAGGAGCAAGCGGGTCTTCTTTCCCTTCTTCTGGGAGCTCTTGGGCCTTTATCCGTCCCTCAGTTGTACCTGATAAACCTGCTTTAGTCTAGACAGCAGAGTGGAGAGATCACTGGGTCAGGAGTCAGAAAAAAAAAAAAAAGAAAGCTCTGCTGCCTGCTTGTCTGACATTGAGTAAATCACCTAAAGCNNCGGCTGCCTCTCAGTTTTCTGTCTGTAAGATGGGGATGTCAGGACCTGCGCCCAGTCATTACCCAGTTGTCGTAACCATAAAATGAAAACGTGCTCTCAAGACTGTGAAGGGAGGGGCTCCTGGCTGGCTCAGTTGGTAAAAGCGTGAGACTCTGGATCTTGAGGTCATGCATTAGAGCCCCATAGCGAGGATGGAGATAACTTAAAAAATAAAAAGAATTTTAAAAGGTACGTATTTATTTTAAAAACCATAAAATGGGGTGCCAGGGTGGCTCAACTGCTTAAGCACCCACTTGGGCTCAGGTCATGATCTCACGGCTTGTGAGCTTGGGCCCCGCACTGGGCTCTGTGCTGACAGCTCAGCGCCTGGAGCTGCTTCGGATTCTCTCTCTCTCTCTCTCTCTCTCTGTCTCAAAAATAAACATTAAACATTTTTTAAAAACTGTAAAATGAAGTATAAACGATAAGCCCTTGCACCAGGAGCTTCAGTGGGTCCTGGGGGGGTAGGAGCAGGAAGAATAACAGAAACGGCACCTCCTCCTGTGCATCTTGGGACCTGTCACACGCCGCCGGGACCTGTCACACGCCGCCGGGACGTGTCACACGCAGCCTGGAACTGTCACACGCCGCCGGGAACTGTCACACGCAGCCGGGACCTGTCACACGCAGCCGGGACGTGTCACACGCAGCCGGGACGTGTCACACGCCGTCGGGAACTGTCACACACCAGCAGGACCTGTAACACGCAGCCGGGACCTGTCACATGCAGCCGGGNAGCCTTCATCCGCGGCGCAGTCGGAGGCTCAGCAGCGCCAGGCTCCCCCCTGCTTCGGGTTCTCTCTGTCCGTTGCTTTATGAGTTTCCTCCTCGTTTAAATTCCCACCCTCTCCGTCCCCTCGGGTGTGACTTCGGTCTGAGCACCTGATGGTCACAGCGGCTTAGAATTTTCCACCCGAGCCCTCATCACTTCTTTTCTTCCTTTCAAAGTTTATTTCTCTATTTTGAGAAAGAGAGAGAGAGAGAGAGCGCGAGCCAGGCGCGCGCAGAGGGGCAGAGAGAATCCGCGGCAGGCGCTGAGCTGCCGGCGCAGAGCCCGACGCGGGGCTCGAACTCACGAACCGCGAGATGAGGCCCTGAGCACGAGGCGGACGGTTGACAGGCGGAGCCCCCGGGCGCCGCAGCCTCGATCATTCCCCTCCCTGCGCGGGGCTCCGTCCCCGGCTGTGGGCCTTTCCTGCTGAGGACGAGCAAGTTCGAACAGAGTTCACGTCGCTCGTGTTTCGCGGCTCACGGAGCACTTCCGGGGGGGAAAACAGTCTCCCTGCGCATGCGCAGTCTGTGCTGCCCCCGGCGGCCCGCGCCCAGCGAGGCTGCGAGCACAGCACATCTGCAGGGGCCGTTCTGCACGGGGTTGTGCTGGTCTGTGTGTTTTCTCATGCTTTTGTTTTAAGCACCAGGAGCCCAGAACCGGGTCGTTCTTGAGACCCTTCCTGTTACGTGCCGATCGTCCCGGCGTCCCAAGGCACCCCAGTTCCAACTACTGGGACTAATTTGAGTAATTAACTTTTTAAAACTTCTCTGCTTCCCGATAGTATCTTAATGTGCTAACACGTTTGTCTTTTAATAGCAATCTTTAAAATCTTGAGCCAAAAAAGGAAACAACCCACAAAACTGATAGGCAACGAACGGAATGGGAAAAGATAGTTGCAAATGACATATCAGATAAAGGATTAATATCCAAAATCTATAAGGAACTCACCCAACTCCACAACCAAAAAATAAACAACCCACTGAAGAAATGGGCAGAAGACATGAACAGACACTTCTCCGAAGAGGACATCCAGATGGCCAGCAGACACATGAAACGATGCTCAGCATCCCTCCTCNGGGCACTTGTGGGGATGAGCACCGGGTGTTATATGGAAACCAACTAGACAATAAACTATTTGTGAAACATTAAAAAATAAATAAAGCACAAACAACAAAAATAAAAAAAATAAATCTTGAGCCAAAGATTGGGGGTGGGGAGATTAAAAAAAAAGAGAAAAAAAAAGAGAGAGAGAGAATTTCCACTTCTATGGGGCGCCTGGGTGGCTCAGTCGGTTAAGCATCCTGGACTTCAGCTCAGGTCATGATCACATGGTTCGTGGGTTCGAGCCCCACGTCGCGCTCTGTGTTGACAGCTCAGAGCCTGGAGCTGCTTCAGATTCTGTATCTCCCTCTCTCTCTGACCCTCCCCTGCTCACACTGTCTCTTTGTCTCTCTCCCTCAGAAATAAATAAAACATTGAAAAAAATAAAAAAAAAGAATTTCCACTTCCAATAAAAGATTTTATTTGTAGGCAGAGGCTTACATTTACACAGTGACGACTTGCTCCCACATCACGAAGGGCCTCACACCTGCTCTGAGGCCGTGGGATCGCCACTTTACGGAGCAGAGGGAGGCCCAGCAAGGTTCCGTGTCTGTTTGGGCCTGTAGAACCAGGCCTGGGACCCAACTTGTGTACTGTGCACCCCATTCTTCTGAAGAGAATATTGGAGGAGACAGAGGTTGCAAATACTGACTGAAAAGACATATTGATAATTTAAAAGAATTGTTCACAGATTAAAATTTTCCTTTTATTACCACTACTACTATTATTATAGTATTACTATCTGTTTTAGCTGTTTCACAGCAAGCATTACTACCCACTTCTCTCTAGAAGGAACACTCCTTGAGTGTAGGGGCTTTGCTGTGTTCATTGCTATATTCCTAAAACCATGGCTGACATTCCGTAAATACTAATTGAAAGAAGCAAACAAAAAATGAATCAATATGAATAATAAAAAGGTGATTATGTCAATTATACCTCAATAAAACTGGAAAAAAAATAGGCTGAAAAAAATCCACTGCCTTCATTGTGTTTTTTTGTTTTGTTTTGTTTTGTTTTCAGTGCAGTTATGGGAGTGCTTTGGTGGCTCAGTCAGTTGAGCAACGACTCTTGATTTCGGCTCAGGTCATGTTCCCAGGGTCGTGGGATCAAGCCCCGTGTCAGGTTCTGAGCTAAGTGTGGAGCCTGCTTAAGATTCTCTCTCTTTCGGGGCACCTGGGGGGCTCAGTCGGTGAAGCGTCTGACTTTGGCTCAGGTCATGATCTCACGGTTCGTGGGTTCTAGCCCCGCATCAGGCCCTGTGCTGACAGCTCAGAGCCGGGAGCCTGTTTCGGATTCTGTGTCTCCCTCTCTCTCTGACCCTCCCCTGCTCACGCTCTCTCTCTCTCTCTCTCAGAAATAAATAAAACATTAAAAATTTTTGAAAAAAAGATTCTCTGTCTGCCCCTCTCCCCTGCTCACTCTCTTTCTCTAAAATAAATGAATAAATAAAGTGAAGTTATGTTAAATTGGATTTGTTTTATTCTCAACACGACTGGGGGGATAAAAAGCATACGGGTTCATTATAGCTTTTTCAAATGAAACAGAAAAGTGAGAAAACAAATGCACGCATCTGTCGTATTAGAATGGCCCGCACTCACAGGATAGAGACCATGTGAGGACAGGATAAGAAAGCGGCCGTGTGCAAGCCCAGAGGAGGGCTCTCACCCGATGTAAATCCCAATGTCCTCCTTGATCTTGGATTCCCAGCCTCCAGAGCTGTGAGAAAACAAAAATGCAAGCCGCTCAGTCTGTGGCATTTTGCTGCGGCCACTGGAGCAGACTAATACAGGCTATATGTTTGCATTTCTCTTGGGTAAACACCTATGGGAGGGATTGCTTGGTTTTATGGTAGGTGTGTATTTAACTTTATAAGAAATTGCCAAGCTGTTTTCCAGAGTTGCAGTATCATTCTGTGTTGACATCAGCTGTATTTGCCTCACACCCTCATCAGTATTCGGTGTTACCTGGTGAGGCTTTTGTTTTCTTCTTTTTTGTTTGTTTTAATTTTAGCTATCCTGGTGGTATACACTGGTATTTAATTATGACACTATTTTACATTTTCCTTTTCTTTTTAAAAAATTTTTTTTAAGAGAGAGAGATCGAGTGGGAGAATGGGGCAGAGGGAGAGAGAGAGACAGAGACAGAGTATCTCAAGCAGGCTCCATGCTAAGCAGGGCTCAATCCCACCATCCTGGGATCATGACCTGAGTCGAAACCAAGGGTCTAATGCTTAACCATCTGAGCCATCCAGGCACCCCTACATTTTCCTGATGATCAGTGATGTTAAGCATCTTTCAAGTGCCTATATGTTAATCATATGTCTTCTTTGAAGAAGTATTTGTTCACATTTCATGCCTCTTTTGTTATCAGATTGTGTTTTGTTATTATTGAGGTGTTAAGGGGTCTTTATCTATCCAGATACAAGCATTTCATTCAGTATATGTTTTGCAAGGATTTTCTCCCTGTCTATCTTGCCTTCTTATTTTCTAAACATTGTCTTTCAAAGGGCCTACGTTTTTATTATTTATTTATTTATTTAATTTACATTTATTTATTTTTGAGAGAGAGATAGACAGAGAGAGACGTGCATGTGTGTGAGTTGGGGAAGGGAAGGGAGAGAGGGAGACACAGATCCAAAGCAGGCTCCAGGCTCTGAGCTGTCAGCACAGAGCCGGACGTGGGGCTTGAACCCACAGACTGTGAGATCATGACCTGAGCCGAAGTTGGGTGCTCAACTGACTGAGCCACCCAGGCACCCTACTAAGTTTTTATTTTTATTTTTTAAAATTTTTTAATTTTTTTTAATTTCTAGGAGAGAGAGAGAGAGAGAGACAGCGTGAGCAGGGGAGGGTCAGAGACAGAAGGAGTCACAGACTGAAATAGGCTCCAGGCTCTGAGCTGGCAGTCAGCACAGAGCCCGACACGGGGCTCGAACCCACGAACCGCGAGATCATGACCTAAGCGAAAGTCGGACGCTTAACCGACTAAGCCACACAGGCGCCCCTAAATTTTTATTTTTAATAAAGTCCGGTTTATAAGGGTTTTCTGTTATGGTTCATTCTTTTTGTGTCCTAAAAAATCTTTACCTAAACAAAAATGACAAAGGTTTTCTCCTACATTTCTTTCAGAAGTTTTATAATTTTTTTTTTGTTTATTTATTTTGAGAGAGACAGAGACAGAACACACAAGCCGGGGAGGGACAGAGAGAGAGGGAGAGAGAGAGAGAATCCCAAGCAGGCTCTGCCTGAAGGGGAGCTCAAACCCACAAACTGTGAGATCATGACCTGAGCTGAAATCAAGAGTCAGATGCTTAACCAACTGAGCCACCCAGGCGCCCTGAAATTTTACAATTTTTAACTTTTATATTGAGGTATATGATCCATTTTTAATTAATTATGGCATACGATGTGAGGTAAGAATTGAGTTCATGTTTTTCCACAAGGATATCCTATTACTCTAGCAACATTATTATTTTTTTAAGTAATCTCTACACCCAACAACATAAGGCTCAAACTCCCAACCCCAAGATTAAGAGTCACATGCTCTACTAACTGTGTGAGTCGCCCCTCTAGCAACGCTGTTAAAAAAGACTATCCTTTTCTTCTTTGTCAAAAATGAATTGACGTTATTATATGTAAGTCTATTTCTGGACCCCCTCTTCTGTTCCACTCTATGCCTATCTTTACATCAACACCACACTGTCTTAATTACTATAGCCTTACAGTAAATCCTGAAGTTGGGTATAGTTCTCCATTTCTGTTTTTCTTTCTTAAGGTTGTTTTGGCTGATCTAGATTCTTTGCATTTCTCTACAAATTTTAGAATCAGCCCATCAATGTCTATTAAAGAGAAAAAAAAAACCCAAACAACTTACTGACATTGTGACTGAGGCTATGTTCAATCTATAGATGATTTGGGGGAGAATGGAGAACGTCTAACCATTTAAGTCTATAATTTTTCTTGGAAATATTTTGTAATGTTCAGTATTCAGTCTTTGCATTCAATTTGTTAGATTTACTCCTAATATTTATTTTAATGTTCCTACAGGGGCACCTGGGTGGCTCAGTCCGTTGAGCGTTGGACTTGGGCTCAGGTCATGATCTCGTGGTTCGTGAGTTCGAGTCCCCATCAGGCTCGCTGCTGTCAGCCCGTCAGTGCAGAGCCCGCTTTGGATCCCCTGTCCCCCTCGCTCGCCTCCTCCACTTGCACTCTCCCCAAAATAAATACATATTTAAAAAACGTTATTTCTAATGGCATTTAAAAAACTACTTTATCTTATTATTATATATTTTAATTTATATCCCGGTTAGTTACCATAGAGTGCAATAATGATTTCAGGAGTGGATTCCAGTGATTCCCTCCCCTGTGTAGAACATTCAGTGCTCATCCCAACAAGTGTCTTCTTTAATCCCCTTTATCCATTTCACCCATCCCCACCCCAACCTCCAGCAACCCTCAGTTTGTTTTCTGTATTTAAGAGTCTCTTCTGTTTTGTCCCCCTCCCTGTTTTGATATTATTTTTGCTTCCCCTCCTGTATGTTCATCTCTTTGGTATCTTAAATTCCACATATGAGTGAAGTCATACAATAGTTGCCTTTCTCTGACTAATTTCACTTAGCAGGATACCCTCTAGTTTCATCCACGTTGTTGCAAATGGCAAGATTTCATTCTTTGTGATTGCAAAATTTTTTATTTGTAATTGTCTGTTGCTAGTGTACAGAAATACCATTGTTTCTCTGTGTTTGACTCTGAACCTTGCAACTAGAACTCATCAGTTCTAGTGGCTTAAAAACATTGTTTTTAATGTTTATTCATGTGTTGAGAGAGAGAGAGAGAGAGAGAGAGAGACAGAGCGTGAGTGGGGAAAGGGCAGAGAGATCTAGTAGCTTTTTTGTAGATTCTTTAGGATTTTCTACGTACAACCTCATTTGTGAACGAGGCAGATGTGTTTCTTCCTTCCCAGTCTTCCTTGCTTTACTGCACTGACCAGCGCCTCCAGAGCAATGGGAAACAGACATGATGAGGGGACACATCTTGTCTTGTTCCTTACATTTGGGAGAATATATTCATCATTAAGTATGACGGTAACTTTAGGCATGTTTGTTTTCTTTTGTCTTGTAAGCTATTGGCTCTTTGGTATCTTGTTGAATTCTGCTGTGACTCAGAACATGATCACTGTAAATATTTCACATGTGAATGAAAAGAACATTATCTATCTATCTACCTAGAGATCTCTGTCTTCTCATTTTGACACTTCCCCACGTCTTACATGCATAGGTATTACATTAATGTCTTAGAGTTGTATCACCCCAATAGATCACATTTTATTTTTTTTTAGTTAATTACCTTTGCTTACATCTTGGAAAACTTTAGTAACAGTATAAGAAGGTTTCCTCCTTCTGTTTTCTTCCTCCCTCCTTCTGAATGACATTACACGGCATTTCATCATATGGATGGAGTTAACCAGTGCACCCCACTTTGAAGGGTATTTTTTGTTTTGGGGGTTTTGTATTTTAATCAGGAAGGCAACTTCTCCTCTTATTTTTTTTCTTTTCTTCTTCTTCTTCTTTTTACCCTTTTGAGCCCCTCCTCTCATTTCTCCCCCTCTCCACCCTTGCCTTGGCAACTACCACCGGTCTGTTCTCTGTATCTATGAGCCTGGCTTGTTGATGCTGTTGTTTGAGATTCCACATAGAAGAGAGAGCCCATGGTATTTGTCTCTCTCTGACTTATTTCACTTAGCATAATGCCCTCAAGACCCATCAGTGTTGGAGTAAATGGCAAGAATTCATTGTTTTTGATGGCTGAGTAACATTTCTTTGTATATACCACATTCCATTGCATATTCCACAATTTCTTCATCCATTCATCCATCATTGGACACTTAGGTTGTTTCCATATTCTGCCTGTTATAACTAAGGCTTCAAAGAATATGAGGGCGCATATATCCTTTTGAATTAGCGTTTCTGTTTCTTCTGACCAATACCCAAATGTGGAGTTGCTGGATGGTGTGGTACTTCTATTTGTTAATATTCTGAGAAAACTCCATAGTGGTTTGCAAGAGTGGCTGCCCCAATTTACATTCCTACCAATGAGACACAAAGGTTCCCTTTTCTCCACATTCTCGCCAATGTTTGTTATTTCTGGTGTTTAGCCATTCACCTCACAGCCGTTCTAACAGGTATGAGGTGGTCTCTCACTGTGGTTTTGATCTGCACTCCGCTGGTGATTAATGATGTTGAGCATCTTTTCATGTACCTGTTGGCCACCTGCATGTCTTCTTTGGAAAAATGAAATTCCATTATGTGAATATACTACATTCTGTTTACCCATCCATCTGTTGAAGGAGGTGAGAGTTGTTTCTACCTTTTGGTGACTATGAACAGTGTTGCTATAAATACTCATGTACAAGTTTTTGTGTAGACATAAGTTTTCAATTCCCTCGGGTATATACCTAGCAGAGGCATTGGGTTATATGGTAATACTATGTTTAATTGAGAAATTGCCAGATTGTTCTCAAATTACTGCATCATTTTACATTCCCAGTGGAAGTGCATAGGAATCCTGATTCCTCCACATCTTCACCAACGCTTGCTGTGATCTGACTTCATTTTAACCTTCTCCTTACTTTCCAAATTTCTTTTTCCCTACCGCCTTCACTCACTTTTCTATTTCCTCCCCTCCTTTGGACAAATCTTCAGAATTACTTTCCTTTAAAATTTTTTTTAAACATTTATTGATTTTTGAGAGACAGAGACAGAGCATGAGTGGGGGCGGGGCAGAAAGAGAGGGAAACACGGAATCTGAAGCAGGCTCCAAGCTCAGAGCTGTCAGCACAGAGCCCAGTGCGGGGCTTGAACTCATGGACGACAAGTTCATGACCTTACCTGAAGCAGACACTAAACTAACTGAGCCACCCTGGGCACCTTAAATCTTCAGAATTTCCAATATTACTAAGACCCTAAAATAGTTCCACCCAGGAACCCTTTCCCTCGTATTAGGTCCTAAACTCCTCGTCAGTTAAAATCACTACTGGCCTCTAACACACATTTCTACTATGCCTATTTTTGGATTTCTAATCCTTAACAGACAAGTCCCCATCTAAATGCACTGCACCCAGTCAGTGTTTCTAAAGATCTCAGAGTTTGAAAAGAGTCTTCAAAGTTTCCTAGTCTCACTCATTTTATGAAAGAAGGACGTGAAGATTGAATGAAAAGAAAGTGGGAAATAAGGGAAGCAGAGAGGGGGACAAGCAGCAGCACCAAGCAGATGCCTGACATTTACATAATCTTACTTAAATCTGACAATGACCCCATAAGATTGGTGTCACATTTCCCCTGTTTAAAAAATGAGGGGACCGAAGCTAGGGGACATTAATCATTTTGTTCAAGGTCCCTCAGCCTGTAAGAGTCGAACTCAGCTACTTGCAACTACAAATCCTGTGATCCAGGAAATGCAAACTGCAAGGAGAAAGATTACCTTCATGGGTGTATGATTACCTTATCCCTCGGTCCTGGACAGACGTGCCCTGGATGGAGCATTATTAGGAGAATAACAGTGTCTTGTTTCTGAAGGCAAGTCAGTGCCATGATGGGAGTAGTTTTGTCTCAAAGGACAAAGGGTTTTGTCTCAAAGGACAAAGGGTGCCTCTGTCTAGGAGAAAAGAGACTAGGAAGTACCTCGCATGGGCAAGGTTATGGTGCTTGTCACTAGGAAGGAACTCCAGAGTTAGATATGTGAGACAGTGTAGAAAATTCCAGGAGAAAACTTCAGAACATGTGTTACCTCAGCAGCAAAAGAAGCTAGTTTTGCAAATTATTCAAAGAACAGTAGCAGTTTATAAAAATAGACAGAGTAAGGTCATTACACAACCAAGTTCATATGTTTCATTTTTGCCTTTGACTCGTAGGCCTTGCCTTTGAAAACATTTTTGAAAAATTAAATCTTATTGCATAATTAACAAAGTTAAACCTTTAAAGCCTAATCAGAGAGAAGTCTGATCTCCATCTCTCTCTCTCTGCTCCATTCCCTCCTCTCCCAGAGGCAATCAGGGTTTTCTTTTGTTTTTCAATTTATTCTTTTAACTTTGTTTTTATTTTATCTTCCTATTCCCTTTTTTTTTTTTTTGGAAGTAATCTCTATGCCCAAGGTGGGGCTCGAACTCATGGCCCTGAGTTGCATGCTCTATGACTAAGCCAGCCAGGCTTATTTTTTTTTAAATATATTATATATTTTTTTAATTAAATAAGGTAGGGGCAGCTGCCTGGCTCAGTCGGTAAAGCATGCAACTCTTAATCTCAGAGTTGTAAATTCTAGCCCCACGTTTGTTGGATGTAGAGATTACTAAAAGAGAAAATCTTAAAATGTGGTATATTCATTTCCTCCTCCCCTTTTAGTTATACTACCTTAGTTTGGCCACCTTGCTTTTTGTCACTGGATATCATGTCATAGCAGTACATAGAGATAGTTTGTATTTGTTTTTAGAGCTATATACTAATTGTAGAACGTGAATGGGCGCTAGTTTATGAAATCATTCCATGATGGATGAATATTAACATTGTTTCCACTTTTTTTGATATTACAAATAGTAGTCACTGGGTAGCCTTATGTATCTTTTTGTATTTTGGTCAGTGGATCTTTAGGCTTGATGCCTAGAAGTGGGATTTTTGGATCGACAGGTAAATGTATATGCAGTTTTGCTAGACAGTGCCAAATCTCCCTCCCCTTGGATGGTATCATTTTTTGCGTTCCCACCAGCAAAATATACAAAGTGCTTGTTCCCTGACTACTTGGTCAACACATTTTACTGTCTAAACCTTTAGATTTCTGCCAGTCTGAGAGTTGGGGAATAGAATCTTCCTGCAGTTTTCATTTGCCTTTCCCTTCTGTGTGATTGTACATCTTTTCACATATTTAAA
Organism: Crocuta crocuta; assembly: GCF_008692635.1. Taxonomy (NCBI): domain Eukaryota; kingdom Metazoa; phylum Chordata; class Mammalia; order Carnivora; family Hyaenidae; genus Crocuta; species Crocuta crocuta. The sequence continues at coordinate 16,140,041 of NW_027529428.1, read as the reverse complement.
GATCCTTTAGTTTCATTTGTGTGTGTTTATCTCTTGTCTATTTTCCACAAGGTGATGGTTTTCCTTTTCTTCTCCATTGTATGAAGCCCTTCATGTATTTATGAAGGATATTAATGGTGATGTGCTCAGGGCCAGCTTATACGTGCTGATTGTTAAATCGCCAGGAATTCTGTGACCCCCTGATGTCACATTAGTACAGTTGAGTGTGTTTTGGCAACTTAAAATCTGTGCTGGGAGGATTTACACTATGGCAATTGGCAAAGACCGTGAGCCAGGAGTCCTGCTTGCCCTCCAGGGCATAACCCCACAACACTAATCCTTCGTACGTTGGCAATACTTTTACCCAGTTTTTGACTTGTCTTTTTATTTTGCTTATGATGTGTTTGGATGATGCAAAACTTTTATTGTTGCTCTTGTTCTGTACAGTCTAAATTCCAGTTTTTTCCTTAACTGCCTCCGGCTTTTGTGTCAAGGAAGTTTCCCCAGTTCCTTGATGACAGAGGAATCTGCTCTTACTTCCTTCTAGTAATTACATAGCTTTGTTTCTTTAAAAAGTGCTTTAAATCTTTGACCCACTTGGAATTCACCTTGTGTGGAGAAACGGATATGACTGTCTGGTTATCTATTTGCCCCCATACTATTTACGAAGACAGTCTTTTTCCTCCATTGATTGGAGATGCCACATTCATCACATATTAAATTTCCAGATGTAATTATTTTTGGATTTTCTACTCTGTTTTATTGATCTATGTATTCATGTCCCAATACCATAATCTTATTGTACAGGCCTTATAATGTTTTAATGACTGGTAGGGCTAGCCTCATTTTCTTCTTTCTCAGCGCTTTCCCAAATATTCTCACTGATTTAATCTTCCAACGTTCCTTCTTCTGTTGCTTTTGTGAAGCGTTTAAAAAAAATATGACTTTGGGGCACCTGGGTGGCTCAGTCGGTTAAGCGTTCACCTTTGACTCAGGTCATAAGCTAATGGTTCATGAGTTTGAGCCCTGTGTCGGACTCTGTGCTGACAGCTCAGAGCCTGGAGCCTGCTACAGATTCTGTGTCTCCTTCTCTCTCTCTCTCTGCTCCCCCCGCCCCCCGCTCTTGCTCTGTCTCTCAAAAATAAACATTAAAAAAAAAGTTTAAAATATGGCCTTGTATTTTCTGACTTCTTCCTTCTCTGTAGGGTCCGTAACGCTACTTTAGTTGAGATCTCCTTCTGTTTCCACTGATGTTCTTGTTCTGGAGAAGTTGAATTCTACTCCCAGAAATTTCCTCGGACAGAAAGCGTTATGGAAACTTCATCTAGCATTTTTGAAATCACTAATTCATTTACTGAATAGCTATGGGATCTGAGGGCAAAACCACCCCCAGATTTTTTCAACTATAGATTGTAAATAAAAACGAACCTATTTCATAGGAGGTTTGTTTTGTGCAATTAGAAATAATTTTCAGGCACCTGTCAGTCCTACTTGTCAGCAGAATTTGACTCATTTAATTACTCCCTCCTTGAAACACAACTGGCTGCCTTCCAGCTGACACCACATTCACCCTAACTTACCTCTCCCCCTCAGGCTCTCTCAGTGTTTCGTCCTCAGCCTCGAAAGTTGGGGAGCTCCAGAACTCAGATTTCAGACCTCCTCTCCTCTCCTCTCAATTCACTCCCTTAGTTTATACTATCTTGAGAATTTAAATGATGACTCCTGGGGCGCCTGGGTGGCTCAGTCAGTTAAATGTCAGACTCTTGGTTTCAGGTCAGGTCATAGTCCCAGGGATGGAGCCCCGTGTCAGGCTCCTCGCTGAGTGTGGAGCCCGCTTGAGACTCTCTCTCTCTCTCTTTCTGCCTTTCCCCTGCAAGCTTTCTCTCTCTCTCAAATTTAAATAAATAAACATTCCCAAATTTTATATCTCCAGCCTGGGCCTGCATTACATACTCACAATCTGCACACCTAACCGCTTCCCAGTTTAATGTATCCCCAAACAACTCTAATATTCTCCCCCCACATCTGTTTCCCTTACAATCCTCCCCAAATCATCTCAGTGAATGACAGTTCTGTTCTGTTAGCAGCTGGGGGTGGGGCGCACATTTTGTCCACTCTCTATCCACCTACCCCTGCGTTCACTCATGTGGCCACAAGTTGCAGTGATGAGGTTTTGGACGGACACGGGTTCGGAGGTAACGGCCAAGAAAAAATTCTTTGGTGCAAAAGGTTATTTTATTGGGTCGCTTGGGTGGCTCAGTCAGTTAAGTGTCCGACTTGGGCTCAGGTCTTGATCTCAGTGCTCCTGAGTTCGAGCCCCGCGTCGGGCTCTGTGCTGACAGCTCAGAGCCTGGAGCCTGTTTGGGATTCTGTGTCTCCCTCTCTCTCTGCCCCTCCCCTACTCATGCTCTGTCTCTCTAAAAAGAATGTTAAAATTATTTTTAAAGAAGTTTTAAAGGCACAGGGACAGAATTCATGGGCAGAAAGAACTGCACTGGGGCTGTGCAGAGTGACTGGTTATATACTATGGAGCTGGGGAGGTCAAGTCAAACGGGAGGCCTCCAGAGAGACTTTCTATGCTAACGAGGTCTCCTAGGACACCTGAGGCCTTGCTCGGGTCAAGCTGAGGTTGTTCTTCCTCTAGTAAGACTAAGATTAGGATGGCAGGGGCTTCCCGGAGAAACCTTACACTGTTTGTCTCCGGGATTTGTCAATGGGCTGCAGGTTACAAGGAAATTTAATTTTACCTGCCGTTCCCTTCCTGCCTTCGTTCCCCAGTCACTATGGAGGGGAGGGTGATATTAGGGGCTCCAGGACACTGAGTTTCTGGAGATAAGGCTATTGATAAGATTGCCTTTTTCTTGTAATTTACTAAGATATTAGTAAACCGATGGAGACTCAGGTCCTGCGGGGCTGTGATGTGCATCAGTTGGCCAGTTGTGCCTTTNCTGTGACAGCCGGCCTCCCGCCACAGGGGTCCATCCAGGCCTTCTTGGGACCCTGACTTCTGCAAGAGTCCTGGAGGCCAGCCCCAGCCACAAGCCCTTCCTACACCTCTCGTCCACATGGGTCCCCAGAGGTACTCAGTGCCCCGCCTGCACTAGGCCCCGGGAACGCCCGCGCACGAGAAACGCCAGTGTTAGGCCCCAGCTGCCGGCACGTTTCCCAGTTTGGCAATGACTTTCTTACTCATTTGTAATCAACAAACTCCAGCAAAGCGGCAATTAGTTGGCAGCTTTGTGGGGCCTGTTGACGTGACCACAACACTCTGCTTTTTTCTCCCCAGTGACGGGATGGTTCCTCCGCTCTTTTGTTTGTCTAAACCTTTTTGTTCCCCTAAACCAAACCTCCTCAAGATTTTCTTTCAGGGCCCTTTTGCAGCTGAAAGCCCCAATGTTCCCCCACTGCAGATTAGGAGTTTCTCTACACCTTCAGGTGGACTTGCCCAGACTTTTCCCTTCTTTTGTCAGTTCGGTTTCGCAAGTTTTCCACTCCTTTCGTTTATGTTCGTTTCCCTTACATAATCCCTTCCTTTGCTTTCCTTGGCTTATTTTGATGGCCTTTTTCTAACTATCATGCACTGAATGTGTAAGTCATTTGTTTTCATTCTTTTTAAAATTTTTTATTTTTTGATATTTACTTTTGAGAGAGAGAGAGACAGAGTGCGAGTGGGGGAGGGTTAGAGAGAGAGGGAGACACAGAATCCGAAGCAGCTCCAGGCTCTGAGCTGTCAGCATAGAGCGGGACGCGGGGCTCGAACTCAGGAACCGTGCGATCATGACCTGAGCCGGAAGTTGAACACTCAACCGACTGAGCCACACAAGTGCCCCTGTTTTCATTCTTTCTTAATCACGAATATCATAAGCTATTCAATTTCTTTGTTTTTTTTTAAATGTCTATTTGTGAGAGGCGGAAGGAGGGTGGGAGGGAGGGGGCAGAGAGAGAGACAGACAGAGACAGAGACAGAGACAGAATCCAAAGCAGGCTCCGGGCTCTGAGCTGTCAGCACAGAACCCAATGCGGGGCTCAAACTCAAGGACTGTGAGATCGTGACCTGAGCTGAAGCAGGATGCTTAGCCAAATGAGCCACCCAGGCGCCCCATCTAAGTGCAGTGTCTTCTACCATTAAATCCACCCCCCCTCCCCCCCCCAATCCAGGCACCCAGCTCACATACACTTACCCTGTGGCTGGCACTGTACTGGTCACACATAATTTTAACAGCCCATACCTATCTTCCACGCCCATGCTACAGATGAAACAGGCACGCAGATGTCTGCCTCCTGGCTGACTCAGTCAAAGAGCATGCAACTCTTGATCTCAGGATCAGGAGTTCGAGCCCAACCGTGAGTGTGGAGATTACTAAGAAAAAAAAAAAAGTCTCGTGCTTCTATTCCTGGAACATTTGAAGTTTTAGGGCTTTCCCCCCTAACCGTGGCCCTCTCCCTCCACCTTCTAGCTCAATACCCAAAGCAAACGCCATCTCTTCCAAGCAGCAGTTCCTGAAGCACTGACCACCTGATCTAAAACAGCCTCCCTCCGCGCTTTCACGCGTTCTGTTTTGTTCATCGCACTGATCGCAAATTATCTCGTTCATTTATTTGTTTCCTCGCGATGATCTGTCTCCACCACTAAACCTTAAACTTCAAGGAACAGATACTTCGTCTTGTTCAACAGCGCATTCCTGAGGCTGCTCAGTGTCTTATCCGGCGCGTAGTAGGCACTGAAGGTATACCTATGGCATCAATGCGTTGCCGAAAGCAGATAATGGGGCCTGTGCAGGAGCCAGCGCTTCTGGACTCCGCTAAAAGTAACCGCAGCTACTCCTGAATGTGCAAGTGCGCTCCTGGGAGACCAGAGGCCCCCCCAGGGCTGCCTCGGAGCCCCGCACCGCCTTCGGCTGGGCGGCCCCTCCTGCGGCAGGGGCGGGAAGCGACCCTAGTCACCCATTGTGATTCCACGCCCACCAACGTANGTCATCATGGGGGCGCCGGGGTCGGGCAAGGGCACCGTGTCGTCGCGCATCACCAAGCACTTCGCGCTGAAGCACCTCTCCAGCGGGGACCTGCTCCGAGACAACATGCTTCGGGGCACAGGTGGGAGCCCGGGCCGGGGCGCCGGGCTCGGGGCTCCCGGGTGGGGGTG
>NW_027529428.1:16132844-16134871 GCF_008692635.1 Crocuta crocuta | reverse complement strand
GGTGCGCGTGCAGGACCCCCCTCCCGCCGCGCAGAGGGGAGACCTAGGGCTGCAGAGCCGTTGCGCCCCGAAGGTTCCAGCCTCCGGGGTCCAGGGGCGGCTTCCGCCTGGTTACTGGGAAGGAGACTCCGGATTCAGGACGAGTTCAAAGTTCAAAGATCGTAGTAAACGGCTTGGCCGGAGAGGGACGTCCAGTTCCGGCGCTGCTGCTCCCTCGGGTCCAGTGGCTGCGCCCCACGTGCCCTTTCACCCGGAGATCTGAACTTTGACCCGAAGGTTTGCTCTTCCTTTCCTTTCCTTTTTTTTCCCCTAGTTACACTCGGATTTTCTGATTCTGACCTTTCTTCCATAATCTGAAGACTCGAGTATTTTTTTTTTTTTTACGCTCGTTATAGTCCCAAAAATTGGCTTGGATCTTGGATACTCCAGAGATTTCTTAGACAGGAAAGCTACTCTTGTGTATGCTTCTCTGAAATTTTGCTTCTCATGCCAGATAAACTCTGATAAGTCAGCACCAAATCCAGTCAACAAACTCTCTACAGTGGATGGAATTTATGTCAGTGCAAGTCCTATCTTAAGACGGCTGCTTTTATGTATTTATGTTTTATTTTTATTTACTTACCTTTTTAAAGTCAGCTCCACACCCAGGGTGGAGCCCAGTGCGGGGCTTGGACTCAGGACCGTGAGATCAAGACGTGAGCTGAGATCAGGAGTCAGATGCTGAACAGACTGAGTCACCCAGGCGCCCCAGGAAAGGGGTTTTTCAAAAGTCAACACTAGGGTGAGGTTTTTTTTCCCCCCATCAAAAGTGCTGACCTTTATTTTCCAAAACCGAACTCATTTTGAACCTCCATTTATTTTTTAAAATGGTTATTTATGTATTTTAAGAGCAGAGGTGAGGAGACCAGGGGAGGGGCTGGGAGGGAGAGGGAATCCCAAGCCGGCTCTGCACTGTCAGCTCAGAGCAGTCTGGGGCCTGAGATCAGGACCTGAGCCGAAATCAAGAGTCCGGCTTACCCGACTGAGCCACTTGGGGGCCCCACATGCCCCTGAACCTCCTTTTGAAAGATTATAGAAGTAATGGTTACAGAGGTAAAAGAAGACTTGGAAAAACAACAGAAGCACATGAAATGAAAAGTCAAGTCTTGTCTCATTTCTTACCTCAGTCCCATTCTTTCCAGGGGAAATAGGATCTTGTGTTTCCTTTTAGAAATGTGTATTTGTGTACAAGACACACACATACGTGTGTATAGGTATGTGTGTATATATTGGTGTGTGTATATACATATTTTATGAAATATGCATTCATACTGTGTTTTGCATTCTGCACCAGCGTATTTTCACTTTATATTTAGGATTTTGTTCCGCATCAAAACTCAAGAATCCATTTCATTCTTTTAATGCTTGTTGAATAGATTTGCTGAACCTGTTAAGGTCTGTTTAATCCCCTATGGAAGAGCATTTAGCTTTTTTCTAGGTGGGGTTCTTGTCTGTTTCGAAATGCAGACACAGACGCTTAAGGGGAGAAAAACAACCAGCTCAGTCTTTTTAGTTCGTCTCCTGGATTTCTCTGTTCAGCCCCTTTCTAGCGAACGACTGCTTTCATTTTTCTCTTCTAACATTGGTCTTTTAAAAAATTCTAAGTGTTTTGTCGTTAGGTAACACTTCTAAGTAAGGTTAAATCCCTCGGCCTGCTTGCTAAATGTTCTTGATGCAACATGCTTCAGTAGTTAGGTAACGAGAAGCAGCCTCCAGAATGGTACACGGTGGAGCGAAGGTTATCCAAGTGGGAAGGCGGAATCCCTCCCCGGCTCGCAGAAACGGACTTGAGCAGTGAGGTGCAACATGTGCTTAAAGAACGCCTTCAGCAGAGAGTTAAAGTCACCTTAATTTGTGAAAACATAAAAGGTTTTTTAAAAATTGAATTTAAAGCCAATTAAGTAAACTTTTTTCAAAAGAAGCAACATTGCTCTTTGTGTATCCTTACGGTCCCTGGACAGGCCTGCTGCCCTCCGTTGGGCTCCACA